>NW_027309924.1:0-300000 GCF_047496795.1 Chiloscyllium punctatum | reverse complement strand
TTCTCAGTGGTGAGAGTATTTGCAACTCTCTTCCCTGCAGAGCATTGGAGGCAGAGATATTGAATATGTTTGAGGCACTGCTCCAGCACATCCAGGAATATAATGCAAAATGAAATGATAATATCGATAAAATGTTAAGGGGAAATCCAAGATGGTCTGATCTGGAAGGTCTGTTTGTTGGGCTCTGTATCACAGCACTGGCAAAGGGGTTCCCTAACCCACTCCATCCCAGCCGTTTACTTAAAATGCTTAGTTTTTGAAAGTTCTGAGAGTTGGCAGTTGTAGTAGCCTTAGTTTGTGTAGTTTTTAAGCTCTATGAGACTTTGTTTATTAATGATCAGTAATTCACGTTCTTCCTCTCTCCAGTTCAAATGTTGCTATATTGTGTTCTGGGTAAAAATGTGCTTAAATGGTCTACCTGGAGCATTAAGGTGAGCCATTGGCCAGAACAGAGGAAAAAGTTTCTTTCTAGTCTAAAAAAGAGAGGGTGGATGTTGTCCTATTGCAGGAGATGCACCTTGACGACAAGGAACATTTGACATTACAGCAGGTCGGGCTTGATCGGGTTTATTTCTCGTCTTTTAATATTACGAGGAGGGGAGAAGCCATAATGGATAAAAAGAATCTTCCATTTAACCTACTAGATTGTATTTGACACTCACGGGAGGTTCATAATACCCAAAGGCTTGAACTATAGTAAAGAATATAGTATTTTGAATGTTTATTGCCCCCCACCCACCCCCACCCCATTCCCGGCGCACACTCTTAAATTCTTGGTAGATGCATTTTCCAAATTCAGTTATCTTGTATCGTGGCACATTATTGTAGAAGTTTTCAAAAGTCTTATGGACCCCACGGTGGACAGAATGTCCAAAGGTGCCCCAATACCCTCGTTATAATGTAAGCAATTAGTGGATATGCGTGCAGAACGAGAGCTGGTGGGTGTCTGATGGCAGATCCAGATCACAAGTAGGGATTTTATTTTCTTCTTTAACTGGCATAAATGCCACATGAGGGTTGATATCTTCCCCATTCCTGCAACAATCATAGATTCGGTGGCATCCTGCACAATTGGGAATGTTACCATTTCTGACCATGAAGCAGTATACTTATTGATGAAGATTAAGGGCAATATAATAGATTTGAGACACTAGCGAATGTATCCCTTTATTCTGAAGACGAGTTGGTTAATTGAGTAGTTAGATTAGTTTACATACAGTGTTCGAAACAGGCCCTTCGGCCCAAAAAGCCCAAACCAACCCACCCCCTGACATTGACCCCTTCACCGAACACTGCTGGCAATTTACCTAACCTGCACATTTTTGCACTGTGGGAGGAAACCCACGCAGACACAGGGTGAATGTGTAAACTCCACACAGGCAGTCACCTGACACAGGAATCGAACCCAGGTCTCTGGCACTGTGAAGCAGCAGTACTAACCATTGCACCACTGTGCTGACCACTGCAAAGAATTCAGATCTTTCTTAGCCATTAATTCAGATTCAACCAGTAACTCATCCACTCTATGGGAAATTGCTAAGCTTATGCCAAGGGAATAATTATTCTTTATGAAGTAGCAGAAGGGGAAGAAGGAACGCTGGTTTGAGGCAAAGCTGAGGGCAGCCGAGAGTGTATACTGTGATTGTCCCTCAGTGGCTAAGCTGCAGAGGATCACAACGCTTCGGTCTACAGTGAATTTCACGCTCACACAGACAGCCAAGAAGGAACTTACTTTTGCAAAACAATGGCTGTTTGAACATGGTGATAAGCCAGGCAGGTATTTATTCTATCTTGGCAGGAAAACGAGCGCCCCTCTTAAGCCATTACCTCAATTAGGGAAGGTATTGGGATCCTTACCTTCAATTCCAAAAAGATTAATGTCTCTTGTCCGAGATTTTTCACCGAATTATTTCAGACTGAACATTTTGAGGATAGATGGATTAACATGGAGTCATTTTTCAAGAACCTGGGTCTTCCAGGAGCAACCCCTGAATAGGTGTTGTGCCTTAATGCACCATTGTCAGCACGGGAGGGTGGGAAGCAGCTTCAGAATGTAAAGGCGCACGTTCCTGACGGATTTCCCAGTGAATTTTATAAATAATTTGTGGGCGGCACGGTGGCACAGTGGCACAGTGGTTAGCACTGCTGTCTCACAGCGCCTGGGACCCGGGTTCAATTCCCGCCTCGGGCGACTGACTGTGTGGAGTTTGCACGTTCTCCCCCTGTCTGCGTGGGTTTCCTCCAGGTGCTCCGGTTTCCTCCCACAGTCCAAAGATGTGCAAGTCAGGTGAATTGGCCATGCTAAATTGCCCATAGTGTTAGGTAAGGGGTAAATGTAGATGTAGGGATATGGTGGGTTACGCTTCGGCGGGGCGGTGTGGACTTGTTGGGCCGAAGGGCCTGATTCCACACTGTAAGTAATCTAATCTAATCGAATTTATGAACCTATTGTCCATCACTCATACAGTCAGGACCCCTCCCTCCATCCTTAAGAGAGGCTCATATCTCTCTGATGATGAAGAAAGGAGACCCAGGAGGATTGTGCTTCTTACACGCCAATCTCACTTTTAAATGTTGGTTTCAAAATCCTGTCTGAGACTCGTGTAATCTTTGCTGCCTTTCATTGCCAAAGAGGACCAAACAGCCTTTATAAAGGGCCACAGATCTTCCTACAATGTGAAGAGGTTATTCAATATGATCAAAGAGTCTCAACAACAATCTGCCCAGGGATTATTGATTTCTTTAGATGAGAGAAGGCATTTGATTGGGTTGAGTGGCCGGATATCTTCTGTACATTAGAACGGTTTGGTCTATGCAAAATTTTTATCAAGTGGGTGAGGGTCCTTTACCACGATCCTCTGGCTGCAGTTCTCACTAATGGTGTGGCCAACCAGTAATATTAATATTTCTCCAGGCATCCGACAACGTTGACACCGTTCACCATTCTCGTTTACGTTGGGGATTGAGCCACTGGCGGAGGCCATCCGTAGTGATGCCAACATATCTGTCCCAGAAGTGGGATAGAAGTCACGAAAGATTACATTGTATGCAGATGAGGATCTTATGTTTTTTTGTCAAATCCCGCAATTTCGGTTGTTCATGTGATGCAATGCATAAATTCACTTGTTGCCTTTCCGGGCGATAAGATTAATTTTACAAAGTTGGAGGCCATGCTTATGGGAGGTCTTAGGGAAATACCTGATACTGAGGGCAAATCCTGGTTTCCTTTTAAGTGGTCACAGGGGTGGTTTCCCTATTTCAGTATATTCATTACATCTGTCTTTGAACATTTATTTAACGTGAACTGTGTCCATTTGTTTGACAAAATTAAACAAGACCTTGAAAGATGGGAGGCATTTCCAATATCCTGGCTCGGTCGGATAGCTGTTATTAAAATGAATGTCTTTCCTCATTTCCTATACCCCGTGCGAATGCTTTCTTTGATGTTTCCCAGACAGATATTTAGGAAACATAATGGCGAGTTTAGCTCTTTTATTTGGTACCATAAGCTATTCTTTATCAAGCTAACAAAATTGCAACTGCCCCATAGATTGTGGGGGGTAAATCTCCCTGATTAAAAGCAATCAATTAAGCTCTTTTATCATCCTATGTTAGTGCCTGGACCGCTGAGGACTTGGCATCAATACGGCTAGACATTGAGCCCTCTCAGACAAAGTGAACCCTTATTAGTCTGTTATTCTTAGATAAAATGACAACATTTATGTAGCATTGTCAAAAAGCATTGGATATTATCTCAGTTATTTCGTCTTCAAATACTAGAGTGATACGCGCCTTAATCAGAACTATTGGTATTTAAATTGTTTCCATTTACATCTCTTCCTTGCAGTGACTTTCACATTTGCAGCACCCCTTGTCAAGGCACAGTGGAGATATGGAGCTGTAAATGGATGGGAGCCGCACATCCTATCAGTTCCAAAATTGGCTGCAAGTTTCCCCACACTGGGCTGCGATCTAACACAGTATTACCGAACAATGCAACAGCCTTGGTTTATATATGAATGAACCAGTGCAGACTGCACAGCTACCCATGCTGGACATTTAGCCCAGGATTATAGATCCAGCATCGGTGTGGGCTGCACGTAGTTTCACTCTGGACATAGCTGGGTTGCATTCAGCAGTACACTAGCAGGATGTACATAGTGGTCCATCATGAATATGTAATGGATGGGCTGGTTATGTGAGTTAGATTGCGAATGTGAGAGAACTAAACATCTGGCTATGCCTTTATTTTGTGTTTTAATTCTTTTGATTGGACTCTTCAAATCGTGACTCATCTAGTAAGACCCATCCCTCTAGATGAGTCATGGTAACTGTTGTTCCAGCATCTGAGTCTGCAACATGACCAACAAATGGAGAAGAGGCTGCAGAGAGGGGCAACTCTGTAAAATGGAATGAGGGAATCACAATCAGATCAGACGTGGTCTTCGTGAATGGTGGGGCAGGATTGAAAGGACCACTGATGCAATGTACCATATATTTCCGTTTGTTCCAAGAAAACTCCCCTTCCCTCCCAGTGTCCCATACTGGTGGGGAGTGAATCACCTCCTCCTGTTCCTGCGTAATAGAATCCTTGGGCCTCACTCGCCTCCAGAGTTCCCTGTGCCGCAGTTTTGAGCAGTTGAATAACTGGCTCCTATTCCTGTGTCCCAGCCTCGAACAGTTGAGTGACTGCCTCCTGTCCCTGTGCCCCAGTTTCAAGCAGTTGAATGACTGCCTCCTGATCCCAAGTTTGTGAAAATACATGTCCTCCTCCTGCTCCTAATTAACAGGCTCCAATAGCTCTGTGCTCACCTGCTGCTCCTGTGGAATGGAGGTGAGGGACTGAATGGCCTCTTCACATTCTTCACAGCTTTTTTCTTGACGAAAGGCCTTTCCCCTGTTTCTGTAAAACATCATCAAATTCTGAATGATGTATTTTTGTATTTGACTCTCTGTAATTGAGCAAACAAGCCGACTGGAAAAATTCAGAAGCTGAATAGCCTCCTCCTGTTCCCGTGTTATACAATGAAGAGTCAATAGACTCTCAGAGATGTACAGCACGGAAAAAGATCGTTCGGTCTGGTCATCCATACCGCCAAATATCCTAAATTAATCTCGTCTCCCTTGCCAGCACTTGGCCCATCTCCCTCTAAACCCTTCCCATGCATGTATCCATCCAAATGCCTTTTAAATGGTGTAACTGTACCTGCCCCCACCACCTCTATTGTCTGTTCAATCCATACACACAGCAGTCTCTGTGTGAAAATGTTGTCCCTCATGTCCCTTTTTAAATCTTTCTCCTCTCAACTTAAACCTTTGTCTTCTAATTTTGGACTCGTCTATCCTGGGAAAAGACATTGACTGTTTACCTTATCAATGTCCCTCATGATTTTATAAACCCCTCAGCCTCAACACTTGAAAATAGCCCCAGCCTATTAAAACTCTCTCTGTAACTCTGACCCTCCAACATCTGCAACATTCTTTTAAATCTCTTCTGCACCCTTTCAGGTTTGACAACGCCTTTCTGACAACAGGGAGACCAGAATTAAAGGCAATATTACAAAAGTGGCCAAACCAATGTCCTGTTCAGATTTAACATGTCATGCAAATGCTTCGACTCAAAGCATGCACCAATAAAGGGAAGATCACCAAATGCCTTCATCACTGCGCTGTCTACCTGTGACGGCACTTTCAAGGAACGGAGAACCTGCACCACTAGTCTAGCTTTGCTGCCTCACAGGGCAGTGACCTGGGTTTAATTCCATCCTTGAATGACTGGCTGTGTGGAGTTTGTACATTCTCCCCATGTCTGCGTGAGTTTCCTCTGGGTGTAATGTTTTATTCTGACAGTATAAGAATATACAGATAAGGGTAGATTGGCCATGCTAAATTGCGCACCGTACCCAGGGATGTGTAGGGGAGGTGGATTAGCCATGGGAAATGCAGGCTCAGAGGGACAGGGCAGGGGTTTGTCCAGTGGGATACTGTTTAGAAGTTCGGTGTGGCCTCGATGGGCCGAAAAACCTGTTTCCTAACTCTAGGGATTCGATAATTTCTATGGAGTTCTCCTTCACTGGCAGCTTTCGACAGGGCACTACCTGTAACCTTACCTTGATTTTTCTTGCCAAAATGCAACACCTCACATGTAACTAAAATATACTCTATCTGCCGCTCCTCGGTTCACCTAAACAAGGTTCCATTATAGTCTGAGAGATCATTCTTCACTGTCGACTACATCACCAAATTTGGAATTATCTACAAACTTACTGACCATACTTCATATACTCAAATGTAAATGAATTGTATCAGTGACAAAAGGCAGTGGACCCACTATTGATCTTTGCGGCACGCCACTGGTCACATGTCTCCAAGTTTAATTAACAAATGTCCACTGTCACGCCCTGTCTCCAATATTCAAGAAAATTTCAGATCCAAATGGCGAGTTCTCCCTGGATCCGAGGAAGTCTAACCTTGCAAACCAGTCTACCATGTAGAACATTTTGGTAATCTTACTGAATTCCATAAAGATAAAATCTACTGGCCTGTCTTCATCGATCATCTTCATCGCTTCCTCAAAAGATTACACCGAGTCAGTGAGACGTGATCTCCAATGTACAAAGCCCTCTTCAGTCCTTGTCTTTTCAAATGCATTTACATCCTTTCCAACAAAATCCCCTCCAACAATTTCGTCACCATTGACGTCAGGCTCACTAATCTATAGTTACCTGTTTTTATTTCCTTACTTTTTAAATGTTAGCTGCCCTCCAGTCTTTTGACACCTCACCTGTGGAAATCAATGATACAAATATATCAGCAAAATGCTGACCAATTTCTTTCCTAGCTTCTCACAAACATTTGGGATACAACTGATCAGGTCCCAGGGATTAGTCCACCTTTATTTGTTTTAAAATGTCAAACACCTCCTTGTAATATAGACACCTTTCAATGTTTCACTGTATATTTATTCATTCTCTCGCTCTTGTAACCTCCTCCTCATTAAATACTGAGGAGAAGTTTTTGTTTCATATCCCTCCAATCTCGGGTGGTTCCACACATAGGTAGCCTTACTGATCTTTAAGGGGCCCTATTCTCCCCCTAGTTAATCTTTTACCATTAAAGGATGTGTAGAATTTCTTCAATGCCTCGTTAACCCTATTTCTAAAGCCATCTCATGTCCACATTTTTCTGGCCCGAATTCCCCGTTGACTATACACTTATTGCCCTTATACTCCTCTCGGGAATCACTTAATCTCAGCTCTGTTTACCTGACATATGCCTCCTTCCTTACTTTGACCATAACATCAATATCTCTAGCCATCCAGCACTCCCTGCACTCACCAGCCTTGCCCATCTCACTAATAGGAACACGTTGGCTCTGGACTGTCTGGAACCATGTTTTGATGGCCTTGTATTTTCCAACCATCCCTTTACCTGTGAATAGGGTATTCCAATCAGCCTTTCACAGGGCTCGCCGAACACTTTCAAAATTGACCTTGTTCAAAGTTAGAACTTTAATGTTGACATCAGGTATTTCCTATTCCACAACTAATTTAAAACTAATATTTCTGCGTAACAGACTTGAAAGTTAAATCAACACTTCCTGTCCCTCTATAACGGGCTCGAAAGTCTGACTAGGCTCCTCCTGCCCCTCTGCAATAGACTCAAGAAGTTTAATGGCCTCCTCCAGTTCTTCTAAACACACTCGAGAGGCTGCATGGCCTCCTCCTGTCCCTGTGTAACCGATCCGAGACACAGCAACCCGTGGATTACGAGCAGCCGTTAAACTGTATCTGATGGAGGTCCATCCTTTCTCAGATACAGAAACACAGACAACACAATGTACTCTAGGTGCCCTCTCAGTTACACTTTATGCAGCTGCAGCAACACATATCTTTGTTCTGAATGATTCTGTTGACAAAATGTGCCAATATTCCAGCTTTACACCTTTTCAAGTAGCAACAGGCTAATATGGACTGAATGGTGTTCTCTTCTCCCTCTGTAAGAGGCCCATAGGGACAGAATTTCTTCGGCCTGTTCCTGAGCAGCAGTCTCAATGCTCTATCTCAAGGTTATGAAAGGATTTGATAACAGGGCATTAAAACCAGGAGTAGACTCACACTGGTCAATAAGCACCATACTTTGTGTTCACGTATCGAGAAACTTGCCCACGCCCCTTTTTTATGCAGCCGATCTGTTATTTTATAACTGCCTACTTTCATAAACAGAATGGAACATACATAGACCCCTGCAGTGTTCTTTTAATACTCTCATATACAAGGAAAAAAAGATATAAAATATTGAAAGATTTATGGTCCATCCCTCAGCAACCCTCATCCATTCCGTCCAAAACCAGTAAATGAAAAGTGATTTATTGAACTGGTTAACTGAGCCTATTTGTTCAGTGACTGCGATTAATGCCAATCTCCATGGATTCTAATTATTCCAGTGGATGGTTTCCATCTTTTAATGATAAATGGGCTACGTCCAATGTGTCAACCCATAACATGAGCGGGAGCATCACCGACAGCACTGACAGGGATCAGCAGATCCAGAGAGAAGGGGAGGAGAGATCAGAATCTGAGAACATGAGACTGGAATGTTCCAACAATGGATCAGAATCTGAGAACATTAGACTGGAATATTCCAACAATAGACAGGAACTTAGCCAATTATGTTTGGTATCTTTCTGTATTTGATTGGATGTCATTATCATCGCAGATCTATTATGCTCTTCTCATTATTCAATACTTTTATTATCCCTTCCTGGCTACCGTTTGTATTCCTGGTGAGGGTCACTATCCAGATTTTGTTTTGTATAAACCAGTTATGACTGTACTATTGTTATTTCATATAGTCTACACTTCCTGCAACTATTATTGTTACAATCCAATCCAATCTCTAAATCCAGATATTCAGTCTACAGACCACTGCTAACTGCATCAATGAAGGTGTTCAATTACTGTCTCGCTCTCTACTCTGGCAGTGTTACTCACGGATTTCTATGTTGAACTATTCAGTTTCTGGGGAGAATCACAATGCATCGTACCATTGACTTTGCTGTTAAGAGCATGGAGGTCACTGTCTACTGTTCTGGTTACAAACTCCACTTCCTTCCACTGTTTCCATCCCATCCCTGGCCAATATCTGCAGCTGAAGCAGACAAGTCACAACTGTGGGATATCCCTTTGACAATGAGCTGATTATTGACACCATTCCCTGACATTTCTAACTTGAACTACTCACTACTCCAGAATATATCTCACTGGTTTATTCCATCTGCTGTTTGAACCTTGAGCTATGAAGTACAGGCTTAATGAAGCCAATAATCTGCTGCTGACGTTCCCGGCTTCAAACTTGCCGAAGCAAATCTGATTCGAATTCACACCAAACCCCCATCGATCTGTCATTCATGTGCATGCGGATGTATATTGCTGTTTTGTCTGGCAATGCCTTTATTTTAACATTCTCAAATACTTTACCTCATCTCTCCATGAAACTTCCCTCGTTATCTCTATTGATAAACAAAAAGCCTGCCAGCTGTTCTTATTTAAAATTGTTTTCTCCATGTGCGTTCCTTCTCAAACAATGAGTTTCGCATTCAATCATACCTATTGCGCACACTCTCTCAGTCTCTGATGAACACACAGAGAGAGCAAACCTTCCCATTATCGGCAGTTATCTGATGCGAGTATAGTTAGCATATGTTAGTAAAGTTTGCAATACTCTCCAGATAGTGCAGTTCACTGAGCAACACACTAGCATGGTGTGCACAGCTCTCCATGCTGGGCTGTCATCTTGTCCCAGTTTATGTTGTTTGTGGTGTTCTGTGAAGCAGATTCAGAATTTGATGTAACAAACCATTCCAGCTGATCTGACAATGCCTGTATTCAATGTTCTCATTCTTGTAATTTTACTCACGAAGATCTCACTTCTGCAGTTAGTCCCACTGCCCTGTCTTTTCCCCCATATTTCCACAACATCTTTTCAGTTAATTAACTGCCTGTTTCTGTCTTTAATGTAAATCTCTCTGTCCCTTTGTATCTTTCCCTGGCCTTGGGTTTTGTCTCCCTCGTGTATCGAGTGCTGGCATTGTGAAGCTCAGAAATAATGAAATGGCGTGTGTCAGGCTGTTGTTCACTTCCCGAAGTGTCCCATGTGATGGTTCATGGACAGGTGTGTTTCAGATGTTATGAGAAACATCCTTGTAACTTGGTGTGTACCTGTGGCTGTCCCTCTCAGGTGACCTTGCGATCAGTAACACGAGGAAGACCACTGAGTAAAGGACCAGACATCTAAATTGCCTGATAATGCTGTCACTTTTTTAATAAAAGGTTATTTTCTCCTTATTTTTAGTAAGAGGTCTTAAAGGCCAAACTTCCTACTGAAAACGGCTCAAGTAAATAACTTATGGGGATTTTCGGGTTTTTAATAAATAGTAGTAACAATGGCCAGCTCGCATAGACCAGGCTTTCTAGGTTTCTTTTCATTGTAGCAATAACAATCACCAGGTGCTTGGGGTCCCAGAACGGGTGTAAGTTTTAGTAAATTATCCCTAGCTGCTATTTTCTCTGGAAGCTCACTTGATGCTCTTTCCTCCTGGATTGGAGAACTGTATGCAAGAATGCATGCCTGAATGTTCCTTTTTGCCAAGGGGTGTGTTTAGGTGATTGTAGTATATTGGAACAGTTCATTTGTAGAAGGTACTGTATCCATTATTCTGTTATGGTTTCCAATAGTTAAGTTAGTCTAAATTCCTCTTCATTGTGTATGGATTTTGATTACAGTGTTTAAATACATTGTGTTTTGCTTAATGGAGAGTGGTTTGACGAGTACCATCACATCTGGAATACCCACTTCACATCTTCCTTTAAAATAAGGAAAGGTTGGCATCCAAGCTAGCTCCTTAAACTAGTTTGAGTCAGTCTGGTTGGTCTATTGCAAACTGGGGACTCTTGTCTGGTTCTAAATCGGTAACACCAAATTGGGTTAAGAATTACAATCCCTACAGTCCGCAAACAGGCCATTCGACCCAACAAGTCTACACCGACCCTCCGAGGAGTAACCTATCCAGACCCATTCCTCTACCCTATTATTACACATTTTTCCCGACTAAGGCACCTAACCCACACATCCCTGAAAACTACAAACAATTTAGCATGGCCAATTCACCTGACATGCACACTTTTGAGTTGTTGGAGGAAACTAGAGAATCCAGAATAAGCTCATGCAGACACTGGAGAGTATGTACTGGGAGGCTATTGGGTTCAAAGATCCCGTATGGTGGTTGTTAGTGTCTTTGGTTCCGGATGTTGAATTCGGATGGTTTAAACAGTGTGTTGAGTGTAAAGACAATTTCAGTCACTAAGTGTTGTCTGGGTGTGGAAGAAGTAAAGTTAGGGGTTTTACAAAAGGTAATGAAGGGAAGCTGTATGAATTGGCAGACAAGCTGGAGTTGGGGCTGTGTTTGTCTGTGAGAAAATGAGAGATAATTACAGCTATAGCTTGGCAATTACATTTGGTGGAACCGCCATCAGAATCTTTGGAAATGGCTAGAATTCAATTTCAAATGCGGCACCTTGAACATGAAAAGGAATTGAAACAGTTTGAATTATGATGAAAAGTAGAAATAAAAGAAAAGGAAATGAAGACGAAAGAGAGAAAAAGAGAGAAGAAAAGCAGAGAGTTTCAACTTCAAAAGTTAGTAATTAGAGAGGAAAGTTGACATAGAAGGTGAAGATGAAGGCAGACAGTCGGCTGGATAAGGAGGATAGTGAGGATGAGCAACCCTATATAGCCAAAGGTCTGATGGGGATCTGTTTAAATACATCCAGGTATTATCTAAATTTAATGAGAATGATGGAGGGAGCCTTTTTAATATCATTTCAGAAAGGGGCTAAACAAATGCAGTTGCCAGAGAACATGTGGATTTAATTGATTCAAACAAAGCTGATAGGCATTTGCATCCCTATCAGAGGAGGTATCTGCTGAGTATGAGGAGGTAAAGAAAGCCGATTGAAGTGCATATGAGCTTGTGCCAGAAGCTGACAGACAGTGTTTCAGGAATCTAAAATGGCATGCCTGGTTAAACGCACATTGTGTTTGAAAGGATCAAACAAATTTTGAAAGGTGAGGAAGGGTATTAAAACAGAGCAAACCTATGACCCTTAGAGAGATTCTTATTTTCGAGAAATTCAACAATTTACTTCCTGCAGTCATGAGAACTCATGTGGAAGAGCAGAGAGTAACAATGGGAAGGTTCGAAGCTAAAATGGCTGATGATGATGATTGAGTTCAGAAATCAAAGTTTGGTTTCTGTGAGAGATTGAGAAGAATGTGTGAGATTTTCTTAGAACATATCCCTGTGAGAGTAAGGTTTACTGGCATAGGCCAGGAGTAGCAGGTAAAGAGGTTACAGCATTAAGAGGTAAAGAAGGATTTAATTCTTTTATGCTGAGACATGAGGAGCTATGTCATTCAGAAGGACTATTGGAGAGATGAGAAGTGCTCCATTATGTAACGTGTGGTTGGAGTGTCCAGTGGAAACATCAACAGATTGATTCCCCAATGGGGAAGGAGGCCTTGAGCTTGGTGTTGGTGTTACAACATTTCAGCATTTAAATTGCAAATAACGTATCTGAGACAAATCGTTTTCATTGATCGTGACCCCTTAAAGTTTTTGGAGAAGTTTTGGGATACCAGTCTGTGTCGACTGAGCTTATAATTTCCGCCATTCAATGTGAAATTATACATTTGTCAGGGTTAGAAAGCCTAAGTTTTGACACGTTGTGGAAACTTGAGTGAAGAAAGACAAAGGCATTCTGTGGCAGGAGTAAAATGACTGAAATCGAATCTCGTGAACATTTGTATGCTCAGAGTCATTGTAATATATATGCATTGCAGTCAATAGACAATAGACAATAGGTGCAGGAGTAGGCCATTCTGCCCTTTGAGCCTGCACCACCATTCAATATGATCATGGCTGATCATTCCTCATCAGTATCCTCTTCCTGCATTATCTCCATAACCCTTGATTCCACTATCTTTGAGAGCTCTATCCATCTCTTTCTTAAATGAATCCAGAGACTGGGCCTCCACTGCCCGCTGGGCCAGAGCATTCCACACAGCCACCACTCTCTGGGTGAAGAAGTTTCTCCTCATCTCTATCCAAAATGGTCTACCCTGTATTTTTAAACTGTGTCCTCTGATTTCGGCACTCACCCATCAGCAGAAACATGTTTCCTGCTGCCAGAGTGCCCAATCCTTTCATAATCCTATATGTCTCAAGCAAATCCCCTCTTAGTCTTCTAAACTCAAGGGTATACAAGCCCAGTCACTTCAGTCTTTCAGTGAAAGGTAATCCTGCCATTCCCGCCAGTCTACTCATAGAGGAAGTTTAGGAGGTCTAAAATGAATCCCTTTTTGTATATTGATGGATCATTTTATTAAAGGTGGAGTTGTGAGTATACTATCACTATAAGAAGGTTATTTTATCTTGGGATTATTTTTTGAACAGAGGTTATAAAGACAGAGGTGCAGAACTGCTGTCTGAAAACAGTTTAAGTAAATAATTGAGAAAGCCTTTAGGTTTTATTAAAACATTGGTAACAATGGAAGGGCAGCGGCCAGCTCTCCCAGACCAGGTTTTCTTGGTTTGTTTTTAGCTGCAGCATTCAGAAGCTGTTGGGGATCCCGGAAAGGGTTGGAAGTTTCAATACATGATCCCCAGCTGCTTTTCTCTCTGAGATCTCTGTTGATGTTGATATCTCTTCGATCGGAAAACTGCATGTAAGGATCTGTATTTGAATATATCTTTGTACCAGCAGTGTATACCAAGAAGGTACGGTATCTATTGTTTGTGTAAGTGTTCAAACATATAAGCTATTTCAAAATGTTCTTTTCTTTAATTGTATTTTAACTAAAGCATTTGAATAGATTATATTTTGCTTAAAGTCGAGTAGTTTGACCAGTCACAACATATCTGGAACACAAACTTCACATCTATTTTCAAAATAAGGAAAGGTTTGGGTCTAAGCGACTTTCTTAAAATATTTTGCAGGGATCTGGTCTGGTCCTTATAGATGAGGAGTTTCTGACTGACTCTTATTGAAAATTTAGTGGGGGGTTGGGGATGGTTTGCTGGTGGTTGTGCTGTGAGCTGCCTGAGACATTCAGGGAGACATGAGGATTTGCTGACCCATCTTTGGGTGGAGCCTGGGGACTATAGTTACAGCATCTGGGTCTGTCACATGAGCAACAAATGGAGCAAAGGTTACAGAGTGGGGAAACTCTGAAAACACAGAGTTAGTGTATGTGTGGAAAGGGATCTGTTGGACCCACCCGAGTTTTCCATTAACAGCCTCGCAAGCTACACTTAATCCAGGAGCAGAGTGTAAGGGGACACTGATTAAACAAGGAGCTGGTCACAGAGCGGTGTCAGCTCCTTTAACGCGTCCTGCAGCTTCACCCCAGGGGAAAGGACGGTGCTGCCAGTGGCTGTTCGGGTCACAGTTTCATTCAGCTTCTATGTTCTGGAACTTTCCAAGCAGGACTGGGTGACATAGCTATCATCTCCCAGTATGTTGCCATCAATGTAACCATTCGGTGATGGAGGATATCTATGGTGGATGAAGTAAATACATCGTTTCACCCACAGCAGAGAGCTGCCGGGTGTATCCAGTATAATGGGATTCCCGATGGTGTATGTGGCATCTGCAGAGTACCCATGTCAATGGGGAGAGGTAGAGGAACTGAAGGAGCACACTCTCCGTTAATGTTACCGTGTGTCCATGCACAGTACATTATGTTGGTGAATACCTCTGTCCTGACAGCAGCCACAGTTCCTTCATTCACAAGAAACAGCATTCCCATCGTCCTTGGGTCTCCATGTAGAAATGAATGAATGTATCTTGGATAAAGGCCGTCCCCTTAATACATGTTTGAAAACAGCATCCCCATCACCAACCAAACACTTCAAAACAGTCCATGTGTACGGAGAGCAATGGGGTCACTTGGAGTGTCTGGGAGCAGACGATCAGGGATGGAGCAAAACCTCCCATGTCTGACCTGGGCTGACTGGACCCCCCATTAATCCCTGTAATCCCTCTCCATTTCAGTAACATACTGCCTTCCATTAGTCCTGTAAATGAAATGACAGGTTATATCATGTTATATTGCACCTGCCAAATTATTATCCATTGCCTTTACCTCCCTTGATAATTTAATCTCTTGCTTATCACAGCAACATGACCAAACTCAGTATCCCTATACCTGTTCCATCCTCCTGATCATTGATTTAGATTGTAAATAGTGGAGGACCCAGCACTGGTCACTGTGTGACTCCACTGGTGACATTCTGTCAAACTGATTAAGACTTATTTATCCAGAGAGCCTGCTTCCTGTTTGATACACAGTCCTCTCCCATTACTGTGTAACACAGTGGAAAAGCTGAATATGAATGAGGAGAATCAGTCAGGAATCCGACCTCTCGAATCATCATGGCTGATGTCATCGCGACCTCTGTTCCACATCCCTGCTATCTCTCGATCGTCAAACTCCAGTCTCTTGTTGGAGATTGCGGCTGATGAAAAAAAATCCACTCCACATCTACACTTTCAATTATATTTCGCATCTTACAGACCTCAATGAGCTCTCCTACCGTTCTTATAAAATCGAGAGTATAGGCCTGAACTGCTCAATTTCTCTTCATAAGACAAACACTTTAAAATATGGAATCATTCTAATGAACCTCTTTTGAATTGCCTCCAATGGAAATACCTCATTCTGCAGGACACCCAAACTGTACGCCAGTTGTAGCCTCACTAATGCCTTGCATAGCTACAGCAACACTCCCTACCTTTCTACTCTATCCTTTTATAAATAAATGCTGAAGTTATGCTTGCATTTCTCAGTATTTGAAGTACCCGCAAGCAAGTTTTCTGTGATATGCAAGCAGGCACCCAGATCCCTCTGCACTTAAGCACTTTGAAGTTTCTCTCCATTTAGATAATAATTTGCCTTTTTATTCGGCTGGCCAACTTGAATAACCCTATATTTATCCACTTTAATTTTCATTGCCAAATGTTTGCCCATTCACCCAACCTATTCATATAGTTTTTAAATCTCTTGCATCATCATTCCAAAGTAATTTCCCACCAATGTTAGTGTCATCTGAAAATGTAGCTGTAGTATTTTTTATCCCGTCAACCGAGTAATAATATCGATCCCAAATGGTTGAGGCATGAGAACTGAAATCTATGGCACCCAACAAATTGCATTTTCCAATAAAAAATGATACATTTAATTCATCTGACTGCATTTTGTTAGTTAACCAAGCCTCCATCCAAGCTCATAAATTACTTCTAAACTGATGCTGTCTGATCTTACCACTCACTCTTTGGAGAAGCGACATATCCGATGCCTTCACGAAGACCAGATATATTCCATCTCCAGGATTCCCACTATCCACCTTGTTTGTCACATCTGTAAACAACTTCAATCATAGTTTATCTTTTGTAAAACCATGTTAAGTCCGATGGATTGTGGTTTACGTTTGCAAATGTCCTCAACAATGGATTCTAATAATTTGCCTGAAATTACAATACTTTATTGTTACATTTTACTCCCTAATGTATTCAGTTATTATAAGTTCTTCCCTTTCTAAAACCTTTACGTTTTCTTTGAATTCCTGTTTGAAGGGCTAAAGGTATTAAGAGATGTGCTCCAATTGCTGCATAAGCGGTATGTGTGGGTGACTGGACTCATCATCCTGCTGGTGTACAAAATCAATGGGATGAAGTCTTTCTGACGTTCCCATGTTGTCATCTCCAAGGCCAGAATGACCACCTCCTGTTGATGCGTTAGAGGGGTGGGGGATTATGGAATCTTCCCGTTACTGTGTAACATTTTGAGGGTCTGATGGGTCTTCTCATATTTCTCCATAATCGGTGGAGATACTGAACGGTCTCCTCATGTATCCCAGCGATGGGACGAAGGGAGCGATTGGTCTTCTCTTGTTCCCATACAACAGACACGTATCTGAATTACCTCCTCCTTTCTCATGAAAAAAGTCTCAGATAGTTTTTATCCTAACACATTTCCCTTGCAACAGACTCGGTGGGTCTGAATGGCCTCCTGTTATCCCAGTGTAACAATCTCCAGTCACTGTGTGGCCACTTCCAGTTCCTATGTTACGGACTTGAGGAGGCTGAATGGACTGATCCTGTTGCTGTGTAACAGGATACTGGTGCAACATGTCTTACTCTGGGGCCAGTGTTATAGATTCGAGGGGCTGATTGGCCTCCTCCTGTAAATATACATCGGGCTCAAGGGGCTGAACAGTGTCGCCCTATTCTGGTGTAACAGGCTCGAGGGCCTGAATATCCTCCTGTTGTTCCTGTGTAACAGGCTGCAGAACGGAATGGATTCCCCCACTATCTGTGTAATTCTCTTCAGTTGTTGACTCCTTCCTGTCATCTATGTTGAAATAAGATCATCCTTTATTTTTGTAAACTCCAATGGCTATTGGATCAACCTGATCATCCTTTCGTTATAAGCTAGCACCTTCATTGCAGGAATCAGCTGAGGGAACCATCTCTGAGCTGCTTCCAATATAATAACATCCTTTCTTCATTGAAGAGACGAAATCTGTACACACTACTCCAGATGTGATCACACTAAGATCCTGTACAGCAGCAGCAACACTTTACCCACCTGCTGTAAGGTTCCCACCCAGGTTAGCTCTCTGGGGGAATACAGAGTATTGTTGGAAGATCATTGTCCTTCGCCATTCCACAGAATCACAGGAGATCTGGAGAAATTAAAGTATGAGAAGATCATAAATGATATGGTGAGATGATCTCTACCATTAATCTCCCAAATCCCACATCGCTCAGATTCTCCAGAATCTAGTAAGGTGGAGCGCAAAAACAGCAAGGAGGAGCAAACATTGATGGGAGTTATATATCAAAGTGAAAGCTGCAATACAAATGCTGGACATGTTATAAAACAGGAAATGAGATATACACATTTGTGGCTACTGCAGTAATAATGTACTGTTTACATTATATCTAAACTGTGTTAACCCAACTGAATGCTAATGCTGGGAAAAATGGATTTCATGAGCATGTGTTAGATAGCTGGCGTTAACATTTTGTTGAGCACTGAGCTCGAGATCAGGTTATTTAGAAATTGGTGTTGGATGATCAGAAAAGCTAATTGAAAACTTTGCTGTAAAGAACCTTTTGGGAACAGTGACCACAATGCATTGGTTTTCTTTTATGCTGTTTGAGTACACTGTAGTTTTTGTTTTATTTGAAGTAACTGTCATAAATCTGAATCATGCAAGCCCTGAAGGCGTGAGGAGAAATTGGGGACTACAGATGCTGGCGATCAGAGTCGAAGAGTGTGGTGCTGGAAGATCAGAGTCGAAGAGTGTGGTGCTGGAAAAGCACAGTCAGGCAGTGTACTAGGAGCAGGAGAATTGACGTTTTGGGCATAAGCCCTTCATCAGGAATGAGGCTTATGATGAAGGGGGCTGAGAGATAAATGAGAAGGCGGTGTGGCAGGAGAGAGGTAGCTAGGAATGCGATAGGTAGATGAAGGTGGGGTTGAAAGTGATAGGTGATGAAGGGAGACAGAACGCCTCATCTACTACATACATTGAAGCCAGTGTGGTCTTCTCCACATTGGTAAGGCAGGTGGTTCATTTCAGAGAGCATATCTGGGATAGCCACATTGACCAACTCCACCGCCTTGTGGCTGAACACTTTAACTCTCCTTTCCACTCTGCCAAGGACGTGAGAGTCCTGGGCCTCCTCCATCACCAAACCCTAACCACCCGAAGCATGGATGAAGAAAGGTTCTTCTTCTACCGTGGGACCCTCCAACCACAGGGGATTAATGTAGGTTTCACCAGTTTCCCCATTTACCCTAACTCCACCTTATCCCAGTCCAATCTTCCAACTCAGCATCCTCCCCCCTTTTGAACGTTCCTATGTGTTCATCTTCCTTCCGATCAATCAGGTCCAACCGCCTCTCCGACCTAACCCTTTCAGCCTCACCTTCAACTATCTATTAGATCACAGGAATTAGCTTAGAAAAATGCCAAGTACCGTAGTAAGCCAGTGGATTCAGAGAAATATAGGACCCAGCAACGGATGACCAAGAAAAGAAAATCAAAAAGCGAAAAAGCATACAAACAAAAGAAAAACATAAAGACTGCTAAAAAAAAAGTACATCAGTATATGACACAAAAGTAAAAACAAGGTCAAATATTGAACAGTGGGTGTGCGGACAGAATAATTTATTGAAGACAACAGAGAAATTGCAGGGAAAAGAAACACTTTCTTTGTCTCTATCTTCAAGGCAGAATATCCAGAAGTTCTCCCAGAAATACCAAGTGACCATGGGGCTTGTGTAAGTAAAGTCTAAGACCATTCTTATAAGTGTTGAGATCATGTTTTAAAAGAAAGCTGGATTGAGTATTTATAAATCTGACAGATCAGATGTACTTCATACAAGAATTTCAGAGGAAGCAGCAATAGGCATATTGATTGCATCGCAGATTATCAGGTTGTTTTCCAATACATTCCCGAAAGATATTTAGCCAATCTGGATAAGGCAAAGGTTACAAATATTGTCCAACAGTTTAAGAAAAGATGAAGATGGAGAGTGGTGAACTACAGATCAGTAACTTGTCATCCGTGGTCGGGTGTCTGTTGGGCTCGATTATAAAGAACGTGTTACTGGATATATAGAAGGTAATGGGAAAACTGGGGAGGATGATAATGCATCGATGAAACGAAAACCATAAGTGGCAAACATTTTTTGGAATGGTTTGAAGATGATTCTTGTGGATGTAGGCAACGAGGAGCTAATGGATAACGGATAGTTGGATATTCAAGAGGATCTTTTATAAGAACTCTCCCACTAACATCATAAGAAAAGTTAAAGTGAAAGGAATTGGGAAGAATTGGGCAGCACAGTGGCATAGTGGTTAGCACTGCTACCTTACAGCGCCAGAGACACGGGTTCAACTCCCACCTTCGGTGACTGATTGTGTGGAGTTTGCACATTCTCCCCGTGTCTGCGTGGGTTTCGAGAACATATGTGATTAGAATTAGATTAGATTAGATTAGGTTAGTTACTGTGTGGAAACAGGCCCTTCGGCCCAACAAGTCCACACCGCCCCGCCGAAGCGCAACCCACCCATACCCCTACATTTACCCCATACCATACGGGCAATTTAGCCTGGCCAATTCACCTGGCCTGCACATCTTTGGACTGTGGGAGGAAACCGGAGCACCCGGAGGAAACCCACGCAGACACGGGGAGAACGTGCAAACTCCACACAGTCAGTCGCCTGAGGCGGGAATTGAACCCGGGTCTCTGGCGCTGTGAGGCAGCAGTGCTAAGCACTGTGCCACCGTGCCGCCCACTGTGCCACCGTGCCGCCCACACGGGTGTTCCTCTGGGTGTTCCGGTTTCCTCCCACAGTCCAAAGATGTGCAGGTCAGGTGAATTGCCCATGCTAAATTGCCCGTAGTGTTAGGTAAGGGGTAAATGTAGGGGTATGGGTGGGTTGCGTTTCAGCGGGTCGATGTGGACTTGTTGGGCCGAAGGGCCTGTTTCCACACTGTAATGCAATGTAATCTAAACAGAAGCAAATAGGAAACGAAAAATTAGGTTTACATTCATGTGAATGTAATTGAAATATAGATTTCAATGTACATGGATTTTAGTAAGGCATTTGATAAGGTTCCCCATGGTAGGCTTATGCGGAAAGTCAGGAGGCATGGGATAGAGGGAAATTTGGCCAATTGGATAGAAAACTGGCTAACCGGTCGAAGTCAGAGAGTGGTGGTAGATGGTAAATATTCAGCATGGAGTCCAGTTACAAGTGGAGTTCCGCAGGGATCAGTTCTGGGTCCTCTGCTGTTTGTAATTTTTATTAATGACTTAGATGAGGGTGTCGAAGGGTAGGTCAGTAAATTTGCAGATGATACGAAGATAGGTGGAGTTGTGGACAGTGAGGAGGGCTGTTGTCGGCTGCAGAGGGACTTAGATATGATGCAGAGCTGGGCTGAGGAGTGGCAGATGGAGTTCAACCCTGCCAAGTGTGAGGTTGTCCATTTTGAAAGAACAAATAAGAATGCGGAATACAGGGTTAATGGTAGGGTTCTTAGTCAGGTGGAGGAACAGAGGGATCTTGGGCTCTATGTACATAGATCTTTGAAGGTTGCCACTCAGGTGGATAGAGTTTGTAAGAAGGCCTATGGAGTATTATCGTTCATTAGCAGAGGGATTGAATTCAAGAGTCGTGAAGTGATCTTACAGCTGTACAGGACTTTGGTTAGGCCACAGTTGGAGTACTGTGTGCAGTTCTGGTCGCCTCACTTTAGGAAAGATGTGGAAGCTTTGGAGAGGGTGCAGAGAAGATTTACCAGGATGTTGCCTGGAATGGAGAGTAGGTCGTACGAGGATAGGCTGAGAGTTCTCGGCCTTTTCTCGTTGGAACGGCGAAGGATGAGGGGTGACTTGATAGAGGTTTATAAGATGATCAGAGGAATCGATAGAGTAGACAGTCAGAAACTTTTCCCCCGGGTACAACAGAGTGTTACAAGGGGACATAAATTTAAGGTGAAGGGTGGAAGGTATAGGGGAGATGTCAGGGGTGGGTTCTTTACCCAGAGAGTGGTGGGGGCATGGAATGCGCTGCCCGTGGGAGTGGTAGAGTCAGAATCATTGGCGACCTTTAAGCGGCATTTGGATAGGTACATGGATGGGTGCTTAATCTAGGTTAGAAGTTCGGCACAATACGTGGGCCGAAGGGCCTGTTCTGTGCTGTATTGTTCTATGTTCTATGTTCTATGTTCTAGAAGATGCCATGCGCCAGCTGCACAGAGTGCTGCTGAGACTAAACTGAGAGTATTGTGTACCATTTGGAGTCCCGATCTAAGGTAGAATATACTACAGACGAACTGCAAAAGGTATTCTCCAGATTAATCCCTAAAAAGGCAAGATTGTCTGATGTGGAAACTCAGCCTGTGATCTCGAGGTTCAAAAGATGAGAGGTGATTTTAGTGAAACTTAGAAACATAGAGGGGAGAGAATAACCAAGGGACATGGAGAAGTGCAAACAGGCGAGATGAGGGAGAATCCCATGATATTCTACACGGACAAGTCGAACAGAATAATCAGCAACAGTTAGTGTCCATTAGAAACAAAGGGGCAATCAGTGTGTTAACCCGGAGAACATTGATAGATTGTTACTTGTCAACATCACAGCTGTTTTACTTGGGAGAAGGAGGATGCAGGTACAGAATTTGAGAAGATGGACTGGAAAGCTCTTGAAAAGAGATTGATGTAAAATACGAGCGGCGGTTTGAGGCTTTGTCTGGTATAAAATTGGACCAATCTGCAGGTCTGTATAATGTTGGAGTCAAAGGAGGAAAGACGCTGATTGGAATTTTTAATTAGAATCTGACAATAGGGGAGGTGCCAGAGGACTGGAGAACAGCTAATATGATTGCACTTCACAGTAAGGGTGGTAGAGATAGACCAGGAAACTATAGACGAAAGAGTACTAAATCACTGTTCGGGAAACTACTGGAGAAAATAGAGAAGGAGAAAATTGAACTCCAATCAGAATGGCAAGGCTTGATCAGGGATAATCATCATGACTTTATCAGAGTGAAGTCACACTAATGGAGTTGATTCTTTTAGTTTGAGGAGATCGCTTGTTTAGTTTTGATGCAATGCCTTTCACAAAGTTCCGCATGGGAAACTGAAAAAAATAAAGTAAAATCTCAGAGTGTCAAGGATAAATTGAAAAGATACAGCGGAAATTGTCTTAGTGTCAGGAGGCAGAGGGTGGTGGGAGAAGGCTGTTTGTGTGACTGGAGACCAGTGTCCCCTGGTGTACCACAGGGATCAGTGCTGTGTCCCTTATTGTTTGTAGCATTCATAAATGGTATAGATATGAATCTGGAGGGGGGGGGGGTGGTGGGTGGAGGGGTGGGAGTTGTGATAAGTAAGTTTGTGTTTGACACAAAGATTGGCCGGGTGGTTGGTAGTGAGGAGGAAGTTCTGATTTTACAGGAAAATACAAGTGGAATGATGAGATGGGCAGATCAATGGCAGATGGAATGTGATCCTGATAAATATGAGGTGATGTACTTTGGAAGGAGGAACCAGACATGGGGTGTACACAATGATTGGCAGCACACTAGGGAGCTCAGAGGGTGTTTCTCCACACATCCCTGAATGTGACTGAACAGGGTAATGGACTAGTTAAGAATTGAACCGTGGGTGGAGCGTTTATTAATCAGGGAGTAGATTATAAATGTTATACAGGGCTTGGTTTAGTCCATGATGGAGTACTGTATGTCGGTCTGGGAGCCTCATTACAGGAAGGATGTGATTGTACTGGAGGGGGTTGCAGAGGAGATTCACCAGGATGTTCCCTGGGTTGGAGCATATCAGCTATGGAGAGAGGCTGGAGAAGCTTGGGCTGTTTACTTTTGACAGAGAGGCTGAGGGGGATGTGATTCAGAAGGATAAGTTAACAAGGGGCATCGACAGGGTGGACAGACAGCAACTGTTCCTTTTAGACAGAGGGTCAAGTACAAGTGAGCACACTTTTAAAGTGAAGGGTTTGAGGTTCAGAGAGGATTTAAAGATGACCTTTTCTTCACCCAGAGCGTGTTGGGGTCTGGAAAGTACTTTCGGAGAGGGGAGTTATCAAGGTTAACCTCTCAACTGTTAAAAGTACTTGGACAAGCACTTGGAAGTGCCACAACATTCCAGGCTATGAGCCTTTTGTCAGAAAGTGGGACTAATATAGATCGTGCTGTATTTCTGTTGGCACAGAGACTATGCTCCTGTGAGTATATGATGTGGAAGGTCAATGATTGAGCAGCTTAACACAAGAATTGATGGGTTTCTGAAGATAATATTCACAGAAGTTATAAGAGTGAACTGTTATAGCTTGTCAAATTATGTCAATGTGAGAAGTATGAAAAAAAAGTGTAGTTTTTTTTCCAGTTTGAAAACAGAGAATGGAGAATGGGAAACGGGGAAATGGCAAAACTATGAATCCACTACTTCAGTTCTGTCTTCACAGAACTTTCTGACAATACCAGGAAAACCAAGTCTGGCGTGGAAAACGAAATAATAAATGGAACATAGAACATAGTACGTAAATCGTTTGGGAGAAATTATTGGGACTGAAAATAATGGTCATCGACAACACTAACATAGATTTATGAAATGGGAATTATGTTTAAGAAACAGACTGGGAGACAAATGAAAGAGAAACAATGGATGAAAAACATGTGGATTTTCAGAAAGATTTTGGTAAAGCTCCAAGCCTAGTTTGCAAAATCAAATCTTCGTGGATTGGGGTGAATATATGGCCCTGCTTCTAGAATGGGACAGCTGTCAGGAAACAGTGAATAGAAATAAACAGACACGTAAAGCAACAGCCTGACATTGTTTTTAAGGTCTGATTCTGTGAGTATGACCATGTCCCAGACACCCCATCACCTTCCCCGGATATCTCCTCTCTCACCAGCAGGTCAGACAAAGCAAAAGTGGTGGCACAGTGGGATACAGTTGGAAGGGAATTGTTCTGGGAGTCCTCAACAGTGACTCTATATCCCATGAAGTCTCATGGCGTTAGTTTACACATGGGAAAGGAAACCTCCTGCTGATTACCATGTAGCAGCCTCTCCCAGCTGATGAGTCAGTACTCCTCCAAGCTGACCAACAGTTGGAGGAAGCGCTGCGGGTGGCAAAGGAACAAAATGTACTCTGGGTTAGGGACGTCAATGTCCACAAAAAGAGTGGTTCAGCAGCAGCATTACTGATTGAGCTGGTTGGGTCCAAAAGGATATAACTTCTCGACTCGGTCTGCGGCAGGTGGTGAAGGAACCCACAAGAGGGAAAAGCCATATTTGACCACAGCCTTACTAATCTGCCAGCTGCAGAAGTATCTGTCCATGACAGTATCAGGTAAGAGTGACCACCGCATAGTTATTGTGGAGATAAAGTCACACTTGCATATTGAGAATAACCTCCACCATTTTAGGTGGCACTGTCACCATGCTAAATAGGACAGACTTTGAACAGATCTAGCATCTCAAGTCTGGGTTTCGATAATGTGTTGTGGGTCATCAATAGCAGCAGAATTGTACTCCCGCACAACCTCATGGCCTGGCATATCCCCTTCACAACAATTAGCATCAAGCCAGAGGATCAACCTTGATTCAATGGAGTGTGCAGGAGGGCAGGAGCAGCACTGGGAATACCTGAAAATGAGGTGTCTGCCTGATGAAGTCACCAACCATGACTACCTGTGTGCCAAACAGCATAAGCAGTTCGTCATAGACAGAGCTAAGTGATCCCACAAGCAACGGTGCAGATCTAAGCTCTGCAGTCCTTCTACTTCTAGTTGAGAATCGTTATGGACAATTAAACAAGTCATCGGAGTCGGAAATTCCATAAGTATCCCCATCCTTAATGATGGAAGGGCCCAGCACTTCAGTGCAAAAGATAACTTTCACGCATTCGCAACAATCTTCAGTCAGAAGTGCTGAGTGGATGATCCATCTTGGCCTCCTCCAGTGGTCCTCAACAATTCAGTTACCAGCCATCAGCCAATTTGATTCAGTCCACGCGATATCCAGATTCAGTTGGAGACACTGGATACCCCAGAGGGTACATACCCTGACAACATTCTGGCAATAGTACTGAAAAGTTGTTCTCCAGACCTTGTCACTGCCCTCACCAAGCTGTTCCAATACCGTTACAACAACATTTCCCTGATTACGTCGAAAATTACCCCAAGTATCTCCTGTATATAAAAAGCAGAACAAATCCAATCCGGCCAATTACCACCCCATCAGTCTTCTCTCGATCATCAGTAAAGTGGTGGAAGGTCTCAGTGCTTTTAAGCAGCACTTGCTCAGCAATAACCTGGTCAATGTCGCCCAGTTTGGGCTCCACCAGGGCCACTCAGCTCCTGACCTCATTACCGTGGTTCAAACATGGACAACAGAGCTGTATACAGTGGTGGGGTGTGAGTGACAGCCCTTTAAATCAAGGCTGCCTTCGCCCAAGTGTGGTATCAAGGGGTCTTAGCAACACTGGAATCAATGGGCATCAGGGGCACACTCCCCGCTGGTTAGAATCATACCTGACACGGAGGAAGGTGGGCATGGTTGATAAAGGTCAGTCAACTCAGCTCCAGGACAAGTCTGTAGGAGTCCCTCGGGCAGTGGCCTAGGCCCATACATCTTCAGGGCTGCTTGATCAATGACCTTGCCTCTATTATAAGGTCAGAAGTGGAGATGTTTGCCAATGATTGCACAATGTTCAGCAATGGTTGTTGCTCCTCAGATACAGAAGCAGTCCGTGTTCAAATACAACAAGATCTGGACAGTATCCAGGCTGAGAAGTGGCAAATAATAGTCACGTCACACAAATGCCAGACCGTGAACATCACCACTAAAATACAATCTAACCTACCCCTTGGCATTCAGTGGTGTTACTGTCACTGAATCCACAGTGGACTGCAGCGGTTCAACAAGGCAGCTCACCACCACCTTCTCAAGGGGCAACCAGGGACAGGCAATAAATGCTGGCCCAGCCAGTCACATCCAGATTCAGGAAATAAATATTATTTTAAAAGAAATAACAGAGGAAGGTTGCTGGGATATCACAGAGATCGGTGTTCAGGTCCCAGCTGTTCACAATACCCATTAAACATTTGGTTGCAGGAATCAAATACAATATATCCCAACCTGCTGATAGAACTAAAGGATGTTGGATTGTGAGTGGGTGAGAAGGTTGTAAAAAAGCTTCAAGGTGACTAAGACAAGTGGAGTGAATGGGCAAATACGTGGCAGATGGAGAGCAAGGTGGGTTGAGGTGACAGTGTGCCCTTTGGTGGGAACAAGAGATTGGCAGCTTTTCGTTTGAAAAGGGATTGTTTGAAACATGTTGATCTGAAAAGCGACGTATGGGACTTTTTGTTGTTTCCTTCTGCGCGGCCCTCCGAGGTCCCTGCAGCACAGTGAGGTCTGAACCCACAAGGCAATACTGGGAATGGCATTCACACGCTGCCCAGTGTACATAGACCTACCAAGTGGGGAGCTATAACATTGCAAAGGATCTGGATCTCCCTGTACACCAGTCACTGAAAGCAATATTGCAGGAGCAGAAAGCAGTTAGGAAGATCAACTGACCTTCATTTCAGGGGATTTGAGTCCAGGGGTAAGCGTGTCTTACTGCAGCTGTAGAGGGCTTTGGTGAGACCCTATCTCAAACACTGTGCAGTATTCTGTGCAGATTTGGTCTCAGTACATAATAAAGGACAAACCTGACATTGAGGGGGAGCAGTGAAGGATGACCAGACTGATCTCTAGGATGACAGGCTTGTTGTGGGAGCAGAGTTTGGGGCGACTGGGCCTGTATTCCATGGGGTTTAGGAAAATGGGTGGAGATCTCAGTGAGATATATAAAGCTCTGACAGGGTGAGATGGATTGGAAGCAGGGATGATAATTCCCCTGGCTGTGGTGTCTAAAACAAGGGTCCACAGTATTAGGTACAGACAGACCATTCTGCAATGAGATGACAATAAATGTCTGCACTCAGTGACTGGTGAACCTGGGGAATGCACTCGAACCTGGAAGCCAAGACACTGAATATAAATAAGGATTTAGAGACAGTAAAGGAATGGTGGGAGAGGAGGAGAACGATATGGAAATAAAGGGCCAGGTATCATTATATTGAATTGGGGAGCAAAATCGACAGACCAAATGGACTACTGCAATTCCTATTTTATAGCTTCCCAAGGTTAATCACAAGCTCTCAGATGTTAGGAAGGAGGTCTCTGCAGGGTCAACATGACTGTGTTTCTCATTCCCTTTTTTCGATACTGAGGCTGGGGCCAGGTATCCTGTCTGGTTTTATCCTTTAGACCTTGGAACAGTCTGATACAATAGAATGTTTTGTTTGGCGGATTCAGAGACCATTGCAAAGTTGATCACATGTCTGTGTGTCTGCAGTCACATTCAGGCCAGACCAGGAAGGCACGGGAGATTCACTTCCTGAAAGGACATTGGGGAAGGAAATTGGTGTTTCCAATCGACATTGGCTTGAATGTCACTATTTACGGACACCAGATTTTGCATCCTAATATTTTTTCAATTGTGTTTAATTTACACCAGCTGCCAGAGCATTAGCCTGGTCTGGATTAGTAATCCAGTGACCTTTCCACAGCAGCACCATCTCTACATGGGAACCTATCTGAAATCATACTGATCAGGTTATTTCTGTGCTGCTTGATAACTCTGTCAAAAAGAACTCCCACCAATTTGACTGTCGAGGTGGGTCTGAGGGGGAGGTAACTGGCCAGTTTGTAATTATAATCCTTTTAGGAACTGGACATAGTTGAGTAATTTTCCACATTACCAGGGAGATGTCAGAGTTGGAGCTGGAATGAAACAGCTTCCCCAGGGACACGGCTTGTTGTGCAGCATTACTCTTCAGTCCTATTACAGGAATGGGGTCAGGGCCCATTGCCTTTTCGTAAGTACTGTGTTCACCTGTTTCTTCATGTCACGAACATCAAATTGAGATTCAGAAGTTGGGAATAAGACAAGAAAGTTAAATTAACTGGATGGAGATGAAGGGAGAACGTCGGGATGTATACAACTATGTTAGTACCTTGCCATATTTCGGTGAGAAAAATGTCAAAACCTTTTTTATTTCATTTGAAAAAAATGACTCGGCAGATTATGTGTCCAGTGAACACGTGAGACATGTGCAGCGCTGTCAGGTGAGGGGTCAAGAGATTATCAAGATGTCAAATTGGCTATTTTGACTGGCTATGAATTGGTACCAGAAGCATATAGACAGAGGTTCATAAAAATAGAGACGGAACCAGGTCAGACTTATGTTAAGTTTGAAAGAATTAACTACAGTCATTTTGATAGATAGGTGCTGGACTTAAAAATAGATAAGACCTGTTTGGCTCGAAGGGAGATTATTCTGCTGGAGAAGTTTAAAGACTCACTTCCAGAGATGGTAAGAATTCATGTGCACGAACAGAAAGTTCAAGAAGTGAGAAGCGCGGCAGAAATAGCAGGTAAATATGCATTGGTGCATGAGATGAAATGTAGCTTCTGGGAGAAATTTCATGCTATGAGGGATAGAAATTGGGAGAAGGGAAGTTCACACATTACAAAGCGAACAGTAGCGCACAATAGTTTACCACAGGTGAAAAAAGAAGCCCAAGGGGGTTGAAAGGAGGTGAAAGGCCTCAGGTGTTCTCAGTATAAGGGCGTGGAACACATAAAATGAAGTGCCGATGGTTTAAGAAGGGCACTGGGAAAAGGTGCTTCCATTGAAGTAAGCTGGACACACTGTGATGGTCGTTGAAGGAAGGCACTTTGGGGAACAATGCGGTAGAAGAGGCTAAGCCAGTGGCATTAGTGAAACTGGTAAACGAGACCCCAAGTAGAGCTGAGGAGCTGCAGGAGAGTGCACAGCCTCGGCAAGGGCTGGGTATGGAGTCAGTACCTGATCGCTATAAAGAATTCACCTCTGTAGATAAAGTTTCCTTAGAAAGATCAGGGGGAGAAGGACAAGAAGTTATAATTTTGTGAGATATGGGATCTGCTCAGTCTCTAATAGTTGAGATGAGGCGCCAGAAAAGCACAAAAGATCTGGCATCATCCAAAAAGCAGAACAATCGAATATCAGGCAGAACCCGATTGTCAGGAATGTGGTGGGGGGACAATGGGGCTGAAAGATAAATACGAGTGTAGTAGCTGGGCTGGTGGGAGGGTCACTGGGAAGGCGATAAGAAGATGTAGGTTGGAGTAATAGTGATATGTTGGTTGGGAGGGTGGAGTCGATAGGTGTGAAGGAAGCTGGCCATTTAGGGCATTTCAAGAGGGCAGTGCGAGGTTGAATGGTTCAATCTGGCAGAGGTTGGGGGAGGGGAGATTTGGAATTTGGTGAAGTCAACGTTGATGATGGTTCTAGTTTGAGGATTCTAATTGTCCTACCACCTATCCACAACACCCTCCTCTCCGAGCTATCACCATCACACCCCACCTGCGTCTACCTATCGCCTTCCAAGCTATCTTACACCCAGCTCCACTCCCACTCGCCTATTTATTTCTCGGCCCCCTTCCCCCTCCCTTACCCCACCCCCCCACTTTCCTGATGAAGGATTTATGCCTGAAACGTCAACTCTTCTGCCCCTCAGATGCTGCCTGGTTGGCTATGCTTTTCCAGCCCCACACTTTTCAACTCTCACCTCCAGCATCTGCAGCCCTCACTTTCTCTCGGCCTCTGATAGTGAGAGATGAAAGTATTTTCACTCTTTCTGACATATTAATCAAGATCGTGACAATTTGTGGAATGGGGTTAGAAATTAAGTATTCCCTTGTGTAACATCAGGATGGAATGCCAAATCAAGGTTGGGAAGTAACAGTGACAGTGAGTAACAGAGTGTCAGTTCCAGCAATACAATTTATTCTTGTGAACGATTTAACAGGATCTAAGATGAGAGTGGCACCCCTTGTATTGGAGAAGGCAAAAGGAAAACTAGGGAATTGGGGAGTTAAAAGAAAAATACCCAGGATTTTTCCAGACTGTATAGTAACAAGATTCCACTGTCATAAGTTAGAGCAGGAAGGAAAACCGTAATAAAAAGCCAAAGGAGTTGATGTGCAGTGAACTGACATCCTGTTTGATGTCACGGTGCAGGAAAAACCTGAACAGGCAGAGGGTCAGGCAGAGGTTTTTCATCCAGAAAGGCTAGTGGACTTACAACAGATATATACACACACATACACACACACATACACATGCACACTCACAGAAAAGGAATCAGAATATATTGTCGAACGTTGTTAACTTAAAGATAGAATGCTAAAATTAAAATTTAGACCCCGATAGGTTAGTGCAGAAGGGAAATGGGCCGAAGTGAACCAGATTGTTTTAGAGGTAGCGTACAGTGTTACGGGTAGCACATAAACTAACGGCAGGGGGTCACCTAGGTGTACAGAAGACTCAGGCTAAGGTACAGAGGCACTTCTAGTGGCCTGGAATGCACAAGGACGTGGTTATTTTTTGACGTACATGTCAAACGTTCTGAATGGTAGGTACGTCACAGGCAGTAATAAAGCCAGAACCTTTGTTACCAATTCCTGCATTCGAAGAACATTTCACGTAGGTTATGATGAGTTGTGTAGCTTCCCTATCTAAAATAAAAGTGGAAACTAATATTTGCTAGCCATAGTGGATGTGTCTACGAGATTTCCAGAGGCAATTCTGTTATGGAGTGTTAAGGTAAAAAGGGAGGTGGAGGAGTTGGTAGCTTTCTTTACTCACTGTGAGCTCTGCAGAGAGATTCAGTCAGACCAAGGTCTCATTTTACCGCTCAGCTGTTTAAGGAAGTCATGGATAGCTTCGGCATACAGCAGATTAAATCAAGGGTGTCCCATCCTGAATCCCAAGGAGCCTTGGAAAGTTAGCATCAGACGCTGAAGACCATATTAACAGCATACTGTCAGGATTACCGGAATGATTGGAATGAAGGTTTCTCATTGAATTGTTTGCCATTAGACAAAAATTATTTGCCCAAATAAATCTACTCAGTTTACTTCCTTTGAGTTAATATTTGAAGTTAGAAGTCCTTTGGAATTAATTGAATATAAATTGACAGGACCGAAGTCAGAGATCTCACATTCGGATTATGTATGTGAGGTGAGGGAGAGATTAGATGGAGTAGGTGAGTTCGCTAAACAGCACCTGAAGGGCACAGCATAGAATGAAGCACGTGGCAGATAAAAACTCTGAACTTTTGACGATTTCCTGTGGGGATGACGTATTAGTATTGACACCAGTGATAGGAATTCCCTTCAATGCCAGGTTTAGTGACTCAGGAACAGAGTTATGGTCAGATGAACAAATTGTGTAGTTTATCTGTATGATGTAGTGACCTTTAGCAAGTGATTGAAAGCTCACATGTTACAGTTGGCAGAGCATGTTGAACGATTACAAGAAGCAAACTTGGTAATAAACTTCAAGAAAACAAAATTCGCGAAGGCAGAGGTGACGTTCTTGGGACATTACATTGGACATGGAAGGTTGGCCCCAAGGAACCCAAAGGCGAAGGGCTTTGAGGAATTTGCACAACCATCCTCGAAGAAAGGTGCTTCAACTTTTGGAACTGTGTGGATTCTATCGGATGTTTGTTCCAAACTTCAGCAGCGTATTGGCACCACTGATGGATTTAGTAAAGAAAGAAACAGAATTGTGGTGGACAGAACAATGCCAGGAGGTATTTGAGAATTTTAAAGCAGGATTAATCACCACACCAGTTTTAGCGACACCAAATATTCTGAAACCCTTTGAAAATTCTATTTGCTTCTAGGGATTTAGGGGTTCGAGATGTATTGATACAGAAAGGTTATGATGGATTTGAGTGGCTAATTGGCTACTTGTCGAAAAACGCAATATCCACCAGAAAGAAAAATACAACATTCTCCATTATTGAAAAAGAATGATTAAGTTTTGCACTGACCTGACAATATTTTAATGTTTATGTGACAAATAAATTGTCGGAGATGGTTGTGGACAACAACACACCTCTCACGTTTTTTGGAATATTTAAAGACCAGAATATGAGAGTATTTCATTGGAGTCTTATCACACCAACTTTAAACTTACGAAACGTACATGCTGTGGGTCCTAAAATGTGATAGCAGATGTGTTATCGCGGATTTAAAGGAAAAAGTTTAGATAAGATTTGACTTATTCCAGTTTAAATAGGTGTACAAAATTAATATGAATGACATAATTGAGATTAATACTTTTGTATTTCATAATAATGGGATTAAGAATTAGAGGAAAAGAAACGAAGCCATCTTTTCATTCTGATGGTTCTTTTTTTTTCTGAAGGAGGGAGGTCTTATGAAGCCGAAAGCATGTCAGGTCACTTTAAGACAGAACGGGTTTTGTTGAATAGAAAGTACAGCACAGATGCCAGCTAAAGGTCAGATTGTTCCATATGTCACATTTAGCTGGGAAATGGAGACCTGCGTTTTGGTTGCTGTTTTGACAACAATTCAAATACAACCAAAGATTTTAAATAACGTTCAGGATACCAGAAGCCAACGGAACTTGAATATTATTGTTTGGACATCTAGAAAGCAATCAAATTATGAGAATTGTTGTATCATGGGGAGTATATAAACCCAGCATTTGAACACTAGAGGGAGAGCCACTGCCATCCAACAGAAGAGTAACTGCTATAGAGCAGGAGTGCTAACTGGCTATCTCAAACACTCTCTATCAAAGATACATGTTCATGTAAACCTACTTGCAATAAAAAACATGACCCAGGGAGATCAGCAGCTGGAAGAGCGAACACAGCGGGGAAGATGGAGACTGTGTGGTCTTGAGATTGTAATGTTTAATATGTGGGCTTTTGGAACAGAATATTTTTCCAGAGTCGGAGTCATATAGTAAGTAGCTAATAAAAGAGGGGCTTGTATTTGTGAATAGTTGTTGTTTAGTGTTCACTATTAAAGTTAAGAAACTAACTTGTTATTTTTTGTTTAAATAGTGGAATGTAGGAGATCTGTGTCACTCATATTTTAACAGATTACAAGGTGAGGCAAGCTTTTCTGGGTGATTGGTTTTAATTAACAGAAGCGTTCGACTCCACCTTGTAAATGTCCATCCACACTAACCCCAATTCCCTGCAGTTGGCCCATATCCTTCCAGTCCTTTCCTATCCACATATTTATCCAAATGCTTTTGAAATGTTGTTAATGTATCTCCTTCAATCACACCTGCTGGCAGCTCATCCACGTACCAGCCTCTGTGTAAAGAAGTGGCCCCTCAGGTTCCCTTTTATTCCTTCCCCTTTAACCTTAAACTGATCCTCCCTCGTCCTCGATTCTCTAAACCTTGGAAAAAGACTGAGAGCATTAACCCCACCATCATGATCTGATTCAGCTCTATAAAGACTCCCTCAGTTTCCTACATGCTAAAGAAAAGGTCCTAGCTTGTCCAACCTCTCCCTATAACTCAGACCATTGGGTCCTGGCAACGTCTTTGTAAATTTCTTCTGCATTCTTTCTAATTTAATAGCATCCTCCCTATAACAACGTGACAAAATGGAACACAATACTCCAAGTGCGGACTTACCAAAGTCCTGTGTAACTGCAACATAAATTCCCAACTTCTATACTCAATGTCCTACCTGATGAAGGCCAATGTGCCAAAAGCCTTCTTCACTGCCCTGTCTATCTGTGACTCCACTCTCAGAGAACCGTGCACCTGAATTCCAATGTCTCTCTGCCCACTACACCCTTGAAGATCCTCCCATTCACCATGAGACTCCTACCTTGATTTGAGTTCCCAAAATGTAAGACATCACGCATTGATATTAAATTCCATTTGCCATTTCTCGGCCCACTTCCCCACCTGATTAAGGTCCTGCTGCAATTTCTGATAAACTTTCTCACTGACCATGCTCCCACTTATTTCAGCGTCATCTGCAAACATACTAATCATAACTTGTACATTCTCAACCACTTCATTGATAACAAACAGCAATGGACACAGCCTCCAGTCTGACAAGCATTCTTCCACTAAACCCTCTGCTTTCTACCATCAAACCAACTGTGTATCCAATTTGCCAGTTCCCCCAGCGTTCCACTTGATGTCCCCTTCCAGAGCAACCTGCCGTGTGGGACCTTATGAAAGGCCTTACTGAAATCCATAGAGACTATGTCTACCGCTCTGTCCTCATCAACCTTCTTGGTCACTTCATCAAAGAACTCTAACAAATTTGGGAAGCATGATCTCCCACTCACAAATCTATTCTGACTGCTCCGAATCAAACCCTGTGTAAGTAATGGATGCAGTCAATGGTATGCTGTCCTTCATTGTAAGATGATTCGAGTACATAAGTAAAGCCATCTTCCCGCTGTTGTAGAGCCTTGCTGAGAGAGGATTTGGGGCACTCTGTACAGATTTGATCTCCTTTGTAAGGAATGGTCTCCTTAACACAGACACCGGTGATGGTAACGTGACGATAGAGTAAAGAAGCTAAGTGTTAAATCTTAGAGCTGTGAGAGACAAAAAAATGGTGACGCTGAAACAAGAAGAGTGGCAGCGATCACTTACTTCCAAAAGACACTTTGATAGTTTGAAAAATTCCATACTTTACCCAGGATTGATTGCTGTGATTTATTGTCACATGTACCTCAGTACAGGGAAACACTTTGTTTATGAACAGTGAAGGCAGATCATAGTAAGCATGGCCAGACAGATCATAGGGTGGAAATAGACTTGGACAGAGTAAGGCATACAGGTTACACTGAACAGGACAAACATGCGACAAGATCAACATGAACAAGATCAGCATTATTTGAACTTAGAGAGTCCATTCATCAGTCTAACGTGACCTTCCTAATAGTTTATATGCCTTTACTAACTCTCCCCACGTTATTGTGCAGTCGGCAAGTGAACCTGTACTGAACGTCAGGTTGCTCACAATCCCCAACATCAGCCACAATACCTTCCGTCTGAAACAGGTAGCCATTCCCACCAGCTTCCGCCCTACATAGAGAACACCAGGCTGTCTTCGTGGAGATGGAAGGTGCCTTCTTGAGACTTTACACAAGACATAAGGTTTCCCTGCCCACCTCTAGAAAACCATGTTAACGTCCCACGTGTGTATCATGAGCAACAGAGCCACGAGGAACAACGTGGAGCAGTCTGTCTGTGCAGCTTCTGCTCCACTTGGTCATCATGTTAGAGCATCAATCTGGAGACACTTAAGACTGCCGATGCTGGAGATCAGAGTAGAGCATCAATTGCTGGAAAAGCACAGCGGGTCAGGCAGCAACCGAAAAGCAGGAGAATCGACGTTTCGGGAATAAGACATTCATCAGGAATCAGCATCAATTATCTCATTCTGCCCCTGTGTAAGTGCATTGAGGTGGGAATGGCCTCCTACTGTTCCTGTGTAAGTGACTCAAGGGACTGACTGGCTTCTTCCTCGTCCAATTGGACAGGGCCAAGGGCCTGACTGGGTTACTCCTGGTTCCTGTTTGACAGCTCGATGTACTGACAAGTGTGATGATGCTGTAGCTTTTCGAGGTTATTTTGTCCTGGTTTCTCTTAAGAGAGAGATTGAACAATCATTACCAAGCTGGCTAGTTAAGACTCTTGAGTAAACAGCGAGGGAGGCCTTAGGTTAATTTTAATGCAGCCTGAATGGGTGTGGCCAGCTTTCGCAGATTAGGATCTCTGGGTTTTGGTTTCTCAGTAACATCAGAAACTATTGGGGTCTCAACAGAGTTGGAAGCTTCAGGGAATGTTTCCTGGCTGCTACTCTCTCTGAATTTTCTCTTGACGCTGTCACATTGCATCTGGAACAGACATTTTACATTCCCTTTAAAATAAGAAAACATTAGAGTCGAGGCTATTGCCTTCAAATATTTTCGAGGGGCTCTGGTGTGGTCCACCACACTAGACTCCTTCTCTTCCTGAGTAATAGGCCGGAGGCACTGAGTGGGCTTTCCCTGTTCATCTCCAATAATATCAATGGGCTGAATGGCTTCCTCACATTCCTTTGAAACCAGCGTGAGGTGCTGAATGAACTCTTGTTTTACTGGGGCAATGTGCAGTGTCAGGCAGTGCTGTGACATGAATGTTACCGACACTTTAACAGCACAAGCCTGAGTGGTGTCTGGGTCTTGCTGCACATGGAAAACAGACCAGTTCAGGAGCTGACGGGGGCAAAATGTTCTGAACATTGTGGAATCTTCAGTGACCATTCCCACTTCTGATCTTATGGTGGGGAAGGTGGGGGAGGGGAGACATTGATGAAGCAGCTGAAGCTGTTTGTGAAGAGGAAGCTACCCTGAGGATCTCCCACAGAGGTGACCCAGGACTGAGATGATGACCATCTTCCTTTGTGCCATGTTTGACCCCAAACACTGGAGAGGTTACTCTGATTCCCATTAAGTCCAGTTTTGTTAAGCTCCTTGATATCAACATAGGGCAACCACTGCCTTGATATCAGGGTCTGTCATTTTTACCTGAACTCTTGTGTCAACCTCTTTTGTTCATATCAATAAACCATGATATAGGAGCAGCAAGTGTTTTCTTCAAACAGGTGGTATTGAATGTCAGGATTTCTCTTCTCAAAAGTGTTGGGGAGTGAGATGACTGAAAGTATTTGAAGAGGAGGGAGATGGATATTGCCCTGTCAGAGAGGTGAGGGCTATGAGGAATTGGGTATGAAGGAGGATTTGAGGCCAAGAGCAGATCAGTCATGATCTTAGTGAAGGGCAAGGCAGGTTTGGGGAGTGAACGACCTGCCCCTGTTTCTGATGTTCTCACATTCTGTTATTGGAAAGTTAGTGGGTGTTATTTTCATGAATGCTCTATTGTTGCATATTGCAGTCAGGGAGACCAGAGGATTCTGTGAGCCATCGCTGGGTGAGGTATGGGGGTTGTATTCTCAGTGAACTTGGGTTTAAACATGACCAACAAATGGAGCACAAGTTGCAGATAGGGGAAGCTCTGTAAAGAGAGATGAGGGGTCTCTTTCGTACCCGTGCCTGGGTTTTCCAATTACATTTCCCAAATCACCTCAAAGCGTGTGGGACATTTTTAAAGGGCTGAATGGTCTCCTCTGTTTCTGTGCACCAGTTTATAGCAGTAAGTAGCATCCAACTGCTCCTGTTTAGCAGGTTTGATGGGCTGAATGGAATACAGAAACATGGGACTGAGGAGCAGGAGTGGGTCATTAGATACTTTGAGACTTCTCCACCTGGCACTAAGATTGTGGCTCATCAGGTTGGGGTCTCAGCCCCACTTTCCTGTCTATATCCCATTATCCGTGACTCACTTCTCTGTCAAATATTTAAGTCATGCAGCTTTCAATCAATGTGAACATAAAGGCACGATAAACTTCCACTGAAGAGAATTCTCACTTGAAAGGGCCTTTCAGAATTATTCGTCATCCCTATTATAGAATCAGAGAGTCACGCAGAACGGAAACAGACTCGTTAGTCCAATTCTTTCACTCCGATCAGACATCAAATCTGATCTCGTCCCATTTGCCAGCATTTGACCAATATCCCTCTTCTTTCAGATACTTTTTAAATGTGCGATTGTAACCGCCTTCACCACTTCCTCTGACAGCACTTTCTGTACACACGCCACTCTCTGTGTGAAACATATATCTTCAAGTCCATTCTAAATCAATCCCCCTCACCTCCAACCTATGCCCTCTTGTTCTGGACTCCCCTATCCTGGAGAGCAGAACGTGGCTGTTCAGAATATCCATGCCCCTGATAGTTTTGTAAACCTCTATAATGTCACCCTTCAGGCTCTGACACTCCAGGGGGAAACACCTCAACCTAATCAGCCTCTCCCCAAAGCTCAAACCTCCAGTCCTAGAACATCCGTGTAAGTCATTTCTGCAGAAAACGGAATTGTACGCAGTATTCTTAAAGTGGCCTCACCAACATCCTGTAAAGATACAACATACCACCACAACTCCAGTACTCAATGCTCTGACTGATTAAGGCAAATGTGCCAAATGTGTTCTGCACCACACTCTCTACCTGCGACTCCACTTTCAAGGAACAATGCACCTGCAGCCCTATGCCCCGTTGTTTCACAACATGCCCCAGGACCTGACCATGAAGTATATAATGTCTGCCTTGATTTGCCTTCCCAAAATGCAAAGCTTCATATTTATCTAAATTAAACTTTATCTGTTACTCCTTGCCTCTTTGTCTCATCTAATTGCGGTCTTGTTGTACTCTGAGATAATCTACTACTCCACCTTTTTGATGTCATCTGTAAACTTACTAACTATTGCCCCTATATTCACATCTAAATCCTTTACATAAATGATGAAATGCAGTGAACTCAGTACTGATTCTTGCAGCACACTGCTGCTCACAAGCCTCCAGTCTGAAAAATATCCCTCTTCATTCAAGCCATTTGTGACTAGCTTATTCTGTATCTTATGTGACTGAAACTTACTAATCTGTCTACTAATCAGAATGAATTCCGAGCTATGAAGAGAGGCTGAGTAGGTTAGGTTTATTTTCACTAGATAAAAGGAGCTTGAGGGGGGACCTGATTGAGGTTTGCAAAATCATGAAGGGTGTAGCCAGGGTGGATAGAGACAAGCTTTTTCCCAGGTTGAAGGATTCAATACTGAGGCATAAAGGCTACACCAGAAAGGGCATGCAATAGGCAACATCAATGTGAGCAAGATCAGCATTATTTGAAGTTAGAGAGTCTATTCCTTAGCTTAATAGTGGCTGGGAAGATGCTGTTCATGAGCCGCTGGTTTTTGTGTTCAAGATTCTGTATTGTCTGCATGATGGAAGAGATTGTAGGAGATCCAGGGTTCGATGGGTCTTTGATAATGTTGTCAGCCTTTCCGTGGCAGTGAGCTGTGTAAATGGAGACAATGGATAGGACGTTGGTTTCCGTGATGGCATGGGCTGTGCACACAACCTTCTGTCATTTCTCTTACTGTCCTGGGCAGGTCTGTGGCCACACCAGGTCATTATACACCCAGATAGTTTGCTGTCAGTGGTGCATTTGTAGAAATTGGTGAGGGTCCTTGTGGACATGTCAAATGTCCTGAGCTGCCAGAGAAAGAACAGGTGTTCTTGTGCCATCTCGGCTGTCATATCTACATGAGAGGTCGGTTATCGTCACTCCAACCAACTTAATTCTTTCCACTCTTTCAACTTCAGTTCCATTGATGCAGATGGGGGCATGTTCTCCTCATTTCTTTCTGAAGTCATTGATCAATTGGTTAGTTCTGCCGACGTTGAATTAGAGGATGGTCGCAGTGCAGCACATCACAAAGTCCTCTATTTCCGTTCTGTATTTTGACTTGCCATCATTACATACCTGTCCTACTATGATGGTGTCTTCAGTGAACATGTAGCTGGCATTCGTTCAAAATTTGGCAATACTGTTGTGGGTGTACAGGAGTATAGTATGGGGCTGAGAACACATCCTTTGGGATTTCAGTGTTGAATGTTATTATGGAAGAGACACCCTTACCTATTTTAACTGATTGTGGACTGTAGGTCAGAAAGCTGAGGATCCAACTTCAGAGGGCGGAGCCAAGACTAAGGTCAGGGAGTTTTGTGATCAGTCTGAAGGGAATAATGGTGTTGAAGGTGAACCTATAGTCAATGAGCAGGAATCTGACGTGGGTGCCCTTGTTGTCCAGATGCTCCAGGGATATGGCACCCGCTATTGACCCATTCCACGGGTAGGAAAATTGTAGGGGATCGAGGCAGGCTGGGAGACTGGAACTGATGTGGACCATGACGCGCTTCTCGAAGCACTTCACTCCCCTCAGTCTCCTGCGCTCTAAAGAGATATGTACCACCTTATCCAACCTCTCCCTATGACTCAGACCCTTGAGTCCTGGCAACATCCTTGTAAAGTTCCAGTTTAATACCATCCTTCCTACAGCAAGGTGACCAAAACTGAACACAATTCTGAACTTGGAAATATTTGGAACTGTAAGTTTTACTCTGCAGACAAATAATATGCTGCTGTGATATTGCTTTATTTTTTGTGTTATTCTGAAATCTTATTATTCATTGAATCCCCTGACGGTAATCCCCTCGGGTGAACGCCCTCCTGACTGCGTGATCTTGAATCAATCTATTTTGTTTGGGCAGATATTTTGACGCCGCTGTATATCAGAGAACAGGAAGAGATGATGGAAGATTGTGCAGTGTCTGTCCTTTACTGGACCAGCTTGTCTCTCCAGGCACCTAAAGCTTTTATTGTGGGTCAGAGTACCTCAGAATTGTTATATCACAGAAGGAAGCTATTTAGCGCATTGTAGGTCTATGCACATAGAACATTACAGCTCAGTACCTACAACATCCTTCAGCACTGCCGACAGATCCACCGACTTTACTGTCAACCATAAATTTACTAACTCATCCTTCTATACCCTCATTAAGGTAATTCAAAAGGACAAACAACAGTCACTCTAAAGCAGATCCTTGCAGTGTACCACTAGCGACTGAACTCCAGGATGAACATTCCCCATCAACCATCACCTTCTGTCTGCTTTCAGCTAGCCGATTTGTGATCCAAACGCTAAATCACCCACAATTCCACGTCTCCATATTTTCTGGGAGAAAGTAAGGACTGCAGATGTTTGAGATCAGAGTCGAGAGTGTGGCGCTGGAATCGCACAGCAGGTCAGCCAACATCCGAGGAGCGAGGAGAGAATGAAGACTGCAGATGCTGCAGACCAGAAAACTGATTCCTGATGAAAGGCTAAAAACAGAAACATCAACTTGCATGCATCTTGGACGCTGTCTCATCTGCTCAGCTTTTCTAACACCACACTCTCCATATTTTCTTCAATAGCCTACCATGGGGGACCTTATCAAACGCTTCACTGAAATCCACATACCTCAATTTACCCTCATCCACCTGTTTGGTCACCTTCTCAATGAACTCGGTAAGATTTGTGAGGCATGACATACCTTTCACAAAACCTTGTTGACTATTCCTAATCAAATGATTCCTTTCTAGATGATGGTAAATCCTATCTCTTATAATCCTTTCCAACATTTTACCCACAACCAAAGTAAGACAGGTATATAATTACCAGGGTTGTATCTTCTCCATTTCTTGAACAAAGGGCCACATTTGCTGTCCTCCAGTCTTCTGGCACTATTCCTGTTGACAATGGCGATGTGAAAATCCGAACAGATGGTTGTGTAATCTCCTCCCTAGCTTCTCAGAGAGTCCTGGGAGAAATCCCATCTGGCCCAGGGGACATATCTATTTTCACACTCTCCAGAACTGCTAACATCTCCACGTTACGAACTTCAATCCTGTCTAGTCTAATAGCCTGTATCTCAGTATTGGCCTCGACAGCATTTTCTTTTTCCATTGTGAATACTGATTCAAATATTAATTTACAGCCTGTCCTATCTCCTCAGACACCACACGCAACTTAACACTACTGTCCTTGATTGCCATTAATCTTCATTTGTTCATTCTATTATTCATGACGCACTGATAGAAAGCTTGAGGGTTTTCCATGATCCTACTTGTCAAAGACTTCTCATGCTCTCTCCTGGCTATTCTTAGCTCTTTTTTAAAGTCCTTCCAGGTTGACTTGTAACTGTCAAGTATCCGAACTGAGCCTTCACGTTTCATCTTTACATAAGCCTCCCTCTTCCTCTTGACAAGCGATTCAACTGCTTCAGGAAACCACAGCAGCCTCACTTGACCACTTACTCCTTTCTTGACATGTATAAACTTATCAAGGACACACAGTAGCTGTTGTTTGAAAAAGCTCCACACTTAAATTGTACCCATCCTCTGCAATTTCCTTCCCCATCCTATGCATCCTAAAACCTTTCCTGATCGCATCATAATTGCCTTTCCCCCAGCTATAACTCTTGTCCTGCGGTATACACCTGTCCCTTTCCATCGCTAAGGTAAACATAACGGAATTGTGGTCACTATCAGCAAAGTGTTCACCTACCTCCAAATCTAACACCTGGTCTGGTTCATTACTCAGTACCAAACCCAATTTCGCCTCGGCCCTTGTTGGCCTATCTACATACTGTGTCAGGAAACAATTCTGCACATATTGGACAAAAACTGACCGATATAAAGTAAGTGAACTGCAGCACATCCAGTCAATATTTGGAAAGTTAAATTCTTCCATAACAACTACTCTGTTATTTTCGCTCCTATCCAGTATCATCTTTGTAATCCTTTCCTCTATATCTCTGGAACTTTTCAGAGACCAATAGAGAACTTTCAACAGGGTGACCTCTCCATTTTTGTTTCTAACATCTTCCCATACGACCTCACCAGACGAGTCCTTATCAAGCATCCTTTCTACCAACGTAATGCTGTCTTTGATTTTCAATGACACCTCCCCCTCCCCCACCCCAATCCCCACCCCCGCCCCACTGTTAGTACCTTCCTTGTTCTTATTGAAGCATCTAAACCCCGGACCCTACAACGATCAGTCCATTCCCTGCTCTATCCATTTCTCCTAAACGGCCAAAACATCAAGCTGTACAACTGCCCAATTTGGAAACAGGGAGTGACTGGAAGGATTTTAAATGAGTGTGAGTTGGATAGATCAGAAGACAGCATGAGGGGAGACAGACAGGAACAGACAGAAAATGGAAGTTTTATTTTAAAATTCTCACGGACTGCAAGGCCATTATCTATTGCCATACCGTTTGAGCACTGTGCGGATATTGGCTGTGGTCCCAGAGCATTTATCGCCAATAATATCACAGAGCTGAGGTGCTGACAGTTAAACAGAGGCCAAAAGGCTGAGTGATTTGTTTTTTCTCTCCAGTGAGAAGGTGATTTAATTTAAATAGACTGGGTGAACAATAACAGGAACTGTGAATCGTGCTCGATACTGAGATACTGCGCCAGAGAATCTCACTGAGGTGGATCACTGACAGAGGGGAAATCAGCATCTCATCTGTGAGCCAAATAATGATTGATAGAGATTGGACACCACTTCCATGGTTTTGTAATGCACATTTCAATTTATGTAGCTCAATATCATGAGTGTATCTTATTTCTTTGTACTTCCCATAGTTTAGTACGGACAGAAAATCATTTTGTCCCCGTATTTTGTGCTCAATAAACAGATTGTACTCCTCATTCCTCACTTTAGATCTATCCTTGAATCTGTTCTTCATATGAGTTATAAAGAATAACATTCCAATACTGATGACTGAGGAATATTATTGCCCCTCCCTCCAGTCTGAACTGTCATGTCTCACAATTCTCTCTGTTTCCTGTCTCCTCCACAATGCCATACTCACACTGTAATTGAAGTCCAGTAAATGACATTTCATCACAGTTCACTAACATCGATAACATCAATAGCACAGGCCTCATCTGCCTCTCTCTAAACCTGGAATAACAATCTGAATTGCATTTGTCACGTTCAATTCTCTGTTAACATATCCATGCGACTTGTCTGTGACAACCCACGCTTCTCAGACGCACATTCGCCTCAGATCATGAACTATAAAAATTGTCTCAATGTTTTATTGAAATTATGATGCTTGATCAATAGTTCCAGGATGTATGTTCCCATTTGTAATCAGAGACGTTCTGATAAACTTATGGCATTACTCCTGCATCCAAGGCAGATTGAATTGTTACACTCAATTGATCTACCAGACCTAAGATTTGTTCCATCAGTCACCCTCACAGAGCCCATCCAGAAAATGACATTGTTTTAAATTTGAATAAAACAATATTGAATTGAAAGGCGTTGGCTGGAGCTATTTGGTCAGTGACTGAGATTGATGTCAGTCTCCGTGGATCCGAGATGTGTCACTGGAGGGTTTGCCTCTTCTATTAATTAAGGACTCGGTTCAATGTGTTATCCCAGTATGGGCGGGAGCATCAATGATTGGACTAACAGGGATCAGCAGCTCGAGAGACAGGGGGAGGAGAGATCAGAATCTGAGGACATTAGACTGGAATGTTCCATTAATGAATTAGAATCTGAGAACATGAGACTGGGATGTTCCATTAATGGATCAGAATCTGAGAACCTTAGACTGGAATATTACAATAACAGACAGGAGTTTATCCCGGGGTCTTTTCTACCTTTCTCAGCCTTGGATATCATTAGCATCGTGGGTCGAAGATATCCTTTGGATTATTCAAGGTGGTTATTATCCCATCCTTGCTATAGTTGGTGTTCCTGGTAAGTCATTCCATCTGACCATTAAACTGAATTGAACTGAATTGCTGTTCATATTCAAATTTTAAAATTTGGAAGTCATCATTTTCAGATCCAGTCAAATATTTTATTCCTTACTGATTATAACTAGCAAATTACTATTCACAACTTAACAATACGCAAGGAGAAACCAGACTGTTCCTAATCTCCATGATCTTTTTTCTTCATTCATATTTACATTTCTAACATATTCTCCCCACTCACTAATCCTGCCCAACGCCACTATCAGGATATTTCAGTCACCTTCTCAGCCTCAATGCAACTGCTGAATAATCCATCGTTTGTGCCTTTGGTAGATTCAGATATAACCTTTTCACGTCCCTTCTAACTATGCTTACGTCACAAAATATTTGCACTTGAGCTGGTTAATTTGTCCTTTCCACAGACTCTGTCAGATGGACAGCCAGTGCATGGTGGTCAAGTCATTGACTCATAATCAAACGGCACAGATTAATAATCTGTGGGTATCTCATGAAGGAAGTTGATGGAATGCAAATGAAGTCATCACCACTAGTTTTCAACAGAAGCATATGCATTTGCTTTAGAGAAGGCAATGGGTTATCCTTCCATGTTGAGGACTCTGTGTGACTGCAAACCCACAGCAATGGGGTTTACTCTTTATTATCCTGTGCAACAGCTGAATCAGCCACTCAGTTCAAGATCAGCATAACATTCTGGCCTGACCAGGGCTGCACACATCCCGTGAGGGAAGGACAAACGGAAAGAAAGCTCCCTTTCTCTGCCTGATTTCCATTCTTCTATAAGGCATTTTCTTTCAGGTAGGTGACCATTCCCTGTTTCAAGTGAATTCTTTCTGATTGAGTCTCCCTCTGAACGTGATATGCATCTCCATCGACACTCTGGTAATGACCGATGCACAGATGTAAGAAACTTCAAAATTCCACATCATTCGCAGTGCAGAGAGAAGGAATGGCTTTTTGTACCACAGGAAAGAAGCTGGGACACCTAAGTGAAGGAACAGAATCATTGTGATCAACCCTAGAGTGTTGTTGAGATAGTATTTGGAGTATTGTGCACAGATTTTCTCTCCTCCATAAGGAATAATACTCTTGTCAGAAAGAGTATAAAGGAGTTTCGCCTGACTAATTGTTGGGATGATTGTACCATCGGGAGTGCATGAGGATTGTTCTGTAGCGCTTTGAAGAATAAGAGGTGATTGCATTGAAACGTAAGGTGATGGACAGTCATTCATTATATTCCAAACAGAACTAATACGGTGATAAATTCCATGTTTTTTTAACTTAGTTTACATGATTCTCGATGGCTTAAAAGACCCTGAGAACGTTCCTGTCACTCCACGCCACTCCCCATTTCGATTTAGAGAGAAAGAGCCAGTCTTTAACTGAACTCTTCCAACATTAATACAGTGCATTTGGTGTGTGATCATACATAGAACTTCACGTTATTCACCATCGCAACAGGAGCCACAATACCTTCATTCTAAAACAGTTAACTATCCCCACCTGCTTCTGACCCCAACGGAGAACATGGGTCTGTCTTCTTGGAGATGGAAGATGCCTCCTTGAGGCTTGGCACAAAACATTTGGTTTCCTCCCTCACTGCCAGCAAAACACGTTAAAGTATCATTTGTTCCACAGGCAATGGGGCCACAAAGAACATTGTGAGCAGTCTATGAGTGCGGTCTTTGCTCTATTCGTTTTTCAGGTTGGAGCATCAATGACACCCTCTTATTCCTGTAAAAGCGTCTCGAGGGGTGAATGGTCTCCTCCTGGTTCCTTAGAACAGGTTTAGGGCTCTTACTGGACTCTGCCTGTTCCTGTTTACCAGTTCAATTTACTGACCAAACGCCTCCTCTTCCTGTGGAACAGGCAGGAGGATTGACTGGGCTGTCCCTCTTCTTGCTGGATTAGTGGTGCTGGAAGAGCACAGCAGTTCAGGCAGCATCCAACGAGCAGCGGAATCGACGTTTCGGGCAAAAGCCCTTCATCAGGAATAAAGGCAGGGAGCCTGAAGCATGGAGAGATAAGCTAGAGGAGGGTGGGGGTGGGGAGAGAGTAGCATAGAGTACAATGGGTGAGTGGGGGAGGAGATGAAGGTGATAGGTCAAGGAGGAGAGGGTGGAGTGGATAGGTGGAAAAGAAGATAGGCAGGTCGGACAAGTCAAGGAGACAGTAACTGAGCTGGAAGTTTGAAACTAGGATGAGGTGGGGGAAGGGGAAATGAGGAAGCTGTTGAAGTCCACTTTGATGCCCTGGGGTTGAAGTGTTCCGAGGCGGAAGATGATGCGTTCTTCCTCCAGGCGTCTGGTGGTGAGGGAGCGGCGGTGAAGGAGGCCCAGGACCTCCATGTCCTCGGCAGAGTGGGAGGGGGAGTTGGGAGGCCCAGGACCGCCATGTCCTCGGCAGAGTGGGAGGGGGAGTTGAAATGTTTCAACTCCCCCTCCCACTCTGCCGAGGACATGGAGGTCCTGGGCCTCCTTCACCGCCGCTCCCTCACTACCAGACGCCTGGAGGAAGAACGCTTCATCTTCCGCCTCGGAATACTTCAACCCCAGCGCATCAATGTGGACTTCAACTGTTTCCTCATTTCCCCTTCCCCCACCTCACCCTAGTTTCAAACTTCCAGCTCAGGTACTGTCTCCTTGACTTGTCCGACCTGCCTATCTTCTTTTCCACCTATCCGCTCCACCCTCTCCTCCTTGACCTATCACCTTCATCTCCTCCCCCACTCACCCATTGTACTCTATGCTACTCTCTCCCCACCCCCACCCTCCTCTAGTTTATCTCTCCATGCTTCAGGCTTACTGCCTTTATTCCTGTTGAAGGGCTTTTGCCCGAAACGTCGATTCCGCTGCTCGTTGGATGCTGCCTGAACTGCTGTGCTCTTCCAGCACCACTAAGCCAGAATCTGCTTTCCAGCATCTGCAGTTATTGTTTTTACCTTTTTGTCCCTCTTCTTGATCAGTCATTTCAATGGGCTGAATAGTTTCCACATATCCGGGTGTAACCAGCTTGAGATGCTGAATGAGCTCCTCTTTTAATTGTGGAAATGTGCAGTGCCTGGCCGTTCTGTTACATGAATGTTACCGACACTTTAACAGCACAAACGTGAATGTTGTTTGGGTCTTGCTGAATATGGGCACAGACCCATTCAGGAGCTGAGTGGGGACAAAATGTTCTGAATATCGTGTGATCTTCAGTGATCACTCCACTTCTGATCTTGGGATAGATGAGGGGTGCGTCGGGAATGGGGGCACATAGACGTTGACGAAGGAGCTGAAGATGCTTGTGCTGAGGAAGTTAATCTGAGGATCTCCTGAAGAGATGTCCCGGGACTGAGAGGATTGTTGGCCACCGACCACAAACACCTTCCTTTGTGCTCTGAAAGACCCCAACCAGTGAGGAGGTTAGACCTGATTCCCATTAAGCTCAAAAAACTAGGTGGTCCCGACATTCTCATTCTCAGTCAACTACTGCCTTGATATCAAGGCCATTCATTCTTTCCTGAACCCCTGTGTTCACCTCTTGTTCAAATCAATAGGTAACGGTGTATGTGTAGAGAGTGTTTTCCTCTCACAGTGGGTAATCAATGTTAGGAATTATCTGGACAAGAGAGTTAGGGGAGCTCCATCACTGAAAGTATGAAAAGAGGTGGTACATGAATCTTTGACCTGTCAGTGAGCTGAGGAGTGTGAAGAACTGGGCATTGTGGAGGAGTTAATGCTAACAGTAAATCAGCCATGATCATATACAATGGCTTGACCGTCCGAATTCCTTATGTTTTCATTTCCAGTAATTTCAAAGTAAACGGCTGTAATTTTCCTGGATGTACTGTATTTGTATGTTATAAACACAGAGAGCAAAACATTTTTGAGTCATCTCTGATTGAGGTATGGAGCTTTATGCATAACGAATCCTGGTCTAGACCAGACCAACAAATGAAGCACAAGTTGTAGAGACGGGGCACTCTATAAACAGACCAGAGGCGTCTTTCAAAACCAGCCTGGATTTCCAAATAATATTTTCCAATCCATACCAATCTGAGTGTGACAGTTGTGAGGGATTAAATGAAATCCTGTGTTACTGTGGAGCATTGGCCCCCATCTGCACCTTGCAGGAACTGTGAGAGGCTGAATGCACCATAGTAACACGGGACTGTGGAGCAAGAGTGGGTCATCAGACACTTTGTCACGGCTCTACCATACACTATGATCTGATTAAGGTCTCAGCAGCACTTTTCTGTCAGTGTACCATTTCCTTACATTCATTTGTCTTTCAAATGTCTTACATAGACAATTTTGAACAAATGGAAATATCCAGGCATCACAATATTCTGTGGAAGGGAATTCACACGTTAAAAACCTTTTGAGAATCTCTTGTTCGTGTTCTGACCAATGTTGGAGGGTTACTCATGTCTTTTCCCACTCCTCTATTGGTGAAAGCAAATTTTAAATGTAACCAGTTGAGTGCTGTGTCCAATGAGAAAGGTCTCAGACTGGGTAATTTTCTAGAAAAATCTGAGACACAGAAAGTTGAACTGTGAACAAATGGTAAAATGATAGAGTGTCTCAAATATGTTTCTGGCTTTGAATTTATTCTGCTCACACTAATGTCTGGGAATGCGGATTTCTTCCCGGAACAGTTGGATTTGGATTTCCCTGAATTCCCTTTGCTTCGAGCTGTACAGAAATTCCTATGAATCCTCATCAGGAATCCACCACGAGTGGTAAAGATGACTGAGGGATTTTCTGCTCTTACACCTTGTTTTCATGCAGAACAAAGTAAGAGAGACAGAGATCAATTGGTTGCTGCTTCAGAAGCAAGTAATATTTTTCTCCAGCTCTGTTTGGAAAAATACAAGAATGTCAACTGAACACCAAAGTGGACCATATGCACTCTCCATGTACATTCTCTGGAATGGATGATAATAGACTGTATGCCGTATGCAGTATCATTGCTGTTGTTGTGCGCAGTGCCTTGCATTAGCAAATGAAAATAATGTGACCGTTTTATGATTTGATGAGATGCTTATATGCATCTGCGTAATTTTTTTAAAATGGGTTGATATCTTCATAATATTTGTGTTAATACCAATGCATCTCATTCAAAAAAAATATTATCTAGCTTTAGTCTTCTTAACAAGAGAAAATATGTATCCAGCTGAAAGACTTCTCTGAAAATCATGGTTCAGTAAGATTTCTCATCTAAGATCTAAACAGATAATCCCCGATAACAAAAGGCCTTCATTTCAGGAATGAGTAAAGGGAAGCATCTTTGATCATCTTTGAAAGGAAATGAATCTTTTTTTTAGTTTAGAGATTCAGAACTGCACCCAGTGTATCTGATGTGGTCTCAACAATCCTTGCACAGATACAGTGATATATTCCTAATTAAACCCAATACCACTTACCTTCTGAATCACTTGCTGCATCTGCAGTCAATCTTCATATGATTCATGTACCAAGAATATGAAAAACATCTGCATCACAGAGTTCTGCAATCTCTCTCCATTTAAATTGTTCCTGACTGTAATAGACAACTCACATTATATTATTTCTGCTGAGGGTACGCTCACTAACCTTCCCTGTCTACATCATAATGCAGATTCACTCCCTCCATTTGAAGATCTATTGAATGATCATTTTGGTGTACAAGATAGTTCAGCTTTGATCCATTCAGTCCCTTCATCCAGATATTTCACATAGATTATTGATCATTGATGACCCTACAGTGATCTCTGAGTCAAAACTAGTTACAGTTTTATTTTAAAAAATCATATGTCACTACTGTCTATTTCCTGTTAGTGACAACATCCCTGTTCCTGTGCAGCAGTTCAGGCGGGTTGAATGGCCTCGTCCTGGGCTGTGTAATGTACTCAATGAGCTGAATTACTTCATCCTATTTTCCTGTATAATTCCTTAGCGGGGCAGAATGGTCTCCTCCCATCTCATTGTAACGATCCAGTCTGGCTGAATGGGATGGTCCTCTACCCTCTAATCGCACTGAGGGGTGGATTGGGGTAGGGTCAGCAGTATATCTATGTAACTGCTTTGAGGGGTGGATTGAGGGAACAACTCATGAGGTAGGGACAGCAGTATATCTCTGTAAAAACATCGATGAGTGGATTGAGGGAACAACACATGGGGTAAGGGCAACAGTCTATCTCTGTAACGGCCGGGAGCGTGGATTGAGGGAACAACACATGGGATAGGAGCAGCAGTATATTCCTGTAACGGCCGGGAGGGTGGATAGACGGCACAACACATTGGAAAGGGGCAGCAGTTGGCCATTTGGCTGCACCATTCAGAATGCTCGTGGCTGATCGGAGTGTGTCTAACCATCCGTTTCCTGTCTGTACCCAATAAACATTGACTCTCCTGTCCAGCAAAGATCAGTCAAGCTCAAAGTAAAATACCTAAATTAACCGAGTCTTCACTGCTCCCTGAGTGTGCGAGATAAGTGGCTGTCCGGCCCTATCTCTGGCACTTTTATTTCCCTTCCCAGGAACAAAGACACGGAGGAGTCTGTCCAAAACTTTTTCATTCAACTTTGCAAAGTCGGGTGTTGTTCCCAAAGGTACACACACACAAGCATAGTAATCTCCACGCATTATATACATGTATATGTGGGCTGGGTCTCCTACTGCTGTCATGACCAATGGGTGACGAGGGTTCCCCACTGTTTTCCTTATTTGGCTTCTGGTGCCTGCGATTATTTTGTTATTCACTTGGCCAATCAGTGTTCGAGCTCCCCGTTCTTTCCTTATATGGATGATGTTGTACAACTGTGGTTAAGGGCGGTCTCTCAACTATCGAGGAAAGCTGTTACAACTGTTTCATTCATATAAACGTGGGGGAGGTCCGGCAACAGTTTCGAGTGTCTGCTTGTGTTTACTATGAGGTAGAAAAGACTAAAAGGCAGCTAACCGTTTAAAAATTACACTACCCCCTACATGAGGATGAGGACACCACAGATAGCACAACAGTAAAGGGAAAGGGACATCCTTCTTTCATTGTGGGACACATTTTTTAAAAACTGTGTTGACCTCATATCAAACCACTGCCCCTTTTCGGATATAGTGGTACAATAACTAGGAATAGACATTAACCATTCTGCCCTCCAATCTTTTCCCACATTACCACTGACTGTGTCCAATCAAATATGTTGCTGTTGCTGTCTCAGGAAGAGAATACCTGATAGCATAACACCAGACGAGCATTACAAAAAGGAGCAGAATTAGACCATTTGGTCCATCGAGTCTGATATACCATTCAGTCATTTCTAATATGTTCCTCAACATCATTCTTCTACCTTCTCCCAGAATCCTTGATCTCCTTATAAATCAAAAAAATATTTATTTATTTTAATGGCACTCGTGTCTGTGTCTTAATGTGTATTGAAGTGTGTGTGCCCATGTACTTGTTATTTTTCTATTTGTGTGACTAAGTCTGTCTGTCTTTGTATGAGCCTGTGTGTTTCTATCTGTGTTTGCGTCCATTTGTGTGTGACTTCTTATGTCTTTGTGTGCTTCTCCGTGTGTGCATGCTTATCTCCTTGTATGCATTGTGTATGTTAGTATATTGGGGTATTTACCAATAGTCTGTGTATATCAATGCCTGCATCTCTGTGCAATGGGATATCTGTTCTTCTACGAGTGAGAGAGATGAGGTTGGAACTGACAGTAGGTTTGAATTGAGAATTGCTCTTTACTAAACACTGCTCCTTATTAGGTTGGTGGGACGTGGATGTTTCAGAATCTCCACCCAAGGCCTCTTGGCCCTCTCCGGCTCTCTCCAGGATCCTCCCCACATATCAGGGTAGGGATATGAGGGAATGGATATCTGGCACTTCACCACCCGGCGTGGCCCGTTCTGTCCTATTCCAGGCTGTTTCTCCTGGAATGGGAGAAAGGGAAGGAATGAGTGTGGGTGGAAGTGGATGGTCCTGCTGTTAGTGCTGGACTAGGTGAGGTGTGACATGGTGAGGTGGGCGGAGGGAGTCTGTCCATACTGTTGTATCCATGTCGTGCTATTAGTGTGCAGGGCTATTGCATCAGGGACAGAAAATGTAAGGGAGGGAAGGTGCTGAATTCAACAGCGGGAGTGGTCGTGCTTGAGCCTTTTTTGGAGTGTAAGTCTTGGTCGAGGGGAGGTGCTATAAGAGACATACAGTGAGTGTGAGGGAGCAGTGAGAATATACGGTGACACTTATCCTGACAGAGCGGAATGGATATTCATGCTTGTCCTATATTGCTGGACCTGTCTTCAGATCATCTCAGCATCGAGGTGAGCCTCCCCGAATGTCTTATCCAAGTCTATCACAAATAACGACACAGGCTATGTCCCTCAGATTCCACAGAATGAGTTTGGGTGGGTCCTACAAATAGCAAGGAGAAACAAACGTGTGTAATATATCTGAACCAAAACTGTCGCGCAAATATTTTGCATCATATGCTCTGGAAATTATATATGCAACTATACTCAAAGGGAAGCTATGACATACTGATATTATCGCTGGGCTCTTAACCCAGAGACCCAGGTAATGTTCTGGGGAAATGGTCTCAAATCCTGCCATGGCAGATTGTGGAATTTGAATTCAATAAGTATCTGGAATCGAGGGTTTATGATGATCAGGAATCCATTCCTGATTGTTGGAAAAACTCATCTGGTTCACTGATGTCCTTTAGGGAAGGAAACGGCTGTTCTTATCTGGTCTGGCCTGCATGTCACTCCAGATCCAAGGCAACGCTGTTGACTCCTAACTGCCGTCTGGCATGGCCAGTAAATGCTGGTTATCCAGCTAAGCCCTCATTTTGTGAACGAGTAGCAAATACTCGTGGGTTCTGCAGTAATAATGGATGGTGTCAAGTTGCATCGAAACTGAGTTAACTAAGTGACTGCTAATGTTGTGAAAAATAAATTCCTATAGTGTATATCAGGTAGGTTGAAGTTGTGAACCAAACCAGAGAGCAGATTATTTCGGATTTGGTGTTGTGTTATACTGATTAAGGATGATCAGCCATGATCATATTGAATGGTGGTGCAGGCTCGAAGGGCACAATGGCCTACTCCTGCACCTATTGTCTATTGTCTATTGTGTGGTTGGAAGGACTAATTACTAACTTTGCTCTGAAGCAGCTTTGGAGGAATAGTGACATTAATATGTTGTATTTTACACGGCGTCTGCATTCAATGTGGAATGTTTGAACATACTGGTCAAACATCATGGAAGCCCAGAGGTTAGAGGGTCAAGTTCGCTCCAGTGAATTGGGAAAGTACAATATAACGTTCAGTAGGAGAACAATGGTTGTTGGACCCATATAGTCTTACCGCATGGAGACAGGCCATTCGGCCTAAACTGGTCCATTCTGAACAAAATGTCCATTCACACTAACCCCATTTCCCCGCCATTTCCCTGTATCCTTCTAATCCTTTCTGACCTGTGTATTTGTCCAAACGTATTTTAAATTTTGTGAATGTACCCGTCTCAAACACTTCTGCTGTCAGCTCATCCCATATGCAAACCACCCTGTGTTTAAAAGAAATGGCCCCTCAGGTTCCCTTTTACTCTTTCCCCTCTGACCTTCAATTGATGCCATCTAGACCGTGATTGCCTAATCCTGGGGAAAAAAAGACTGAGTGCATTGACTCTATCCCTGTCTCCCATGATCTTATACACTACTATCAGATCCCCCTCAGGCTCATACATTCTAAAGTAAAAATACTAGCTTGTTCAACCTCTCATTATAACTCAGACCATTGAGTCTTGGCAACATCCTTGCAAATTTCTTCTGCACTCTTTCCAGTTGAATAGCATCCTTTCTCGAGCAAAGTGAACAAAACTGAACATGACGCTACAAGTATGGACCCACCAACATCTTGTATAACTGCAACATAACTCCCTAATTTCGATACTCAGTGCTTTATCTGATGAAGGCCAGTGAGTCAAAAGCCTTTTTCAGTGCCTTGTCTACCTAGGACTCCACTTACTGAAAACTGTGCACCTGAATTCCAAGGTCACTCTGTTCCACTGCAATCCTTAAGGCCCTGCCAGTCACCATGAAACTCCTGCCTTGATTTGACTTTCTAAAATGCAAGAACTTACACTTATCTGAATTAAATTCCATTTGCCATTTGTCGGCCCACTTCCCCACCTGATCAAGGTACTGCTGTAATTTCTGAAATTTCTGATAACCTTCCTCACTGTCCACGATACCACCTATTTTAGTGTCACCTTGAAACTTACAAATCATGCCTGTACATTCTCATTTAAATCATAGATATGTGTAATATATGAATATATGGTCTCAGCGCCGACCCCTGAGGCATTCCACTCATCACAGGCCTCCAGTCCGACAAGCATCCTTCCACGATTACACTCTTCCTCCTATCATCAATCCAATTTTCGACCTAATTTGCCAGCTCCCCCTCAAATCCATATTATCTAACCTTCCAGAGCAGCGTACCATGGGGAACCTTATTGAAGGCCTTACTGTCATCCATATAGACTATATATACAACCATGCCCTTGCCAAAGTTACTGGTAACTTCATCAAAGCAGTCTAACAAATGTGTGAGCCATAATCCCCCATTCACAAGGCCCTGTATTTCCAAATGCATGTATATCTTCTCTCTCAGAATCTTCTCAAGTGACTTACCTGCTACAGATTTTAGGTTTACTGGTCTATAGTTCCCCGGTTTTTCTTTGTAGCCCTTCTTGAATAAGGGCACAGCATTCACTACCTTCCAGTCCTCCAGGACTTCACCCGTTGGCTACCGCTGATGCAAAAGTACCAACCAGGGCCCCCGATATTTCTTTCCTGTCCTCCTGCAGTGTTCCTCAATATATCTGGTCAGGACCAGGAGATTTATAGAAATACTACAAAGTCTGAAAAATATCTTTATTTATTTCAGGTACAACACCCAAGAGTGAGAAAGTGAGTTAACAATGATTAGCATAATAAATTAAAGATTACATGAATCACAGGAAGTGACTTCAGAAGAATTCCAGACATTGTGGAATCCTGAGAATTCTCAGAAATTTACAATCCAGAAAAGCATGGCCATGAAACGGGAAGGAAATCAAAAGGCGACCATGCATGCAAACAAACAGGAACTCAAAGACTGCATAAATCTATGTTCTATATTTCAAAGGAAAGAGATGAGCATAGTCAAATGTGGAAATCTGCAATCAGGCGAGACGAGCTTATTATGGATAACAGGGAAATGGCCAAGCAAATAACCAGTTACCTCGCATCTGTCTTCATGGAGGAAGATCCGGAAAATCACCCAGAATTACAACGTCATTATATAGGACTTATGGATTAAAAGACATAAAGACAATTTATATCAGTAACAAGGCTCTACTTGAACATGCAGCTGGATTGAGCATTGTTAACCATGACAAACCAGATGTAGTTCATACCAAAATCTTCAGAAATAAACCACTAATAGAAGTATTAGTTGCACTGTCGATGACTGTGTTCTATTACCCAATGCATTCTGCATCGTCTGGAAGCCGTTGTAGATAAATGGACAGTAGTAAACGTAATGCAAGCACTATAGATGTACGGTAGAGAGCCAAGCATCTACAAAGGGAAGAAGAGATAGTGTGGAGAACTACTGACCAATTAACTTGACATTTGTGGGGAAACTGTTGGACTCTATCATATAGGATGTGATATTCGTTATTTAGAAATTAACAGCAACATTGGAGAGAATCAGTCTGCATTTCTGAAAGGGAAATCATACTTGACAAACTTTGGAATTGTTTGAAGTTGATTCTTACAGCATAGATAATGGGGAACCAGTACAATTAGCATATTTTAGATTATCAGAAGGCTTTCTATGAGAACTCACACAATGAGTTCATAAATGCAATGAATGTGAAGGGTATTTGGAGGAACATATGCAAGTGGTAAGTTAAAGTTTGGATTGCCTTGCTTTAAGGGAGTCAGAATATAGATGTAAAGACATTTTGAAGCAGTTTAACAGCGTGTTGGTGAGTACTGTACCTGGATTATTGAGTACAGTTTTGGTCACCAAATCTGAGAAAGAATATACCGACCACAGAGGAAGTTCAATGGACATTCTCCAGATTAATCCCTCAATTGGTGAGATTGCGTGATAATGAAACTCGGCCTGTGTTCTCTAGAGTTTCAAAGAATTAGAGATGGGTCACTGTGAAATGCATAAAATTCACAAAACACGTGACAAGTTGGAAATTAACAGGATGTTTCTCCGGCTGCCTAATCCACATTCAAGGGAAATAATGGCAGGATAAAGGACAGACCATTTAAGACTGCAATAAGGAGGAAATTCTGCACGCGTAGGGGACTAACTAACACAGGGGCATGGAAACCTGCTGGCAGGGCAAGATTAGGGAGAATTGCCAGATATTCTACAAGTGTGTCCAGCGGAACACAATAACCAGGGAACAGGTAGGTCTCATTAGTGACTTGCCAAATTGCATCCAAATGAAGTTTAGTGGTAGGAGACACAAGGTGGTGGTTGACTGCTTGTGTGATTGGAGGCCAGTGTCCAATGGTATACCACAGGGATCAGTGCTGTATCTCTTATTGTTTGTGATTCGGAGGTGCTGATGTTGGACTAAGTGGCAATGCTGTAAATCTCATAACACCAGGTTAAAGTCCAACAGGTTTATTCAGCGGCAATAGCTTTCGAAGTGCTGCTTCTTCATCAAAGCGCACAATCACCTGATGAAGAAGTAGCGCTCGAAAGCTAGTGCCTCCGAACAAACCTGTTGGACTCTAACCTGATGTTGTATGATTTTCAACTTTAATATTTGTGGTCATCATAAATGATGTCGCTGTGAATATGGATGAGGGGTGGGGAGTGTGAGAAGTAAGTTTGTGTTTGATACGCAGATTGGCTGTTGGCTGGCATTGAGGAGGAAGGCCTGAAGTTAGGGGAAGATACAGATGGAATGGTCATCTGGAAAGATCAATGGCAGATGGAATGTAACCCTGATAAATATGAGGTGATACACTTTGGGAGAAGGAACCAGACGGGAGAGGACTCAAAGAATGGCAGCACACTAGGATGGTCAGAGGGTGCTTCTCCACATATCCCTGAATGTGAATGGACAGGTTCATACACAATTTGGGAAAGTATAAGGGACTGTAAACATTGAGGCGCAGATTATAAGAGCTATGCGGAACTTTGGTGAGGCCAAGATGGAATACTGTGTATAGTTCGGGGGACCATATTACAGGTAGGATGTGACTGCATGGGAGGGTTTGCAGAGGGGATTCACCAGAATGTTCCCTGGGATGGAGCATATCAGCTATGGGGAGAGGCTGGATAAGCTTCGGTTGTTTAGTTTGGAGGAGACAAGGCTGAGGGGACGTGATTCTGAAGGATAGGATTACGAGGAGCAAGGACAGGGTGGATGGACAGCAGTTGTTCCTTTTAGTCAAGGGGGCACACTTTTAAAGTGAAGGGTTTGCGGTTTAGTGAGGATATGAGGATTGCTTTTCAGCCAGTGTGTATTGGGGTCTGAAGTACACTTCTTGAGAGGGGAGATATCATGGCAAAGTCAAAATTATTAGAAAATACACGGTCGTGCTCTTGAAATGCCTTAAGATTCACGGCTAGGCGTATTGTGTTGGAAAGTGGGCCTTATGTAGACCATGCTGTATTTCTGATAGTACAGAGTCTTTGCTTCTGTGATTGTATGGCTGTAGAAGGCCAATCAGTGAGTACCTTAAAATAGGAATTGATAGGTTTCTGAAGAATATCTTAACAAAGTCTATAAGACAGAAATTGTTATATTTTCGGAAAATATGTTAATGGCAAAATTAAGAGAAAGAAATGTGCAGCTTTCTTACAGTTTGATGTCAGATAATTGATGACCGGGTAATGGTAGAACTATGGAACAAAAGATTCAGTCATGCCTTCACAGAGGAAAACAAAATAAAAAAGAAAACTTCCTAGGGATCTTTAGTCTGGTTAGAAAAAGGGAATAGAATGAAATTAACAACAAAACAGTTTAGAGAAAGTATCGGAAAGAAATTAATGTACATAGACAAAGTCAACAGAGATTTATGAAATGGGAATCATATTTGAGAAAGTGGCTTTTAGCAACATTATGGAGAAGGTATCAATGTAATACGAAGGGAATCTCAGAAAGATTTTTGATAAAGCCCCAAGCCTATTGTGCGAATTCGAATCCTGAGGGACTCGGTCTAACGTATGGTCATGGTTTTAGAATGGGAGAGCTGGCAGGAAACAGTGCGCAGGAATAAAACAACATTTTTTTTAAAATGGAAGTCTAGGAGGATATAGCAAGGATCGTGTCTTGGGCCCCAGCTATTCCCAATACACATCATATATTTGGTTGACGGGCTTAAATGCAAGATTCCCAAGTCTGCTGACAGCACTAAACGATATCAGCATTTCAGTTGTGAGGAAGATGTTAAAAAGCTCCAAAGTGACTGAGACAAGTGAAATTACTGGGAAAATACGTGGCAGATGGAGAGTAACGGCAGAGATGAGATGTTGTGTACTTTGATGGGAACAATAGAATGGCAGCCTCTCATTTGAAAAGGGAATGTTTGAAACATGTTGTTCAATAAAGGAACTTAAGCTGCATTTTCGTTTATTTCCGTGCAGCCCTCTGAGTACATGTGACAGTGAGTCTGAAGCCAGAAGTCAATACTGGGAATGGCATTGACACGCTGACCAGTGTACATAGACCCAGCAAGTGGGGAGCTGTAACATTGAAAAGAATCTGGATCATCTTGTACACCAGTCACTAAAGCAATATTGTAGGAGCAGTAAGCATTTAGACAGATAAATGATGCAACCTTCATTTCAGGGGAATTGAGTGCAGGAGTAAGAGTATCCTACTGCAGCTGTACAGGGCCTTGGTGAGACCCCATCTCGAACATTGTACAGTATTATGTGCAGTTATGGTCTCCTTACCCAATAAAGGGCAAACCTGACATTGAGGGAGAGCAGGGAAGAATGACCAGACTGATCTCTGGGATGACAGGCTTGTTGTGGGAGCAGAGTTTTGGGCGACTGGACCTGTATTCCATGGGATTTAGGAAAATGAGTGGTGATCAGGGTGAAATATATAAAACTCTGACAGGGCGAGACAGATTGGAAGTTGGCTTGGACGCCTGAATCAAGGGGCCACAGCATTAAGTACAGACAGGCCACTTTGCATTGAGATGAGAATATATGTCTTCACTCAGTGACTGGCGAATCAGGAATACTCTCTCCCAGCTCGGGCTGTGGAAACCTAGGCACTGAAGATAAATAAGGATTTCTGGAAATTAAAAAGGATAGCGGAGTATCGTGTGAAGATAGAAGATCAGCTATCAATCCAGCTTGTTCTCCAATAATTCAGTCGCTGTGTTCCTGTGCAACACCGTGTTGTGCAAAATCGTGCAATATTAATAATGGGGTCTATGGGAAAAAGAGGGTAAGGGGCGAACCCCCAAAAATATTAGTAAAGCCAAAAATTTAATTTAGTCTAACACACATACTAGCACAGTCGAAATAAATCTTTAAGTCCCATATTGTAATAAAACAGTGCTGTAAATGTAACACTTTCAAAATACAGGTCACTGACTACAGCAGTGTACCTTTCACCACACTCTTCACCAGAAAGCGCGTGGGGCTGACTGATCACGTGATGCCGATGGGGAAATTCCAGTTCTCCTCAAGATTCTCCCCACAGTTTGAAATAAAGTTCTTTCTAAATGGATACTACAATTCCCCGTTTCAGACTCAGTTTCAAGGCTTCCAGAGCGGATTTCATTCCTGTTTTAGCTGAACACATTGATTGTACATTTTGCAGACAGAGGATCCTGAGGCTGGGTTTTGCTGTTCAGTTGGTTCCCGGCAAGGAATTGCGTCACAGTGAACGGGAGTTCACTTTATGGAAAAAAGTTCACGAATTACATTGCAACCAAATTATATTTAATCAACACACGTTATCTGAGAACTGCCTGTATAAGAATGGAGGAGCAAAATTGATGGACTGAGGGGACTACAGCAGTTCTCACTTTATATTTACAATGTTTAAACATATTAAGGGATATGAAAATTGTATGGGTAAAACTGCATTAAGGAGATGTTCGACCATTAACTTGCACAGAGAAAGCTCGATGTGTTGTGTGACGTACTCATTTCCCGAAGTTCCTGTACAGTTTGTGGGAAAGTTCAGTAAGAGTTGTCACAAACCGTCAGACGTTAGGAAGGAGGTCTCTGCAGGGTCAACAGGACTATGTTTCCCGTTCCCTTTTCCGACACCAAAGTTGGAGCCAGGTGTTCTCTCCGGGTATATCCTTTAAGAGTTCGGAGCAGTTGATACAACTGAGTGCCTTGCTTGGCCGTTTCAGGGACTATTGAAGAGTTTATCACATGGCTGTGTGTCTGGAGTCACTTTTAGGCCAGACCAGGAAAGCACGGGAGATTCACTTCCTGAAAGTACATTGGGGAAGGAAATCGATGTTTACAATCAACATTGGACACAAGATCACTATTACTGACACCAGATTTTAGATCTTGATATGTTAATAATTGTTTTTATCTTCCACCAGCTGCCCAAGCATGAGCCTGGTCTGTATTAGTAATCCAATGACAATTCCACAACAGCACCATCTCCACCTATCTGAAACCACACCGAGCAGGTTATTTCTGTGCTACTTGACAGCTCTGTCATATAGAACTCCCACCAATTTGACTGTCGTGATGGGACTGATGGGGTGGTAATTGGTCAGATTGTATTTATTCCTCTCTTAGGAAACTGGACATAACTGAGTAATTTTCCACATTGCCAGGGAGATGTCAGAGTTGGATCTGAAATGAAACAGCTTCCCCAGTGACACGGCTTATTGTGCAGCACAAGTCTTCAGTCCCATTGCAGGAATGGGTTCAGGGCCCATTGCCTTTGTTGTATCTACTGTGTTCCGCGGTTTCTTCATGTCACGCGCAGCGGATCGAATTGGTTGAAGACTGCCATCTGTGATTCTGTGGGCATCATGATAGGGTAAGTTGGAACATCCACTCAACACGTCTGGCTGAGGACAGTGCAGACACCACATACTTGACTTTTACACTGATGTACAGGACTGTTCCATTATTTAGGATGGGGATATTTGTGGAGTCCTCTCCTCCAGTAAGTTGTTTAATGGTCCATCGACATTTATGCTTGGATTTGGCAGGATGACAGTGCTTCGATCTGATTTGTTACTCGTGGTATAATTTCTGCCTCTGTACAAGATGTTAGTTCTGCTGTTTCCAGAGTAACCAGCCAATTGCGGTAGCTTTAATGGGTTGTCATCAGGTAAAGGTACACATGGTACTGACCCTGACATGTTCACCCACACTCGTCACTGAACTATAGATCGGCTTGAGGGTAATGGTGGACTGAGGGATTATCCTGATGGAAAGGTTACAGATTGTCATTGAATACAATTCTGCTTCTGCTGTTGCTGCTGTGACCTACAGCATCAGATGATAACCCAGTTTAATCTGCAATATCTACAATTCAATTCTACTGACTGTCCCCCAGTTAACACCAAGACCCATTCACCCAACAGCCCTGTATTCAGTGACCTACTCTGGTTTCTGATGCGGTAACACTTCCATTTTCATATTCTCATTCTGCTGAAATTCTTTCCATGGTGTCACGCCTCCAATTTGTTACTGTAACTCAATCAATTTAAGATACGAATCTAAATCTTTTCCTTTGAGTAATACCATCTTCTGTATTTGAAGTGAATGTCTTTCCTTCTGTTTTTCTCCCTGACCATAATTCAGAGCACTGCAGTGTCAGTGATGCCAGCCTTATGCAGTTCCAGAGTTAAGGAACTTGTCACCATGCGTTATCGTTCAGTTCCCAGTGTACGGCACTCCATGTTCGATAGGATTTTTGGGCATCTTTGACATCGTTGGAAATTGTTCAAAAACAGAAATTGCTGATGATGTTGCAGCATCTTCTGGAGTGAATGCAGATATAAACTTGCAGGTCCATTGAAACTTCTACAAAGCTCTCTGTTTCTCCAGCAATTTTTGGTATTTTTATTTCCAGTATCGATCGCTATTTGTTAATTGAAAATTTGTTCTGTGCCCCTATTCATTTCTGGAGAAACTCAGCAGGTCTGTCAGCATCTGAAGAGACAGGGAAACAGAATTAGTGTTTCAAGTCGAGTGTGACACTTCTTCAGAACTCAAAATGATTGGAAAATGTGCTTTAAATCCCTAGCCAGAGTTGGAGAACGGGTGACAGGGGAAAGAGGGTGTGGCAAAAGATAAAAGAAGATTCTGTGAAACGGGTTTAAATTTCAATGCGTATCTAGGTCTGTAATATGACCCACATCTGGAGCAGATGTTACAGCGAGGGGAAACCTGGAAAGAGAGCTTGGGGTTGGGGGTCGGTTCCTGACCCAGCCTGGATTTTCCAAGTAGTTTTCTGAAACTACACCTCACCATCGGAGTGGCCTCGATGTGCCTCTGTGAGCAAGTCTGAAGGGTTGAACGTAACATCAGAACATGGGACTGAGGCACATGAGTGGGCCATTCTGCCCATTGACACTACTCCACCAGTAAATAAGGTTGTGGTTCATCTCATTGTGTTCCCAGCTGCACTTTGCTCCCGATGCACTATTATCCCTGATTCACCTGTTTATGGAAAATCATTTTATATTATATCGAAGCCAGCCTCGATATAATATAAAGTTTAAGCCATCCCAAACTTCCGGGAAAGAGAATTCCCACTGGAATAAATTCCCACTTGGTGAATTTCTCCAAATTCCTGCTCTAACTGAGGTTGGAGGGTGTCACTGTTTCATTTTTATCCCACTCTTCCACTGCTCCGAACAAATTTAAACTGTAGCTTAAAAATGTATTGCTGGAAAAGTGCAGCAGGTCAGGCAGCATCAAAGGAGCAGGAGAATCGACGTTTCGGGCATATGCCCTTCTTCAGCAATGAGGAGGGTGTGCCAAGCAGGCTAAGATAAAAGGTAGGGAGAAGGGACTTGGGGGAGGGGCGTTGCGAATACGATAGGTGGAAGGAGGTTAAAGTGAAGGTGATAGGCTGGAGAGGGATGGGGCAGAGAGGTCGGGAAGAAGATTGCAGCTCAAGAAGGCGGTGCTGAGTCTGAGGGAACGAGAAAAGTTGGGGAGAGGGGAAATGAAGAAGCTGGAGGAATCTGCATTCATCCCTTGTGGTTGGAAAGTTCCTAGGCGGAAGATGAGACGCTCTTCCTCCAAGCGTCGTGTTACTACGGTCTTGCGATGGAGGACGCCAAGGACCTGCATGTCTTTGGCGGAGTGCGAGGGGGAGTTAAAGTGTTCAGCAACGGGGCGGTTGGGTTGGTTGGTGCGGGTGTCAAAGCGGTGTTCTCTGAAACGCTCTGCAAGTAGGCGGCCTGTCTCCCCAGTGTATAGGAGGCCACATCGGATGCAGCAGATGCAGTAAATGATGAGTGTGGAGGTGCAGGTGAATTTCTGACGGATATGGAAGGATCCCTTGGGGCCTTTGAGGGAAGTGAGGGGAGAGGTGTGGGCGCATGTTTTGCATTTCTTGCGGTTGCAGGGGAAGGTACCAGAAGCGGATGTTGGGTTGGTGGGGGGTGTGGATCTGACGAGGGAGTTGCGGAGGGACTGGTCGTTCTGGAACGATGATAGGGGTGGGGAAGGAAATATATCCTTGGTGGTGGGGTCCGTTTGGAGGTGGCGGAAATGATGAAGGATGATACGATGTATCTGGATGCTGGTGGGGCAGTAGGTGAGGACCAGTGGCGTTCTGTTCTTTTGGCGATTGGAGGGGTCGGGTTCATGGGCGGAGGAGTGGGAAGTTGAGGAGATGCGGTGGAGAGCATCGTCAACCACGTCTGAGGGGAAATAGCGGTCTTTGAAGAAGGAGGCCATCTGGGTTGTTCGGTATTGGAATTGGTCTCTCTGGGAGCAGATGCGGCGGAGACGAAGGAATTAGGAACATGCGATGGCGTTTTTACAGGGGGCAGGGTGGGAAGCGGTGTAATCTAGGTGTAATCTAGGTAGCTGTGGGAGTCGGCTCGTTTATAGTAAATGTCCGTGTTGAGTCGGTCGTCTGAGATAGAAATGGAGAGGTCTAGGAAGGGGAGGGAGGAGTCTGAGACGGTCCAGGTAAATTTGAGGTCGGGGTGGAAGGTGTTAGAAAAGTGGATGAACTATTCTCCGAGTAAACTTTAAATGTAACCAGGTTGGTGATGTGACCAATCACAAAGTTCTCAGACTGCGTCAGGTTCAGTGACAGGAACAAGTCAGGCAGATTTCTTTAGTCAGCCACAAATAACTAATAGAACTGATGGATGTGCATGGTGGATATCTGGTTAGCACTGCTACCTCCCATCATCAAGGAGCTGCATTCAATATAACCTCAGGCGACGCTATGTGTGGAGTTTGAGCATTCTCTCTGCAGTTTTCTGTGTGGGTTTCCTCCCAATCCTCCAATTTCCTCCAACAGTCCAAAGATCCGCAGCTTAGAGTGGATTGGTTTTACTAAATTGCCCATCATTCCCAGGGATATGTAAGTTAGGTAGGTTAGTCATGGGAAATGGGTAGGGGGGCAGGTCCGGTGGATGCTGTTTGGCGGGTCAGTGTGGCGTTCATGGATGGGATGCCCTGCTTACACACTGTAGAGATTCTGTGAAAATGGCAAGAAATTTAGACTATACCCAGTGGGTATCTATCTGATCCACTCTCATCTAGGTCTTGTATGTTTCAATAAGATCATCTCTCTTTCCAAGTGTGACCTGTTGAATCCTTAATAAGATAAGGTACTCATTTCTGGAATGCGTGAAGTGAAACATCACCGAACTGCTTCTCACGTAATTATATTCTTTCTCAGAGAAGGAGACAAAGAAAAAATAATCTCACACTCACATCTTGAGTTTTTTTTTTCTCAGTGTTGTGGTTCTTTGTAACTCTCTTCCCCACAGAGCATTGGAGGCAGAGATATTCAATAATTTTGAGGAACAGACAGAAGGTTCATAAATAACAACGGTGTCGAGGATTATCAGGGATTGGCATAATATGCCGTATAGGGGTAAATGTAGACAGTGGTACCAAATGACACTGCTCCAGAACATCGAGGAATATAATTCAAAACGAAATGGTAATATCGATAAAATGTTAAGGGGGAAGCCCAGATGGCGGCGATCTGGAAGGTCTGTTTTAATGGGGTCTGCATCAGAGCACAGGCAAAGTGGTTCTCTAACCCACCCCATCCCAGCCAGTTACTTAACATTCAACACTAAAAAGAGCGATAGAATCTTTACTAATCCCGTTTTCTCAAGTGGAAATGACAAAACATGGGAAAGGATTGAGTAAGTCCCAACACGTGGTGCACCCGTCAGAAGCATTGGCAGCCTGAGGCTGTAGCTGCAACCCACTCTGCTCGTTCAATAGACCCAGTTACTCACCAGGCCTTGGTCACTGAGTTCAGCAAGTATGTGAAATGATCGAAGGCATGACTGAACAGAAGTTCAACAGTGGCTAGAACCGCTCACAGACGTGCTCCAAAAACATGAGCAGCAGCTAGACAGCCTTGGAAACAGAACATACAATGTCAAGTGACGAAATGCATTGACTGAGACTGCGATCAATTCCTCTCGGGGGAGGATCCTTCCCCTTGAAATACAGGTCCATACCTTAACTGAACAAGATGACCACCTCGAGAACAGGGACAGGATGAAGAATGTTCACATCGTCGATCTGCTGGGCCAGTTTTTCGAGATCTGGCTCCTGTGATTCCTTCACTTCGAAGCCGAAGAGGGATGGGTGAAGACAGTTCATCGGGTAATGGCGCGGCGGTTAGACTCAGACGAACGCCTTTGCCCTGTCCTTGTGCGGTTACATAGTTACAGGGATAAACAAAGACTGATGGAAGCTCAGTGTGGTTTCCAATGGCTGTAATTCACGAGAGCTCCAGCATTATATTCTTTCAGGACTTTTCAGCATCAGTGATTCAGGAAAGAAAATCTTTTGATGATATCAAGAGTAGTGTAAGGGAATCGGGATTCAGTATTCCTTATGGTTCCCCGTGGTGTTCCGTATTGCTTTGAATGGATCAATGAACTCGACTGACTCTCCAGAGAAAGCGAAAACTTTGTGGACATTTTAAAGTAAGCTGGATGTTTAGATAATCATGTTTCTCCCTTAAAGAAATGTTGTTGGATTTTTGTGGTATTAACCAGTGTTAAATTATAGTCGGGGATGGGTAGAGTTCACACTTTTAACTTCTTCATTAGTGTTACTACTCGTTTTCTCTTTCTTTGCTTGTGTCGGAGGTGTGGCTCAAGCTGGAGGGAGTTACAAAGGTAGTTGTGATGACAAACTGCTGACCGAAGGACAGTTGAAGCCTGGTTTTTGTTATTAATTGCCCTGAATGCCATATTGGTAGCGGGCAGAAGATAAAGTTTTGGGATATGTAAGCGTCCCCAATGGGAGGGGGATAATTCCCCTATAAAGTGTCATTAGCACTTGGGATTTTGTTTCGTTCATTGTTTTTTAATGTGTTTAGCTTTGGAAAGTTTTGTGAGCTTATCAGTTGTACTAGTTTTAATTTGTATAGGTTTTAGGGTCGCTGAGTCTTTTATCATTAATGCTCAGCGATGTGTAATTCGATGTGAAACTCTCTCGAATTCAAATGTTGCTGCAGTGTTTTATGGATTATTATGTGCTTAAAATTGTTTACCTGAAACATTAACGGCAGTGATCTGCCAGTCAAGAGGAAAAATGTAATTTCTCGACTAAAAAAAAAGTGGGTGGATGTTCCTCCATTGCAGGAGAGGCACCGTGATGACAAGGAACATTTGACGTGACAGCAGGGCGGCTTTATTCGGGTTTATTTCGCGTCTTTTAATACTAGGAGTAGGAGAAAAGTCATAATGGATAGTAAGAATCTTCCATTTAAATTATTAGATTGCATTAAACACTCATGGAAGGATCATAATCCTCAAAGCCTTGAACTATGGGAATTAATACAGTATTTTGAATGTTTATTGCCACCCAGTGCATCCTCTTAAAATCCTGGTAGATGCTTTTCCCAAATTAAGTTATCTTGCATCGTGGCACATTATTGTAGAAGGATATTTCAACTGTCTTATGCACCCCACAATGGACAGAATGTCCAAAGGTCCCCATTACCCTCGTTATAATGTACGTAATTAGTGGATTTGTGTGCAGAATCAGAGCTGGTGGATGTCTGGAGGCAGATCCACCTCACAAGTAGAGATTTTATTTTCTTCTTGAACCCGCAGAAATGGCACACGAGGGTTGATCTCTTCCCCATCCCTGCAACAATCTTAGGTCCGGTGGCATTCTGCACAATTGGGAATATTACCCCAACATACCTGCCCCAGAAGTGGGATAGAAGTCACATAAGATTATGTTGTTTGCAGATGAAGGTCTTATATTTTTGTCAAATCCCGCAATTTCGGATGCTCACGTGATGCAATGCATTAATTTGCTTGTGGCCTTTTTGAGCTTTAAGATTAATTTTACAAAATTGGAGTCCATGCCTATGGGAGGTCTTAGGGAAATACCTGATTTTGAGGGTAAATCCTGTTTTCCTTTTAAATGGACGGGGAGGTGAGGGAGGTAGCTCTATTTCAGTATATTCATTAAATCCGTTTTTGATCATTTATTTAACGTGAACTATGTCCATTTGTTTGAAAAATTAAACAAGACATTCAAAGAAGGGAGGCACCTCCAATATCCTGGCTAGGTCAGATAGCTGTTCTTAAAATGAATGTTCTTCCTCATTTACTATTCTCTGTGTGAATGCTTCCTTTGATGTTTCCCAGACAGACATTTAGGAGACTTTATGGCTGGTTTAGCTATTTCATTTGGGGCCATAAGCGACTCTCTATCAAGCTAACCAAATTTTAACAACCCCGCAGATTTTGGGGAGTAGATCTCCCAGATTAAAAGCTATGAATTCAGGTCTTTTTTATCCTATGTTAGTGCCTGGGCCGCTGAGGACTCGGCATCAATAGGATTAGATATTGAACCCTCTCAGACAAAGTGAACCCTTATTAGTCTGCTGGTCGTAGACAAAATGACAACACTTATGGAGTATTGTCATAACCCAATAATTATCAATACTGTTATAGCTTGAATCACAATGCGTCAGATCGAGGGCAATACAGCCAACACCATGTTTCTTACCCCTATAATTGGTATACCGGGTTTTGATCCTGGGATAATGAATTCTAGGTTTAAACTGTGGGCAGCAAGGGGTGTGCTTGCTTGAGTGATTTAGAATTAGTAGAATCCTTTCAGTGTTGATACAAGCCCTTGGGCCCAGCAAATCCACTTTGACCCTCTGAAGAGTAGCGCACCCAGACCCATTCCCCTACCATCCTATATTTACCCTGACTAATGACCCAACCTACTCATCACTGAACACTATGGGTGATTTATCAATGATCAATTCATCTAACCAGCACATCTTTGGACTGTGGGAGGAAACCCACACAGACACGGCGTGAATATGTTAACTCCACGCAGCCAGGCATCCAAGGCCGGAACCAAAGCTGTTGTGAGGCAGCAATGCTCACCACCGATCCACCAAGTGTTATTTGAGGGAGAAATGAAGATGTCATTTGATCAAATAACTCGTACATATGGACTGGCTAGTAGAGACCTCTTCTCAATCTTTTCGAGATCAGAGATTTGATTTTTAAAAAAAACACACTTGTAACAGACTCTTACAGGTCCAATAGACAGAAGAGGGTGCTTATTTCTTAGAATTCACTCTCTGTCAGTACCCTTTATCATTAGTTGGAGAGTGTCCCCTCAGGCGAGACTGTGCAGCTTTGTGATGTCTGCGAGACAGACTTGGGGCTTCAGGCCACTTCGGAAACATGGGAGGATATTTGTGAAAATGATCGAAGAATTCCATCTGCAATAGGATCCATTCCATGCAGTTGAAAATTCTTTAAAGGTTCTATCTGACCCTAGATTATGTCTTAAAATTCAAAGTGGGATTATCTTCAGCATGTCCGAAATGCAGAATGACTACAGGCACACTTACTCATTGCATGTGGTCCTGCTGCAGGCTTCAGATATATTGGAGCACTGCGTTAGGTGTGATAGAGTGGGTCAAGGGGACTGAATTGGAGATGGACCTGGTTTCTCTTTTCCTGGGCCTGCCCAGGGTACTTTACACAGATTCACATGGGAAATAATATCCTTACTTTCTGTGCTAGGAAAAGCATTCTGTTGTGTTGGATGTCTGAAACCCTACCGCCGCCCCCTCCCCCCACCCCCGGGTCAACGTCAGCTCTTCATGGAGAATATCCCTTTGGACTTTTTCACTAGCATGGTGCACCAAAAAACAGAGATTTATATAAGACATTGCAGACCTTTTTGGATTACCATGATACAGGCTTATTTGGCACTCTCAGAAGGGCTTTTATACAGCCCTGACGATATTATCAAATGAATCTTATATGCAGAGAGGAAGAATAATGAACAGAAAAATGGATATCAGTTAATGCTCTTGAAGAACGAGAGCTATCATTTTGTTACGCTGAGCTGCATTATTTATTCATTATTTATTGCTTATTTTTGTTTTTCTTCTGTCCGTTTAGTGTTTTTAACTTGTTTTGTATGTACATGCACATGCGTTTAATTTTGATCAGTTATTTTAGTTGTGTTGCTATTGGTTTATTTTAATATTAAAAATCCATTTTTCAATAAAGATATTTTTAAAAATATTAAAATGCTAACATTGATAGAATAGAGTCCAAAGAACTCTCATTAGAGAGACCACTCATGGTGGTTTAACCTGAGGGTCACCACACCTCGGGTGATGGGGTAAGGTTGAGAGAGCATCCCTTTCATGGTAACCTCTGTCAGTGTGAGGAACTGACCCTGAACTGTTGGCCTCCCTCTGTATCACAAACCTGCCGTCCTGCCAACTGAGTGGGAGACAGTGTAACTGTTACACACAGAAACAGTCACAGACAAACGGCAAGAGAAACTTTCATAACAAGGAAAGTGGTACAGTTCAGATAACGGTCAAGATAACGGCTGGGGGTAAAAACGTTCTCTGCTCGAAATTGTATTTTATAACAAGACGTGTTTAGAAGCTGTTTTTGGTTTAATATTTAAGGTGAGACAAGTGAAACAACCAGAATTACACAGTGTGATTGGATATCTATAACTATAAAATAAGTGTATATTTTTGTTTGGTCTGTGTAAAGCATGCTGACCATTGCATGAAAGTATATAATTAATGGAATATACTGTTAGGAGAGTGCATTCCATGGGAAAAGCCCTCAAACAGGCGCTTGAAGAAAACTGGGGTAAAAGTGCCTGAATGCCGTCTGGACAGTGACAGGAACCCAGGGGGTTGAATGACTGAAAGTTTCTGTAACATGGAGCTGAGAAAAGCATCAGATCAGCCGGGACCTATTAAATGCTAGAGCACGTTTGAAGGGCTGAATGGCCTCAACAGGATTTGAAATGTGTGTGATTTGGAAAAAGTGCATCCCTACTCCTTCCTCTTATGTGGTTACACACTGGAGCACTGCATTTTCCTGAAACTGGGCATTATTTGGAACACTGTGTGGAACATTCCATAATTGGTATTCTCCGGAATATTCTATAACTGTGTGGGGTATATTGCAAAGGTGTGTGTGAGAGAGACAGAGAGAGAGAGAGCGAAGCTGCTGCATGCGAAAGTGAGAGTGGTGGAGCATGAGCCTTGTTCTTGCTGTAACAGATATACAGTGAGTGTGAGGGAGCAGAGAGAATACGGTGAGCCTTCCCCTGACAGAGCGGGGAAGGTTATTGATGCTTGTCCTGTATTGCTGGACATTTCTTCAGACCTCAGATACTGCACTGAGCTGGGTGGTGAGCACAGACCATGCTCAGTGGGTCTGGTGGTAAGGCCCCCTCTGGGAAGGCAATGGTCCCCCTCTGTACTAGCCCATCCACTATGCATACCATGCAGCGTCAACAAACTGTGATATAATTGCCGCTTATCTGCCATGCTCGGGGTAAACTGTACAGGGAAGCTCCAAACTGAAAAAGCTCAGCCGTGTGCCCCTTGGCCTTTTAAAGATGGCACCAGTGCCAGGGAACACGGAATATCTAGGCAAATCCTGGCGACTGTGAGTACCTCCAATCCTAATGGGTGGCAGAATCCGGCTGGAATTCAATGAGAGGTGGGTGGTATTTAATGAGGTGAGTTCAATAAGATTGCACCAGAAAACTAGCTCAGCTTCGTACAGACAATCCCTCTGTCACACTCAATGAAAATGACACTGAGACACATTACTGTTTTATACAGTTCAATGAGCCGAAGACTCTGCTTTCCTCACTCCCAGTTACAAAGCTGCAGAACAAATGCTCATTCAAAACTCTCCATCGCCTGAACTCACAGCAATATTCCATTCACTCATGTTGCATGATACTATTGAAATGTCTTCATATCAGCATTCTGAAACTTGTGAACATATCTTTCCATGACATGTTTTGTCACTCTGTTCCTCTCTGTCTCTATCCCCAAACGCACATATTTACAGTCATACATTTCTACTGCATGGAAACAAGCCCTTAGTCCGAGCTGTTCCATGCCGACCAAAATGTACATCCACACTCAGCCCATTTCCCTGACCTTGTTCCTTTCCTATCCAAATACCTTTTCAATGTTGCTATTGTACCCACCTCAACCACTTCCACTGGCAGCTCAGTCCATATGCAAACCACACTCTGCGTAAAAAGGTTGACCCTCAGGTTCCTTTTTATTTTTGTCCTCTCCAAACATGAACATTTGTCCTCTAGTCCTTGGTTCCCCAACCTTGAAAAAAAAATGAAATATTCACCCCTATGCATATTCTAACTTGTACAAATTCTCCCTATAACTCAGACCCTTTAGCCCAGGAAACATCTTTGTACATTTGTCCTACATTCATTGTAGTCCAATAATATCCTTTCTAGCGCAAGGTGAACAAAACTGAGCACAATACTCCAAATGCAACTTTAACAACATCCCGCACAACTGCAACATAACGTCCCAACTTCTATACTTAATGCCCTGATATAGGCCAGTGTGCCAACAGCCTTCTTCACTGTCCTGTGTATCTGCGACTCAAATTCAGACAATCGTGCACCTGATTTCCAACATCCTTTTGTTCCACTGCACTCCTTAAAGCCCTCTCATTCATCATTAACCTCCCACCTGAATTTGACTTTCCAAAATGCAAGACATCACACTTGCATTTGCTATTTCTCAGCCCACTTCCCCCGCTGATCAAGGTACTGCTGCAATTTCTGATAACCTTCCTCACTGTGAACAATGCCTCCCATTTTAGTGTCATCTGCAAACTTAGTAAACTTGCATGTGCACTCTCATCCAAATCATTCATATAGATAACAAACACAAATGGGGTCAGAACCGACCCCTGAAGCACTCCACTAGTCACAGGTCTGCAGTCCAACAAGCATACCTCCACCATAGCCAGTTGCTTCATAATGTCAAATCAATTGTGTCGCCAAATTGCCAGTTTACCTTGGAGTCCATGCGATCTAACCTTCTCGAGCGGCCTTCCACGTGGAACCTTATCAAAGGCCTTACTGAAATCCATATAGACTATGTCCACCGTCCTCGTCAACGTTCCTGGTCACTTCTGCCAAAAACTCGAACAAAATTTGTAAGGCATGATCTGCCACGCACAAAGCTATGCTGACTGCTCCAAGTCAAACTTTGACTTTCCAAATTCATGCATATCTTATTTCTCAGAACCTTCTCAAGTGGTTTACCGAAAACAGATGTGAAGCTTACTGGTCTATATTTCCCAGGCATTTATTTTCAGCCCTTCTGGAAGAAGGGCATTACGTTTGCTACTGCCCAGTCTTCCAGGACCTTGGACTCTTAACAGTCTTATCTCGCCTCTTGCAGTGCTCTTGGATATATCTAGTCAGGACCAAGAGATTTATCTGACTTTGTGCATTTTCATATGTCCAACAACAGCTCTACTGTGATATGGACAGTACTAAAATATCTCAACTAAACTTCCAAAGGTCACAGGTCTTCATGTCTTTCTACATGATAAACACATAGGGGAAATTGAGGACCTCAACCACCTCTTGAAGTTGTACACATACGTGCCCATTTTGGTTTTCAAGGCGTCCTATTCTCTCTCTAGTTGTTCTTTTTCTTTCCTATAGTGATTTTGGATTCACCTAATCCTCTCAGCCAAGGCTATCTCATACTCCCTTTTCGCCTTGCTGATTTCCTTCTTCATTAAACTCCAATATCTCCCGTGTACCTCCAGGGATTCCCTTGATTCCAGTTGCTTGCACCTGGGGCACGCCTCCTTTTTTTTGCTGGTCAGAGCCTCAATATCTCTTGTCATCCAGGGTTTTCTCTTCCAACCTCATTTTCCCTTCACCCTCACAGGAATATATAAACCTTGAACTCGAGCTATCTCACTTTTACAGCCCTCCCTCGTGCCCAATATCCTTTTACCTGAAAACAAACTACTCCAATTAACCCCTGCAATCCCCTGTCTAATTCCAGCAAAATATGCCTTGCTCCAATTTAGACTTGAATCTGTGGACCAATTTTGTCCCTCCCATAACTATTTTAAAATTATAACAGCGCTAGTCACTTTTCCCAAAATACTCCCCCACTTTACCACCGTCACCTATTCATCCCTATTTCCCAACAGTAGGTCGAGTGTGTCCATTCCCATGTAGGACCCTTTATATACTGCTTGGGGAAACTTTCGTGAACAAACTTAAGAAATTACGTTCCATTGAAGTTCTTAACCATCTGGATGTCCCAGTTTATGTTAGGAAATTTTAAATCTATTATGACAATCCTATTGCTCCTGCTACTCTCACCAGTTTCCCTGCCTCTTTGTTCCTTCAATTCCCATTGTTTATTTGGAGGCTTATAGTGCAACCACTATAACATCACCATCCCCCCTTTCTTCCTTGCACATTCACAAAAGCTCATCTGATATTATCTCAGTTATTTCATCTTTAAATACTTGTGTGATACTCGCCTTGATCAGAATATTGGCATATCAACTGTTTCCATTTGCAATGATTTTCACATCTGCAGCATCCCTTTTCAAGGTACATTGGAGATATGGAGTTGTAACTGGATGGCAGCTGCATATCCTGTCACTTCCATCATGGGCTGCAAGTTTCCCCACACTGGGCAGTGATCTAACACAGTGTTACCGGACAATGCAACAACCTGTGTTTATATATGAATGAACAAGTGGGGTCTGCACAGCTCCACACGCTGGACATTTAGCCCAGGATTATAGATCAAGTATTGGTGTGGGCTGCACAGAGTTCCATTCTGGATGTTACTGGGTTGTATTCAGCAGTACGGTAGCCATATCTACACAGTGCTCCGTCCTGAATGTATTATGGATGAGCTGGTTATGGGAGTTTGATTTCGAATGTGAGAGAACTAAAAATCTGGCAATACCTTTATTTTGTGTTTTCATTCTTGTGATTGGACCCTTCAAATCCTGACTCATCCTTAGACCTGACCCTCTGGATGAGTGAAGGTGATTGTTGTTCCAGCATCTGAGTCTGCAACATGACCAACAAATAGAGCAGAGGCTGCAGAGAGGACAGTCTCCGTAAAATGGAATGAGGGAATTACCATCAGATCAGCCGTGGTCTTAGTGAATGGTGGTCCAGGATTGAATGGACCACGAATGCAACTTATTCATGTATTTATTTCTTTTTCCAAGCAAACTCCCCTTCTCTCCCAGTGTCCCATACTGGTGGGGAGTGAGATACCTCCTCCTATTCCTGCATAACAGGACCATGGAAACTCACTAGCCTACAGATTTCCCTGTGGCCCAGTTTCGAGCAGTTGAGTGACTGCCTCCTGCTCCCAAGTTTGTGAAAGTAGATGTCCTCCTCCTGCTCCAGAGTAACAGGTTCCAGTAGCTCTGTGCTCACCTGCTGCTCCTGTAGAATGGAGGTGAGGGACTGAATGCCCTCCTCACATTCCTTACAGCTTTTCTTACAGCATTGTCTAAAAGCAATTCTCCTGCTTCTGTAAAACACCATCAAAATCTGAATGATGTATTTTTGTATTTTACTCTCAGTAATTGAGCAAACAAACCGACTGACAGAATTCAGAAGCGAAATAGCCTCCTCCTGTTCCTGTGTTATACACTCAAGAAGCAATAGACTATCAGAGATGTACAGCATAGAAAAAGATCCTTCAGTTCAGTCGTCCATGCCGACCAAATATCCGAAATTAATCTCGTCCCCCTTGCCAGCAGTTGGCCCATCTCCTTCTAAATACCTCCCATGCATGTACCCATCCAAATGCCTTTTAAATGGTGTAACTGTACCTGCCTCCACCACTTCTTTTGGCTGTTCAATCCATACACACAGCAGTCTCTGTTTGAAAATGTTATCCCTCATGTCCCTATTTAAATCTTTCCACCTCACCTTAAACCTTTGTCTTCTAATTTTGGACTCGCCTATCCTGGGTAAAAGACGTTGACTGTTTACCTTATCTTTGCCCCTCATGATTTTATAAACCTCTTTAAGGTCCCCCCCAGCCTGAACACTTGAAAATAGCCCCACCCTATTCAAACTCTCCCTGTAACTCTAATCCTCCAACACCTGCAACATTCTTTCGCATCTCTTCTGTACCCTTTCAAGTTTGTCATTTTTCCGACAGTAGGGTAACCATAATTAAAAGCAATTTTACGAAAGTGGCCAAACCAATGTCCTGTACAGATGCAACACGTCGTGAAAATGTTCAGATTCAAAGCACACACCAATAAAGGGAAGATCACCAAATGCCTTCTTCACTATGTTGTCTACCCGTGACGGCACTTTTAAGGAACGGAGAGCCTGCACCACCAGGTGACACAGTAGCTCAGTGGCTAGCATTGCTGCTTCAGAGCGCAGCGATCTGGGATTAATTCCATCCTTGACTGACTGCCTGTGTGGAGTTTGCACAGTCTCGACGTGTCTGCATGAGTTTCATCCGGATGCTATGTTTATCTCCGACATTAGAAAGACATACAGATAAGGGTAGATTGGCCATGCTAAATTGTGTATAGTACCCAGGGATTTGTAGGCAAGGTGGATTAGCCATTGGAAATGCAAACTGAGAGGGATAGGGTAGGGGTTTGTCCAGTGGGTCGGTGTGGCTTCGATGGGCTTAATAGCCTGTTTCCTTACTGTAGGGATTCCATAATTTATATGAGGTTCTCCTTTATTGGCAGCTTTCGACAGGACCCTACCTATATGTCTTGCCTTGATTTTTCTTGCCAAAATGCAACACCTCACATTTAACTAAAATAAACCCCATCTGCCACTCCTCGGTTCACTTCAGCAAAGTCCCATTATAGTCTGAGAGATCATTCTTCACTGACAACTGCACCAACAAATTTGTTATTATCTACAACCTTACTGACCATACTTCATATACTCAAATGTAAATGATTTGTACAATTGACAAAAGGCAGTGGACCCACTACTGATCTTTGTGACACGCCACTGGTCACATGACTCCAAGTTTATTGAACAAATGTCCACAGTCACGCCATGTCTCCAATATTCAAGAACATTTTGGATCTAAATGGCGAGTTCTCCCTGGATCCCAGCCAGTCTAACCTTGCTAACCAGTCTACCATGTAGACCATTTTGGTTTTCTTACTGAATTCCATAAAGACACCATCCACTGTCCTGCCTTCATCAATCATCTTCATCACTTCCTCAAAAGATTACATTGAGTCCTGAGATGTGAACTCCAATGTAAAAAGCCCTCTGCAGTCCTTGTATTTTCAAATGCATGCACATCCTTTCCATCAAAGTTCCCTCCAACAAATTAGTCACCATTGACGTCAGGCTCAGTGATCTATAGTTACCTGGGTTTTCCTTACTTTCTCAAATAATTACACTATGTTAGCAGCCCTTCAGTCTTTTGACACCTCACCTGTGGAAATCAATGATACAAATATATCAGCAAAATGCTGACCAATCTATTTCCTAGCTTCCCACAAACATTTGGGATACAACTGATCAGGTCCCAGGGATTTGTTCACCTTTATGTGTTTGAAAATGTCAAACACCTCCTTGTGATATAGATACTTTTCAATGTTTCGCTGTATATTTATTCATTCTCTCGCTCTTGTAACGTCCTCCACATTAAATACTGAGGTGAAATTGTTGTTTCTAATCCCTCCAATCTCCTGTGGTTCCACACATCGGTAACCTTACTGATCTTTAACGCGCCTTATTCTCTCCCTAGTTAATCGTTTACCATTAAAGGATTTGTAGAATTTCTTCAATGCCTCGTTAACCGTATTTCGAAAGCCATCCCTTGTCGACATTTTTCTGGCCTGATTTCCCCATTGACTATGCACTTGCTGCCCTTACACACCTCTCGGGATTCACTTGATTTCAGCTCTGTTTACCTGACATATGCATCCTTCCTTACCTTGACCAGAGCATCAATATATCTGGCCATCCAGCACTCCCTGCACCCACCAGCCTTGCCCCTCTCACTAATGGGAACACGTTGGCTCTGGATTCTCTGAAACCCCGTTTTGATGGCCTTGCATTTCCCAATCATCCCTTTACCTGTGAATAGGGTATTCCAATCAGCCTTTCACAGGGCTCACCTAACACTTTCAAAATGGGCCTTGTTCAAAGTTAGAACATTAATGTTTACATCAGGTCTTTCCTATTCCAAAACTAATTTAAAACTAATATTTATACGTAACAGACTTGAATGTTAAATAAACACTTCCTGCCCCTCTGTGACAGGCTCGAGAGGCTGAATGGCCTCCTCATGTCCCTCTGTAATAGACTCAAGAGGCTTAATTGCCTCCTCCTCTTCCTCTATAACACACTCGAGAGGCTGCATGGCCTCCTTCTGTCCTTGTGTAACAGACCCGAGACATTAAATGACACAGCAACCCGTGGATTACGAGCAGCCGTTAAACTGTATCTGATGGGGGTCCATCCCTTCTCAGTTACAGAAACACAACCAGGTGCACTCCAGGTGCCCTTTCAGTAACACCTCATACCGCTGCAGTGACACGTCTCTTTGTTTTGAATGATTCTGTTGGCAAAATGCGCCAATATTCTAGATTTCCACCTTTTCAAGTAACAACAAGCTAATATGTGATGAATGGGCTTCTCTTATCCCTCTGTAAGAGGCCCATAGGGACAGAAATATTTCGGCCTGTTGCTGAGCAGCAGTCTCAATGCTCTGTCTCAAGGTTATGAAAGGATTTGGTAGTAGGGCACTTAAAACCAGGAGTAGCCTCACACTGGTCAATAATTACCGTACTTTGTATTGAGGTATCTAGAAACTTGCCCACCCAACTTTTCTTTATGCAGCCGATCTGTTATTCTATAACTGCCTCCTTTCATAAACAGAGTGGAACATATATAGACTCCTGCAGTGTTCTGCTAATACTCTCATATACAAGATAAAAAAAAGATTTAAGATTGGTCCATCCCTCAGCAATCCTCATCCATTCCATCCAAACCCAGTAATTGTTCTCTTTTATAGTGATATGAAAAGTGATGTGTGGAACTGGCTAATTGAATCTGTTTGCTCAGTCATGATTTGGAGATGCCGGTGTTGGACTGGGGTGTACAAAGTTAAAAATCACACAACACCAGGTTATAGTCCAACAGGTTTAATTGGAAGCAGACTAGCTTTCGGAGCGCCGCTCCTTCATCAGGTGATAGTGCAGGACACACTTCTAAGGCACAGAATTTATATCAAACATTTACAGTGTGATGTAACTGAAATTATACATTGAAAAATACATTGATTGTCTGTTGAATTTTTATCTGTTCTAATACCATTATAGTTTCACTTCTTTCATGTGTAAATCACAGAACATTTTTTAAAAATGTTGCATTCTCAGGTTAACTGTAACAGTGTGTTAGCTAGACAATATGCTGAAAGTGTTAGCCCCCTGTGTTCTCTGTCTATGCCATAATGTTTAGATTGATTCTAATCTGAAAAGCGAGATAACAGTGAGATTTACATGAATCCATGAAATTTTTGAGTTCAGAGTTTTACATGAATTCATGCAGTTTTGAGCTAAGTACAATGAAAGTCTGCAAGTGCAAATTCACCCCACAAAATATATGTATGCATGTGGGTCTTTGTCTGCGTGTAGTGTGTGTGTGTGTGTGTGTGTCTGTCTGTCTGTCTGTCTGTCTGGGTTGGGGTGTTGCGAGTGTGAGAGAGAATGTATATGTGTGTGTAATGACGTAGAGCCTGTGAGGGTGTGCATGTGTGAGTGTGGGAGTGTGTGTGCGTGTCTGGGGTGGGGGGTTTTGAGTGCCAATGAGAGAGTGTACATGTGTGTGCATGAGTGTAGAGTGCTCTAAGTCTCTGAGAGATTGTCCATGTGTGTGTGAGAGTGTGTGTGTCTGTAAGGGTGTGTATGAGTGTCTGTGTGCGTGTCTGTGTACATGTGTGTCCGTGTGTATGTGTATGTAGATGAGTGCCTGTATGTGTGCGTGTGTGTGTGTGTGTGTGTGTGTGTGTATCGTGCAATGGTGGTCACTTGTATTGTGACATTAAACCAAGGTCCCATTAGAGGTCCTCCCTTTGGGTACAGAAATTAGCTATCAGCCTCTGCTCAGCCACTTTTCGCTGCTGCCTGTCCTGAAGTCCGCCTTGGAGGCTGGTCACCCGTAGGTCCAAGGTTGAAGGTCCTTGACCACTGAAGTGTTCCAGAACTTGGAGGGAACCCTCCTATCTGTTGATTGTTGTGCGGTGCCGTAGCCTTTGCTCGGATTCCCAGTGTTTGTACAGTGACTGTGATCAATGCCAATCTCCATGGATTCTAATTATCCCAGTGGAGCGTTTCCATCTTTTAAAGATAAATGGGCGCTGTTCAATGTATTATCCCTTAACATGAGCGGGAGCATCACCGAGAGCACTGACAGGGATCAGCAGATCCAGAGAGAGGGGGAGGAGAGATCAGAATCTGAGAACATTAGACTGGAATGTTCCAACAATGGATCAGAACCAGAGGACATTAGACTGGTCCAAAAATTAATCAGAATCTGGGAACATTAGACTGGCATGTTCCATCAATAGACAGGAGTTTATCCAATTATGTTTGGTATCTTTCTGCATTGTGTTGGTGGTCATTATCATTGATGATTTATTACACTATTCTCATTATTCAATATTTTTATTAACCTTTCATGGCTATCGTTGGTGTTCCTGGTAAGTGTCACTGTCCAGATTTTTTTTTCTATTAACCGGTTATGACTGTATTACTGTTCTTTCTTATATTCTATCCTTCTTGTTAATATTATTTTCCTGTTGAAACTCTCAATCCATATATTCACTCTACAGACCACGACTAACTACATCAATGAATGTGTTCAATTATTGTCTCCCTTTCAGCACTGGCATTGTTACTCATTCTTCTCTCTGTTGACCTAATCAGTTCCAGCTGCGAACTACAATTTACTGTATCATTGCCTTTGTTATTTAAATATTAAGAGCAGGGAGGTCACTCTCTCCTGTTCTGGTTACAAACTCCACTTCCTTCCACTGTTTCCATCCCATTCCTGGCCAATATCTGCGGCTGAAGCCGACAAGTCACCACTGTGCGAGGTCCCTTTGACAATGAGCTGATTCCTGACACCATACCCTGACCATTTCTAACTTGAAATGCTCACCACTCCAGAATATATCTCACTGGTTTAGTCCATCTGCTGTTTGAACCTTGAGCTATGAAATACTGTCTTAATGAAGCCAATAATCTGCTGCTGACACTCCCGGCTTCAAACCTGCCGAAGCAAATCTGATTCGAACTAACACCAAACTCCCATCCATCTGTCATTCATGCGCACGCCGATGTATATTGCTATTGTGTCTGGCAATGCCTTTATTTTAACATTCTCAAACACTTTACCTCATCTGTCCATGCAATTTCTCTCGTTCTCTCTCTGTCGACTAACAAAAAGCCTGCTAGTTGTTCTTATTTAAAATAGGTTCCTCCATGTGCGTTCCTTCTTAAACAATGAGTTTCACATTCAAACACACCAATCGCGCACAAACACGCACTCTCTCTCAGTTTCTGACGAACATGCACACACAAACACACATGCATCAAACCTTCCCATTATAGACAGTAATCTGATGCGAATATCGTTTGCATGTGATAGTAAAGTTTGCAATACTCACTATGCTGGGCAGATAGTGAAGTTTACTGAGCAACACACTCGCAGGGTCTGCACAGCTCTCCATGCTGGGCTGTCATCTTGTCACAGTTTATTTTGTTTGTGGTGTTCTGTGAAGCAGATTCAGAATTTGATGTAACAAACCATTTCAGCTGATCTGACAATGCCTTTATTCAATGTTTTCAGTTTTGTAAGTTTACTCTCGAAGATTTCACTTCTCCAGTTAGTCCCACTGTCCTGCCTGTTTCCCCATATTTCCACAAGATTTTTCAATTAATTAACTGTCTGTTTCTGTCTTTGATGTGAATCTTTCTGTTCCTCTGTATCTTTCCCTGGGCTTAGCTTTTAGCTCCCTAGTGTATCGAGTGCTGGCATTGTGAAGGTCAGAAACAGTGAAATGGTGTGTGTCAGGCTGTTGTTCACTTCCTGGTATGTCCCATGAGATGGTCTATGGACAGGGGTGTTTCGGAAGTTATGAGTCACATCCTTGTAACTTGGTCTGTACCTGTATTTGTCCCTCTCGGGTGACCTTGCGATCAGTAACACGAGGAAGCCCCTTAAATAAAGGACCAGGCATCTAAATTGTGTGCCAATGCAGTCACTTTCAAAAAAAAAGTTCTCCTTTCTTTAAATAAGTGATCTTAAGGCAAATCTGCCGACTGAAAACGGCTCAAGTAAATAACTTACGACGCTTTTAGGGTTTAAAATAAATAGTAGTAACAACGGCCTAGTAACTTATCCTCAGTTGCTACTCTCTCTGAAACCTGACTTGATGCTGCTTCCTCCTCGATTGGAGAACTGTATGCAAGAATGTATGTCTGAATGTTCCTTTTTGCCAAGGGGTTTGTGTATGGGATGTTAGTATATTGGAACAGTTCATTTGTAGAAGATACTGTATCCATTATTCGGGAAAGGATTCCAATAGTTAAATTATTCTAAATTCCTCTTCACTGTGTATGGATTTTCATTAGAGGATTTAAATATATTGTGTTTTACTTAATGGTGAATAGTTTGACGAGTAACATCACATCTGGAACAACCGTTTCACATCTATCCTTTAAAATAAGAAAAGGTGTGTATCCAAGCTACCCTCCTAAAATAGTTTGAGGCAGTCTAGTTGGTCTATTACAAATTGACGAGTCATGTCTGGTTCCAAATCGATAATACTAAATTGGGTTTAGAATTTCATTCCCTACATTGTACAAACAGGCCATTCGACCCAAAAAGTCCACACCGACACTCCGAGGAGTAACCTACCCAGACCCAATCCTCTACTCTATTATTACACATTTATCCCGACAAAGGCTCCTAACCCATACATCCCTGGAAACTACAAACAATTTAGCATGGCCAATTCAGCTGACATGCACATTTTTGTATTGTGGGAGGAAACCAGAGAATCCAGAATAAGCTCCTGCAGACACTGGAGATTATGCACTGGGAGACTATTGGCTTCAAAGGTCGTGTATGGTAGCTGTTAGTGCCTCTTGTTCCGGATGTTGAATTCGGTTGGTTTAAACTGTGTTTTGTGTATAAAGATTAATTCAGTCACTAAGAGTTCTCTGGGTGAGGAAGAAGTGAATTTGGCGGTTTTACAAAAGGGAATGTCGGCAAAGCTGTAGGAATTGACAGACAAGCTGGAGTTGGGGTTGTGATTGTCTGTGAGAAAATGAGAGATAATTACAGCTATAGTTCGGCAATTACATTTTGTTGAACCACCATCAGACTCTTTGGAAATGGCTCGAATTCAATTTCAAATGAGGCACTTTGAACATGAGAAAGAATTGAAACAGTTTGAATTATGATGAAAAGTAGAAATAAAAGAAAAGGAAGTGAAGGCGAAACAGAGAAAAATACAGAAGAAAAGCAGAGAGTTTCAACTTAAAAAGTTAGCAATTAGAGAGGAAAGATGGCATAGAAGGCGGAGATGAAGTTAGGTGGTAGGCTGAATCAGAAGGATAGTGAGGTTGAACAACCCTGTCGTAGTCAATGGCCTAATGGGGTTCTGTTTAAATACATCCAGGCATTATCTAAATTTGATGAGAAGGATGGGGAAACCTTTTGAATTTCATTTGAGGAAGTGGCTAAACAAATGTACTGCTCAGTGACCATGTGGATTTAGTTGATCCAAACCAAGCTGATAGGTATTTGCATCCTTATTGGAGGAGGTATCTGGCAAGTATGAGGAGACAAAGAAAGCCATCTGAAATATATATGAGGTTGTGTCAGAATCCGACAGACAGTGTTTCAGGAATCTAAAAAAGAGTCCCTGGTTAAACGCACATTGAGTTTGAAAGGATCAAACAAAGTAATTTTGAAAGGTGGGTAAGGGTATTAAAAACAGAGCAAACCTATGACACTGTTAGAGAGATCCTTATTTTGGAGAAGCTCAACAATTCATTTCCTGCTGTCGTGAGAAGTCGTGTGGAAGAGCAGAGAGTATCAATGGCAAGATTAGAAGCTGAAATAGCTGATGATGATGATGATTGAGTTCAGAAATCAAGGTTTGGTTTCTGTGAGAGATTGAGAAGAATGTGTGAGATCTTCTTCAATCATATATCTGTGAAAGTAAGGTTTACTGGCACAGGCCAGGAGTATCAGGTAAATAGGTTATAGCATTAAGAGGTACAGGAGCATGTAATCCTTTTATGCTGAGACATGAGGAGCTATGCCATTCAGCAGGACTATTGGAGAGATGAGAAGTGTTCCATTATGTAACGTGTGGTTGGAGTGTCCAGTGGAAACACCAACAGATTTATTCCACAATGGGGAAGGAGGCCTTGAGCTTGGTGTTGCAACATTTCAGCACTTAAATTGCAAATAACATACATGAGCCAAGTCTTTTTCACTGATCGTGACCCCTTAATGTTTTTGGAGAAGTTTAGGGAGAGAAATACCAGTCTGTTCCGATTGAGCTTATTATTTCTGCCATTCAATTTGAAATTATACAGGTTACAGGGCGAGAAAACCTAAGTTTTAACATTTGTGGAGACTTGAATGAAGAAAGACAAAGGCATTTTGTGGCAGGAGTAAAATGACTGAAATCGAAACTAGTTGTGAACAATTGTATGCTCAGTCAATGAAATATATATATGCTTTGCAGACTACTAACAGAGGAAGACTAGGACGTCTAAAATGAATTCACCCTTGTATATTGATGGATTATTTTATAAAAGATGGAGTCTCAGGATACTATCACTGTATAAAGGTTATTTTCTCTTCGATTTATTTTGAAAAGAGGTTTTAAACACACAGGTGCAGAACTCCTGTCTGAAAACAGTTTAAGAAAAAAACAGAAAAAGGCTTTAGTTTTAATTAAAACGGTGGTAACAATGGAAGGGCAGTGGCCAGCTCTCCAAGACCTGGTTTCCTCGTTTTGCTTTCAGCTGCAGCATTCAGAAGCTGCTGGGGATCCCAGAAGGGTTGGAAGTTTCAATACATGACCCCCAGCTGCTTTTCTCTCTGAGATCTCTGTTGATGTTGTTTCCCCCTGGATTGGAAAACTGCTGTAAGGATCTGTATTTGAAAATATCTTTGTGCCAAGCGGTGTTAACCAAGAAGATACGGTATCTATTGTTTGTGCAAGTATTCCAATATATAAGCTATCCAAAAATAGTATTTTCTTTGATTGTATTTTAACTAAAGCATTTGAATAGATTATATTTGCTTAATGTCGAGTGGTTTGACCAGTCACAACATATTTGGAACACACACTTCCCATCTATATTCAAAATAAGGAAAGGTTTAGGTCTAAGCGGCCTTCTAAAAATATTTTGCAGGGATCTGGTCTGGTCAACAACACTTGTAGCCGAGGGGTTTCTGACTGACTCCTGCAATTGAAAATTTAGTGATGAGGCTGGGGATGGTTTGCTGGAGGTTGTGGTGTCAGCTGCCTCGGACATTCAGGGAGACCTGAGGATTTGGAGACCCAACTCTGGATGGAGCATGCGGACTGTAGTTACAACATCTGGGTCTGTAACATGAACAACAAATGGAGCAGAGGCTGCAGAGAGGGGAAGCTCTGAAACCAGGCAGTGAGTGTGTGTGGGGAAAGGGAACTACTGTATCCACCCCGGGTTTTCCAGGAACAGCTTCCCAAGCTCCATTTATGGGAGGAGCAACGCGTGAGGGGATCCTGACTGAACGAACAGCTGGTCACAGAGTGGTGTCACCTCCTTCGACACGACCTGAAGCTTCATTCCAGGGGGTAGGGCAGTCCTGCCAGTGGCTGTTAGGGTTTCAGTTTCATTCAGCTTCTATGATCCGGAACTTTCCAGGCATGAGCTGGTTACATTTCCATCATTCGCCACTATCTCAATATCAATGTCACCATTCGGTGCCGGAGGATGTATATAGTGGATGAGGTAAATAGATTGTTTCTCCCACAGCAGGGAGCTATCGAGTGTATCCTTATTTTCCCAGTATAGTGGGATTCCCGATGGTGTACATGGCATCTTCAGAGTACCCATGTCAATGGGGAGAGGTAGAGGAACTGAAGGAGCTCTCTCTCTGTTAATGCTACCGTGTGTCCATGCACAGTACATCATGTTGGTGAATACCCCTGTCCTGACAGCAGCCACAGATCCTTCATTCAAAGGCAGGCAGCCATTCCCATCGTCTTCTGGTCTCCATGAAGAAAGGAATGAGTTTATCTTGGATAAAGGCTGTCCCCTTGATACACATTTCAAAACATCATCCCACCACTAAGCAACCACAACAAAATATTCCATGTGTACGGAGCGCAATGGAGTCACTTGAAGCGTCAAGGAGCAGATGATCAGGGATGGATCAAATAATATTAGCAACACTAATATTATAGGACAAGCCAAACAGAGAACAGCCAGGGAATTCCTAGAGGCATGGTACTCATCACAGATTCAATCAATAAGAACATCGACCTGGACCCAATATACCAATCACTACAACGGACAGCTGGAACTGACAACCGGAAGCGGCAGATTCAAACCACTACAAATGACGGAGGAAAGATCACAGAAGCGCTTCACAGGAGGCTCCCAAGCACTGAGGATATCACCTAGACAGGGGACGAAACATCTGCAACACAAATTCCCAGCTCGGCGAACAGAACCACAACAACCAACACTGAGTTACAAATCTTCTCACAAACTTAGTGTCCTCTGAAAATAGTATTTTCTATCTCATCAACCGAGTAATAATATCGAACGCAAATAGTTGAGGCATAAATACTGAAATCTACAGTACTCCACAAATTGCATTTGCCAAAAGAAAATGACACATTTATTTCATCTGATTGCATTTTGTTGGTTAACCAATCCTCCATCCAAGCTAATAATTTACTCCTAAACCCATGTTCTCTGATCTTACCACTTACTCTTTGGATAAGCAACATATCCGATGTCTTCAGGAAGACCAGATACATTCCATCTCCAAGAATCCTACTATCTAACTTGCTTGCTACATCCTTAAGTAACTCATGCAAATAATTCATACTCAGTTTATCCTTCATAAAACCGTGTTGACTCTGATGGATTGTGGTTTGACTTTGAAAATATCCTCAACAACGGATTCTAATAATTTGCCGTAAATTGCGATAGTTTTATCGATATGTTTTAATGTAATGTATACAGTTATTGTAAGTTCTTCCCTTTTGAAAACCTTTACGTTTTCTTTGAATTCCTGTTTAACGTGCAAACGTTTTTAAAGGATCTGCTCCAATTGCTGTGTAAGAGGTATGTGTGGTTGCATGGTTTCATCATCCTGGTGGTGTACAAAATCGATGGGCTGACGTCTTTCTGGTTTTATGATATTCTAATCTCTATGGCCAGAATGACCTCCTCCTGTTGATGTGTTAGAGGGTTGGGGGATTATGGAATCTTCCTGTTGCTGTGTAACATTTTGAGGGGATGATGGGTCTTCTCCTTTTCTTCCATAACAGGCTGGAGATACTGAACAGTCTCCTGATGTATCCCTTAGATGGGACTGAGGGAATGATTGGTCTTCTCCTGTTCTCACACAACAGACACGTGTCTGAATTACCTCCAACTTTCTTATTTTAAAAAAGTATCTGATACTTTGTATCCTTATCCAATTCCCCTACAAAGGATCGGAGGGGCTGACTGACCTCCTGTTATCTCAGTGTAGCAAATCTCCAGTCATTGTGTGGCCTTTTCCAGTTCCTGTGTTACAGACTTGAAGATGCTGAATGGACTGATCCTGTTGCTGTGTAACAGGATACTGGTGCAGCGTGGCCTACTCTGGGTCCAGTGTTTTGACTCGAGGGGCTGATTGGCCTCCTCCTGTAACCTTACATCAGGCTCCGGGACTGAATACCCTTGTCCTGTTCTGGTGTAAAAGGGTCGAAGGTATGAATATCCTTCTGCTGTTCCTGTGCAACAAGCTGGAGAAGTAGAATGGATTCCTCCATTTATTGTGTAATTGACTTCGATTGCTGACTCCTTCCGGTGTCCGATGTAAAAATACGGTCATCTTTCGGTCTTCTAAACACAACCTGATCATCCTTTCCTTATAGTTTAACACTTCATAACAGGAATCAATCGAGGGAACTATCTCTGAGCTGCTTCGAATGTAACAATATCCGTTCCTCATTGAGGAGATTAAATCTGTACACACTACTCCAGATGTGATCTCACTAAGACCCTGTTCAGCAGCAGCAACACTTTACAAGCCTGCTGTAAGGTCCCCACCCAGGTTACAGCAGTCTCAGCTGGCTGGGCAAATACACAGTATTGTTGAAAGATCATTGTCCTTCTCTACCCCACCAGCATAACAGGAGATCTGAAGAAGAGCATAAATGATGTGGCGAGATGATCTCCAACATTAATTTACCCAGAGCCTACTTCCCTCAGGTTCTACAGAATCTAATAAGGTGGAGCTCCGAAACAGCAAGGAGGAGCAAACATTGATGGGAATTATATATCAAAGTGAAAGCTGCAATACAAATACTGGGTATGTTATAAAATAGGAAAATGAGATATACACGTTTGTGGCTACTGCAGGAATAATGTACTGTTTAAATTCGATCTAAGCTGCATTAACCAAACTGAATGCTAATGCTGAGAAAAATGGATTTCATGAGCATGTTTGAGATGGCTTGTATTAATATTATGTCTAGCACCGAGCTCGAGATCAGGTTACTTAGGAATTGGAGTTGGATGATCAGAAGAGCTAATTGAAAACTTTGCTGTAAATGACCTTTTGGGACCAGTGACAATAATGCATTGGTTTTCGTTTATGATGTTTGAGTCCACGACAATTTTTGTTTTATTTGAAGTAACCGTTATAAATCTGAGTCATGCAAGCCATGAAGGTGTGAGGAGGAAGTGGAGATTACAGATGCTGGAGATCAGAGTAGAAGAGTATGGTGCTGGAAAAGCATAGACAGGCAGCATACTAGGAGCAGGAGTATAGATGTTTGAGCATAAGCCTTTCATCAGGAATGAGGCTTGTGGGCCAAGGGGGCTGAGGGATAAATGAGAAGTGGGTGTGGCAAAAGGGAGGTAGCTGGGAATGCGATAGGAAGATGAACGTGGGGTTGAAAGTGATAGGTGATGAACGGAGACAAAAAGCCTAATCGACTGCATCCATTACACCCAATGTAGTCTTCCCTACATTGGAGAGACAGGACAGCAACTTGTTGATCATTTCAGAGAATATCACTGGGACAGCCACATTGACCAACTCCACCGTCTTGTAGCTGAACACTTTAACTCCCTTCCCACTCTGCCAAGGACATGAGGGTTCTGGGCCTGCTCCATCGCCACTCCCTAACCACCAGAAGCCTGGAGGAAGAAAGCCTCATCTTCCGACTTGGGATCCTCCAGCCACAAGGGATCATGGTAGATTTCACCAGTTTCCCCACTTCCTCAAACCCCATCTTATCCCAGTCCAAACTTGCAACTCAGCACCGCCATTTTGAACGTTGCTATGTGTCCACCTGCCATCCCATCAGCCCCACTTTCATCTACTTATTAGATCAAAGGAGGCAGCTTAGGAAAATGGCAAGTGTTGTAGTAGGCCAGTGGATTCAGAGAAATGTAAGGCCCAGTAAAAAATGGCCAAGAACCTGAGAAGAAAATCAAAAACGTAAAGTATGCAAACAAAAGAAAAGCAAAAGCCTGCTAAAAAGCTTCTGTCAATGTATGAAACAAAATCAAAAACACGCTCAAATGTGGGACAGTGAGTGTGCAGACAGGATCATTTATTGTAGAGACCAGAAAAATCACAGGGAAATGAAACAGTTATTTTTGTGTCCATCTTCAAGGAAGAATATCCAGAAATTCTCCCAGAAATACCAAGAGACCATGGGATTTGTGTAAGTAAAGTCAAAGATCATTCATATCAGTGATGAGGTCTTCATTGAACAGACAGCCAGATTGAGTATTGATAAATCTGACAGACCAGATATAGTACATACAAGTATTTCAAATGAAGCAGCAATGGACATATTGATTGCATTGCGGATTTTCATGTTATTTTCCTACACATTACTGAAAGGCATTTAGCTAATCTGAATAAGGTGAAGTTTATAAATATTATCCGACAGTTTAAGAAAGGATGAAGATAGAGAGCGGTGAACTACAGACCAGTTAACTTGTCATCTGCGGTCGGGTGTCTGTTGGACTCAATTACAAAGAACGTGCTGCTAGATATATAGAAGGTAATGGCAAAACCAGGAAGTATGATAACGCATCGATGAAATGAAAGCCATACGTGGCAAACACTTTTTGGAATGGTTTGAAAAATGATTCTTGTAGACATAAGCAATGAGGAACCAATGGATAACGTATAGTTGGATATTCAGGAGCAATATTTTGAGAACTCACACAGTAAGCTCATAAGAAAAACTAAAGCGCAAGGTATTGGGAAAGATATATGCAAACGGGACAGTTAAAATTAGGTTTACATTCATGTGAATGTAATTGCAATGTAGAACATGTCGTGCACCAGTTGCATAGAGTGTTAGTGAGACTACACTTAAAAGTATTGTGTACCGTCTGGAGTCCCAATCTAAGATATAATATACTAACTACAGAGGAACTGCAAAAGGTATTATTCAGATTAATCCATAAAATTGCAAGATTGTCTGAGGGGAAACTCACCCTGTGATCTTGCTTTTCATAATTTGATTACAGTGAAACTTAGAAATATCGAGGGGACTGAATACCAGAGGGACATGGAGAAGTGCAAACAGGCGAGATTAGCGAGAATCCCACGATATTCTACATGTACAAGTAGAATAGAATAATCAGCCAACAGTTAGTATCCATTAGAAACCAAAGGGGGCAATCTGTGTGAGAAGCTGGTGAGCATTGATAGGTTGTTACATGAGAATTCGCATCTGTTTTACTTGGGAGAAGGAGGAGTCAGGTAGAGAATTTGAGAAGATGGACTGAAAAGCTCTCGAACAAGATTGACGTAAAATACGAGCAGGAATTTGAAGCTTTGACCGGTATAAAATTGGACCAATCCCCGGTCTGGATGAGTTGTATCACCGGCTGCTGTCAGGGTCAAAGGAGGAAAGACCCTGACTGAAAATTGTAATTAGAATCTGACCATAGGGGAGGTGCCAGAGGACTGGAGAACAGCTAATGTGATTCCACTTCATGGTAAGGGTGGTAGAGATAGTTCACGGAACTATAGACAAGTGAGTGTTAGATCATTGATAGGAAAATTACTGGAGAAAACAGGGAAGGAAAAAAATCGAACTCTAATCAGAGTGACAAGGGTGATCAGCGATAATCATCATGACTTTATCAGAGGGAAGTCACATTTAATGAATTTGATTGAATTAGTTTGAGGAAGTCGCTTATTTAGTTTTGTAGCAAAGTCTTTGACAAAGTTCCACATGAGAAACTGAGAAATAAAGTATTCTCACAGTATCAAGAATAACTTGACAAGTTATAACAAAAGTTGTCGTAGTGTCTGGAGACAGAGGGTGGTGGGAGAAGGCTGTTTGTGTGACTGGAGACCAGTGTCCCCTGGTGTACCACAGGGATCAGTGCTGTGTCCCTTATTTTTTGTGGTACTCATAAATGGTGTAGATGTCAATCTGCAGGGAGGTGGGTAGAGGAGGTGGGAGTTGTGATAAGTAAGTTTGCGTTTGGTACAATGATTGGCCGGGTGGTTGGCAGTGAGGAGGAAGGCTTTATGTTGCAGGAAGATACATAAGGAATGGTCAGACGGTTGGATCATTGACAGATGGAATGTAAACCTGGTAAGTATGAGGAGATGCACTTTGGAAGAAGGAACCAGACAGGAGAGTACTCAATGAATGGGCAGCGCACGGGAAGCTTAGACTGTGCACCTCCACACATCCCTGAATGTGACTGGACAGGATAATGGGCTAGTTAGGAATTGGACCTTGGGTGCAGCATTTATTAATCAGTGTGTAGATTATAAGAGCTATACAGAGCTTTTGTTAGGCCAAGATGGAATACTGTGTGGAGTTCTGGGAGCAACATTACACGAAGGATGTGATTGTACTGGAAGGTGTGCAGAGTTGATTCACCAGGATGTTCCCTGGGATGAACCATTTCAGCTATGGAGAGAGACTGGATAAGCTCGGGTTGTTTACTTTGGAGCAGAGAAGGCTGAGGGGGATGTGATTCAGAAGGATAAGATAATGAGGGACATGGACAGGGTGGATAGACAACAGTTGTTTATTTTAGTCAGAGGGTCAAGAACAAGGGAGCACAATTTTACAGTGAGGAGTTTGAGGTACAGAGAGAATTTAATTTTTTGTCTCACCCAGAAGGTGTTGTGATCTGGAATGCACTTGCTGAAAGGGGAGTTATCATGGGTAACCTCACAACCGTTAAAAAGTGCTTGGACGAGAATATGGAAGTGTCATGGCATTCCCGGCTATGGACCTGATGTTGGAAAATGAGACTAATATAGATCGTGCTGTATTTCTGTTGGCACATAGTCTATAGTACTGAGAGTGTATGGTGTGCAAGGTCAATTATTGAGCAGCTGAATGCACGAATTGATCGGTTTCTGAAAAGTGAACAGTAATAGCTTGTTTAATCATGTCAATGTGAGAGGTAGGAGAAAGTAAGTGCAGCTTCCTGAAACCAGAGAATAGGCAATGGGAAACAGGGAAATGGCAGAACGATGAAGTCACTACTTCAGTTCTGTCTTCACAGAACTTTCTAACAATACTAGGAAAACCAAGTCTGGTGTGGGAAAATGACATAGTACACGGAAAAGAGAACATAGTAAGTAAATGGATTAGGAGAAATTATTGGGACTGAAAATAGTGGTCATAGACAACTTTAACATAGATTTAAGAAATGGGAATTATGATTGTGAAACAGCCAGGAAGACAAATGAAAGAGAAACAATGGATGTAATACATTTAGATTTCCAGAAAAAAACTTTGGTAAAGCGCCAAGCCTAGTTTGCAAAATTTAATCTTAGTGGATTGGGGCTAATATATGGCCATGTTTCTAGAATGGGACAGCTGGCAGGAAACAGTGAATAGAAATAAACAGACTTGTGAAGCAACAGCCTGACATTGTATTTAAGGTATGATTCTGTGAGTATGACTCTGTCCCAGACACCCCATCACCTTCCCCGAGATCTCCTGTCTCACAAGCATGACAGACACAGCAGATGTGACGGCAGAGTGAGATACAGTCCTCAATAGTGACTCTGTATCCCATGAAGTCTCACGGTGTAGTTGAGACATGGGAAAGGAAACCTCCTGCTGATAACCATATACCAGCCTCTCTCAACTGAAGAATCAATATTCCTCCATGCTGAACAACACTTGGAGGAAACACTGACGCTGGTAAGGATGCAAGATGTACTCTGGGTGGGGGATTCCAATGTCCACCTCCAAGAGTATCTCAGCTACAGCATTACTGATCGAGCAGGCCGGGTCCTAAAGGATAAAACAGCTAGACTGGGTCGGTGGCAGGCGGTGAAGGAACCAACGAGAGGAAAATACATACTTGACCACATCCTTATTCAGCCAATTGCAGAAGTATCTGCCCATGACAATATTGGTAAGAGTGACTACCGCATAGTCATTGTGGAGACAAGTCACACCTTCACATTGAGAATAACCTCCATCAGTTTGAGTGGTATTATCCACGTGCTAAACAAGACAGACTTCGAACAGATCTAGCAGCTCAAGTCTGGGTTTCCATAAGGTATTGTGGGTCATCAGTAGCAGCAGAATTGTACTCCCACACAACGTCATGGCCTGGCATGTCCCCCTCACAACAATTACCATCAAGCCAGAGGATCAACCTTGGTTCAACAGAGTGTGCAGGAGGGCAGGAGCAGCACCGGGCACACTTGCCATTGAGATGTCAGCCTGGTGAAGCATGAAACAGGACTACATGTGTGCCAAAGAGCAGAAGCAATAAGTGATAGACAGAGCTAAGTGATCCCACAAGCAACGGATCAGATGTAATCTCTGCAGTCCTTCCACTCCTCGTCGAGAAACGCTGGGGACAATTAAACAATTCACTGGATGAAGACATTCCACAAATAACCGCTTCCTCCATGATGGAAGAGCCCAGCACCTCAGTGTATAAGATAAGGCTGATCCATTCGCAACAATCTTCAGTCAGAAATGCTGAGTGGATGATCCATCTGAGCCTCCTCTAGTGGTCCTCAGCAATTCAGTTACCAGTCATCAACAGCAAGTGGACTGCAGTAATTCAACAAGACAGCTCATCACCGCCTTATCAAGGGGAACTAGGGACAGGAAATAAATTCTGGTCCAGCCAGTGATACTCAGATTGACGAAATAAATAAATTGGAAAAATAAAATTAACAGGAAGGTTGCTGAGGTATCGCACGGATCGGTGCTCAGGCCCCAGATGTTCACAATACCAATTAAACATTTGATTGCAGGAATCAAATACAATATATTCCAGCCTGTTGAAAGCACTAAAGGATGTGGGATTGTGAGTGGGTGGGGAGGATGTTAAAAAGTGCCAAGGTAACTGAGACAAGTGGAGTGAATGGGCAAATACGTAGCAGATGGAGAACAAGGTGGGTAGAGGAGACGGTGTGCCCTTTGGTGGGAAGAATAGATTGTCAGCTTATATTTGAAACATGTTGATCTATAAAGCGATGTCTGCTCCTTTTTGTTGTTTCCTTCTGAGCAGCGCTCCAAGGTCCCTGAAGCACAGAGAGTTCTCAACCCAGAGGTCAATACTGGGAATGGCATTGTCATGCTGACCAGTGTACATAGACCCTCCAAGGGGGGAGCTGTAACATTGAAAAGGATCTGAATCTCCTTGTACACCAGTCACTGAAAGCAATATTGCAGAAACAGAAAGCAGTTAGGAAGATAAATGATGCATTGACATTCATTTCAGGATTTGAGCCCAGGAGTAAGGGTGACTTACTGCAGCTGTACAGGGCTTAGTTGGGACCCCATCTTGAACACTGTGCAGTGTTGTGTGCAGTTTTGGTCTCCTTACCTAGGAAAGGACAAACCTGACATTGAGGGAGAGCAGCAAAGGATAACCAGACTGATACTCTGGGATGACAGGCTTGTTGTGGGAGCAGAGTTTGGGGCGACTGGGTCTGTATTACATGGACTTTATGAAAATGAGTGGTGATCTCAGTGAGATATATAAAACTCTAACAGGGTGTGACAGTATTGAATCAGGGATGGTAATTCCCCTGGCTGATATGTCTAAAACAAGGGTACAGGCAGGAATCTGTGCATTGAGATGAGAATAAATATCTGCACTCAGAGACTGGGGCACCTGGGGAATTCGCTCACACCTAGAAGCCAAGGCACTGAATTTAAATAAGGATTTAGAGGCAGTAAATGGATGAGGTGAGAGCAAGAGTACAGTGTGGAAATGAAAGGCCGGTCATCATTATACTGAATTGGGTAGCAAACTCGATGGGCCAAAGGGACTACTGTACTTCCTATTTATAGTTTTCCAAGGTTACTCACATTAACGGATATATTCATTTAGTGCGATAAGTGCATTGAGGAGATGTTTGAACATGAACTGGAATGGAGGAGGCTCAATATGTTGTATGACCTCCTTCTTTGGGTCCATTTCTGGAACAGTTGAGGAACCCAGAGTGTGGGAGTAAATACATGAAAGTTTTTAGTACTTACTGTCTTTAATTTCCGATATGGCTAGAAGAACTGTTTGTTTAATGTATTGATTCTTCTGTGGATGTTTCTCCTTCTTTACCAGTGTTTGTGTGTAGTCTGTGGGATAATTGTCACAAACTCTCAGAAGTAAGGAAGGAGGTCTCTGCAGGGGCGACAGGATTGTGTTTACCATTCCCTTTTCCGATACCGAAACTGGTGCTGGGTGTTCTGTCTGGTTTTATCCTTGAAGACATTGGAACAGTTTGATACAATTGAGGATCTTGCTTTGCCATTTCAGAGACTATTAAATGCCTATGTTTATCAAATGCCTATGTTTCTGGAGTCACTTTGAAGCCAGTCGACGAAAGCACGGGAGATTCAATTCCTGAAAGTACATTGGAAAATAATGGGTGGGAGAATCGGGCTAGTATTGAATGAGAGGAAGACCATGACGTGGGGTGGGTAGTTAATGAGGTGAGTTCGATAAGATAGCACCAGGAAACTAGCTCAGCCTCGTACAGACAATCCCTCTGCCACACTCAAAGAAATTGGCACTGAGACAAATTATTGTATGATTCAGACCAATGAGTTGAAGACTATACTGACCCTACTCCCAGGTACAAATGCGCAGAACAAATGATCAACTGACTTTACACCAATATCCCTTTTTTCCCATCTTTCCTGGGAAGACTGACTCATGTTACAGGATGCTATCGAAGTGTCTACATTTCAAAATTCTGAAACCTCGGAACACATCTTTCAATGACACTATCTCTCAGTCTCCCCCTCTCTGTCTATACTCCAAACCCCTCCCATGTGATGATTTTAAACTGAATCGACTGCCATCTCTCTCTGGCAGTGATGTTCTCACCCACAGCAGCCCCTTGTCAGGACACAATGGAGAGATGGAGCTGTAAATGGGTGGGAGCTGCACATCCTGTCACTTCCAGCATGGGCTGCCAGCGTTCCCGCGCTGGGCAGGGATCTAACACAGTGTTACTGAGCAATGCACTGGGGTGGTGTACACAGTCCTACATGCTGGGAGGGTAACTGCGCCTGGGTTACAGTTCAATGCACTGGGGTGGTGTACACAGTCCTACATGCTGGGAGGGAAACCGCTCCTGGGTTACAGATCAATGTACTGGGGTGGGGTACACAGTCCTACATGCTGGTAGGGTAACTGCTCCTGAGTTACAGATCAATGTACTGGGGTGGTGCACGCAGTCCAACATACTGGGAGGGTAACTGCTCATGGGTTACAGATCAATGCACTGGGGTGGGGTACACAGTCCTACATGTTGGGAGGGTAACTGCTCCTGGGTTACAGATCAATGCACTGGGGTGGGGTACACAGTCCAACATCCTGGGAGGGTAACTGCTCCTGGGTTACAGATCAAAGCACTGGGGGTGGTGTACACAGTCCTACATGCTGGGGAGGGGGGGAGTAACTGCTCCTGGGTTACAGATCAATGTACTGGGGTGGTGTACACAGTCCTACTTGCTGTGAGGGTAACTGCTCCTGTTTTACAGATCAATGTACTGGGGTAAAATACACAATCCTACATGCTGGGAGGGTAATCGCTCCTGGGTTACAGATCAACGCGCTGGGATGGGGTACACAGCCTACATGCCGGGAGGGTAACTGCTCCTGGGTTACAGATAAATGCACTGGGGTTGGGTACACAGTCCTACATGCGGTGAGGGTAACTGCTCCTGGGTTACAGATCAATGCACTGGGGTGGAGTACACAGTCCTACATGCTGGGAAGGTAACTGCTGCTGGGTTACAGATCCATGCACTGAGTTGGGGTACACAGTCCAACATGCTGGGACGGTAACTGCTGCTGGGTTTCAGATCAATGCACTGGGGTGGTGTACGCAGTCCTACATGCTGTGAGGGTAACTGCTCCTGGGATAGAGATCAATGCAATGGGGAGATGTACACAGTCCGACATGCTGGGACGTTAACTGCTCCTGGTTTACAGACCAATGCGCTGGGGTGGGGTACACAGTCCTACATGCTGGGAGGGTAACTGCTCCTGGTTTACAGATCAATGCACTGGGGTGGGGTACAGAGTCCTACATGCTGGGAGGGTAACTGCTCCTGGGTTACAGATCAATGCACTGGGGTCGTGTACGCCGTCCTACATACTGGGTTGGTAACTTCTCCTTGGTTACAGATCAATGCACTGGGGTGGTGTATGCAGTCCTACATGCTGGGAGGTGACTGTTCTAGGGTTACAGTTCAATGCACTGGGGTGGTGTACACAGTCCTACATGCTGGGAGGGTAACTGCTCCTGGGTTACAGATCAGTGCACTGGGGTGGTATACACAGTCCTACATGCTGGGAGGGTAACTGCTCCTGGGTTACAGATCAATGCACTGGGGTGGTATACACAGTCCTACATGCTGGGAGGGTAACTGCTCCTGGGTTACAGATCAATGCACTGGGGTGGGGTACGCAGTCCTACATGCTGGGAGGGTAACTGCTCCTGGGTTACAGATCAATGCACTGGGTGGGGTACACAGTCCTACATGCCGGGGGGGGGGGAGTAACTGCTCCTGGGTTTCAGATCAGTGCACTGGGGTGGGGTGCACAGTCCTACATGCTGGGAGGGAAACTGCTCCTGTTTTAAAGAACAATGTACTGGGGTGATGTACACAGTCCTACATGCTGGGAGGGTAACTGCTCCTGGGTTTCAGATCAGTGCACTGGGGTGGGGTGCACAGCCCTACATGCTGGGAGGGAAACTGCTCCTGTTTTAAAGAACAATGTACTGGGGTGATGTACACAGTCCTACATGCTGGGAGGGTAACTGCTCCTGTTTTAAAGAACAATGTACTGGGGTGATGTACACAGTCCTACATGCTGGGAGGGTAACTGCTCCTGGGTTTCAGATCAGTGCACTGGGGTGGGGTGCACAGCCCTACATGCTGGGAGGGAAACTGCTCCTGTTTTAAAGAACAATGTACTGGGGTGATGTACACAGTCCTACATGCTGGGAGGGTAACTGCTCCTGGGTTACAGATCAAGGTACTGGGTTGGTGTACACAGTCCTACATGCTGGGAGGGTAACTGCTCCTGGGTTACAGAACAATGTACTGGGCCATGTACACAGTCCTACATGCTGGGTGGGTATCTGCTCCTGGTTTACAGATCAATGCACTGAGGTGAGATACAAAGTCCTAGATGTTGGGAAGGTAACTGCTCCTGGTCTACAGATCAATGCACTGGGGCGTTGTACACAGTTCTACATGCTGGGAGCGTATCTGCTCCTGGTTTACAGATCAATGTACTGGGGTGGTGTACACAGTCTTACATGCGGGAGGGTAACTGCTCCTGGTTTATAGATCAATGTACTGGGGTGGTGTACACAGTCCTACATGCTGGGAGGGTACATGCTCCTGGGTTACAGATCAATGCACTGGGGTGGGGTACGCAGTCCTACATGCTGGGAGGGTAACTGCTCCTGGTTTACAGATCAATGCACTGGGTGGGGTACACAGTCCTACATGCTGGGAGGGTAACTGCTCCTGGTTTACAGATCAATGTACTGGGGTGGGGTACACAGTCCTACATGCTGGGTGGGTAACTGCTCCTGGGTTACAGATCAAGGTACTGGGGCAGTGTACACAGTCCTACATGCTGGGTGGGCATCTGCTCCTGGTTTACAGATCAATGCACTGAGGTGTGATACAAAGTCCTAGATGTTGGGAAGGTAACTGCTCCTAGTCTACAGATCAATTCACTGGGGCGTTGTACACAGTCCTACATGCTGGGAGCGTATCTGCTCCTGGTATACAGATCAATGTACTGGGGTGGTGTACATAGTCCTACATGCGGGAGGGTAACTGCTCCTGGTTTATAGATCAATGTACTGGGGTGGTGTACACAGTCCTACATGCTGGGAGGGTACCTGCTCCTGGGTTACAGATCAATGCACTGGGGTGGTGTACGCAGTCCTACATGCTGGGAGGGTAACTGCTCCTGGGTTACAGATCAATGTAATGGGGTGGTGTACACAGTCCTGAATGCTGGGAGGGTAACTGCTCCTGTGTTACAGATCAATGTACTGGGGTGGTGTACACCGTCCTACATGCTGGGAGGGTAACTGCTCCTGGGTTACAGATCAATGCACGAGGGAGACGTATACAGTCCTCCATGCTGGGAGGGTAACTGCTCCTGGGTTACAGATCAATGTACTGGGGTGGGGTACACAGTCCTACATGCCGGGGGGGGGGGGGAGTAACTGCTCCTGGGTTTCAGATCAGTGCACTGGGGTGGGGTGCACAGTCCTACATGCTGGGAGGGAAACTGCTCCTGTTTTGAAGAACAATGTACTGGGGTGATGTACACAGTCCTACATGCTGGGAGGGTAACTGCTCCTGGGTTTCAGATCAGTGCACTGGGGTGGGGTGCACAGCCCTACATGCTGGGAGGGAAACTGCTCCTGTTTTAAAGAACAATGTACTGGGGTGATTTACACAGTCCTACATGCTGGGAGGGTAACTGCTCCTGGGTTACAGATCAAGGTACTGGGTTGGTGTACACAGTCCTACATGCTGGGAGGGTAACTGCTCCTGGGTTACAGAACAATGTACTGGGCCATGTACACAGTCCTACATGCTGGGTGGGTATCTGCTCCTGGTTTACAGATCAATGCACTGAGGTGAGATACAAAGTCCTAGATGTTGGGAAGGTAACTGCTCCTGGTCTACAGATCAATGCACTGGGGCGTTGTACACAGTTCTACATGCTGGGAGCGTATCTGCTCCTGGTTTACAGATCAATGTACTGGGGTGGTGTACACAGTCTTACATGCGGGAGGGTAACTGCTCCTGGTTTATAGATCAATGTACTGGGGTGGTGTACACAGTCCTACATGCTGGGAGGGTACATGCTCCTGGGTTACAGATCAATGCACTGGGGTGGGGTACGCAGTCCTACATTCTGGGAGGGTAACTGCTCCTGGTTCACAGATCAATGCACTGGGTGGGGTACGCAGTCCTACATGCTGGGAGGGTAACTGCTCCTGGGTTACAGATCAATGCACTGGGTGGGGTACACAGTCCTACATGCTGGGAGGGTAACTGCTCCTGGTTTACAGATCAATGTACTGGGGTGGGGTACACAGTCCTACATGCTGGGTGGGTAACTGCTCCTGGGTTACAGATCAAGGTACTGGGGCAGTGTACACAGTCCTACATGCTGGGTGGGTATCTGCTCCTGGTTTACAGATCAATGCACTGAGGTGTGATACAAAGTCCTAGATGTTGGGAAGGTAACTGCTCCTAGTCTACAGATCAATTCACTGGGGCTTTGTACACAGTCCTACATGCTGGGAGCGTATCTGCTCCTGGTATACAGATCAATGTACTGGGGTGGTGTACATAGTCCTACATGCGGGAGGTTAACTGCTCCTGGTTTATAGATCAATGTACTGGGGTGGTGTACACAGTCCTACATGCTGGGAGGGTACCTGCTCCTGGGTTACAGATCAATGCACTGGGGTGGTGTACGCAGTCCTACATGCTGGGAGGGTAACTGCTCCTGGGTTACAGATCAATGTAATGGGGTGGTGTACACAGTCCTGAATGCTGGGAGGGTAACTGCTCCTGTGTTACAGATCAAAGTACTGGGGTGGTGTACACCGTCCTACATGCTGGGCGGGTAACTGCTCCTGGGTTACAGATCAATGCACGAGGGAGATGTATACAGTCCTCCATGCTGGGAGGGTAACTGCTCCTGGGTTACATATCAATGTACTGGGGTGGGGTACACAGTCCTACATGCTGGGAGGGTAACTGCTCCTGGGTTACAGATCAATGTACTGGGGTGGGGTACACAGTCCTGCATGCTGGGAGGGTAACTGCTCCTGTTTTACAGATCAATGTACTGGGGTGATGTACACAGTCCTACATGCTGCGAGGGTAACTGCTCCTGGGTTAAAGATCAATGTACTGGGGTGGGGTACACAGTCCTACATGCTGGGAGGGTAACTGCTCCTGGGTTACAGGTCAATGTACCGGGTGATGTACACAGTCCTACATGCTGGGAAGGTATCTGCTCCTGGTTTACAGATCAATGCACAGGGGTGGTGTACACAGTCCTACATGCTGGGAGGGTAACTGATCCTGGTTTACAGATCAATGCACTGGGGTGGTGTACACAGTCCTCCAGGCTGGGAGGGGAACAGCTCCTGGTTTACAGATTAATTCACGAGTAATCACGGCATAGTTCGCTGTGCTGGTCAGACTATCTGTTTGAGGTTTATTGATGAATGCACTGTTGTGATCTGCATTGCTCCCCGTGCTGGACAGATATCTAGTCCGCGTTTATAGATCAATGCACGGGTGTGGTCTGCACTGTTTCCCATGCTGAATACTTGCTGGCGGAACACAGCAAGCCAGTCAGTATCAGGAGGAGTGGAATTTGATGTTTCGGTCTCGACCTCCGTCAGAACCCTTGCAGAAGGGATACACCTGAAACGTCGACTTCTCCACCTCACAGCGTGGCTTGCTGTGTTCTCCAAGCTTCCTGCCTGTCTTCTTTGGATTCCAGCATCTGCAGCTTTTCTGTCTCTGTCCCAGTTTTCCAGAGTGTACACATGTCTCATCTGCGTTTGAAGATAAGTGCCCTGACATGATCTGCGCAGTGTTCCACTCTGGACAGATTGCTGGGTTGTATTGACCAGTGTAATGGATGAATCTGCGCAGATTGCTGGGTTGTCCTTAGCAGGACACTGGCCTGGTCTGCACCGTGTTCCCCGGTGAACAGATATCTCCTCTGGGTTTATGGTGTCTGGGCTGGTTCTGTGAGGTGGATTGAGAATGTGGTATATCTCACCATTTCAGCTGACCTGGCAATGCCTTTAGTTCCCATTCCTGTGATTGGACCCTCCGTCTCTCACCCCATTAATGTTAATGTCACCCCAAGCACAGTACATCGTGTTGGTGGGGTGGGTAGGGGGTAAAGGTCATGGACAGGTCTAGGGGTTCCCCGGAACATTCTGTCCGTGACATTCTATAACTGACATTCCCCGGAACGTTCTGTCCCTGACATTCTATAACTGACATTCCCTGGAACGTTCTGTCCCTGACATTCTATAACTGACATTCCTCGGAACGTTCTGTCCCCGACATTCTATAACTGACATTCCCCGGAACTTCTGTCCCTGACATTCTATAACTAACATTCCCCGGAATGTTCTGTCCCTGACATTCTATAACTGTCATTCCCCGGAATGTTCTGTCCCCGACATTCTATAACTGACATTCCCCGGAACTTCTGTCCCTGACATTCTATAACTGACATTCCCCGGAACCTCTGTCCCTGACATTCTATAACTGACATTCCCCGGAATGTTCTGTCCCTGACATTGTTTGTGAACGGCCGGATGTCAGTGAATTGAACAAACGATAAGATCCCGAGGGAAGAGATCCCGTTCCAGGGAGAAGGAGACATTGTTCCGAAGGCCCCTCAGACAGTTAAAGGGGTGTATACGTTTTCCCTGCGTTTACATTTCTCCACGACACAGGATCGACCACAATTTAGACCAAAATACAGGAATTCCCAAACTCCGTTTGTCTTCAGAAAACTGGGAGAGAATCCTTCAGGACAGTAACGTCCCCACCCTCCGTATTAGGAACTGGGAAGGAGTGACTGTGTCTGCTCTCGAGTGATCGAGTGTGTGGGAATGTTCTCGAAACCATCTGTCCTTTTGGATGTGTCTCTGTGTGTTTGGGGGTGGAGGGTTTCTTGTGGTTTATGTCACATTTTTGTCAGTAATTCCGACCTTCCCATTTGTTATTCCAGCTCCAATTATTTTAATAAATCCCTGAATACAGGGACACATTTGAAAATCTCACTGGGTCCCCGATCAAACGGGTCCCTTTGCCTCCAGGCTGATGGATAATGGGTTTGTTTTCCTTCCTCACAGTTAACGTAGTGACCATCTACGTCCTGCTTTGTAAAGATTGTGGATTGTCTCCATGTGTCAGACGTTACCTGGGGGCCATGGCAGCGGCGGATCTCCTGGTCATTATCCTCGACCTGATCCTGAGACACATTCCCATTGTTTATGAGGAACAGTTTTATTTCCTGAAGCACTCCGTCCCCGTGTGTAATATCCACGCCGTCCTGCTTCATGCAGCCACTGACTGCTCTGTCTGGTTCACCGTCACTTTCACCTTTGATCGGTTTGTGGCCATTTGTTGCCAGAAGCTGAAAAGTAAATATTGCAGTGAGAAAACGGCGGCTGTGGTTCTGGGAGCAGTGACTGTGCTGACCTGTTTAAAGAACATTTTCTGGTATTTTATTCTCACGGCTCGGTATCGGATGTGGAACGGCCCCTGGTTTTGTTTTTTAACAGACGGTGTTCTATTCTCTATTGTCTGGGTCACAATCGAGTTCCTCCACGACATTCTAACCCCGTGTGTCCCATTTCTCCTGATTCTGCTGCTCAATGTTCTCACCGTCAGACACATTTTAGTGACCAGCAGAGCCCGCAGGAGACTCCGCGCTCACACCAATGGGGACGCTCAGTCTGACACAGAAATGAGAAACCGAAAAAGATCCATCATTTTACTGTTTGTGATCTCTGCCAATTTCATCCTGTTATGGTCAACGTTAATGCTGTATTCTATATGGAGACGGATGTGGTATTTTGATGAGACGTCTGTGTATCTCGATGACTTTGTGCAGGATTTGGGCTTCATGCTGCAGCTCCTCAGTTGCTGCACAAACACCGCGATTTATGCCGTGACCCAGACTAAGTTCAGGCAGCAGCTGAAGAATGTGCTGAAATATCCCTTCACCCAAAACCATCCATCCATCAAATTCCCTCATTAATCACACCATCCAGGATTTTCTCATTTCAGTTCAGTGTTTCAGCGATGGAGCAGCCTGCCGCTATGGTAACAGACTGAGGGTAGCGCTGGTTTGTCCATCCTTATCCAGCAGGGGGGTTACAGGGAAACATTTCAATGTTTCTCACAACTCATGGGCCAGTGAGAAAAGGCACCATCCCACTGACTGTATCCACCACTTCCATTTGTAAACAATAAAAATGTTGATTAAAGCGTGCCGAGCAGCAGAGTGACCGATGTTGTTGTGTGTCTTTGTGTTGGAGAAGCTGAGCTGGAGAGAGACAGACTCAGCCCCAAGTCCTGGTCCTCAGGGAGGGGGAGGGCACCGCGCCCTGAGCTCAGGAGCTGGGTTTAACTCCCTCTGACCTCGCGACTCCAACCTGGCCTCCCCATTTCCTCTCCCCTACCCTTTCTCCTCATTTCTCTCCCCCTCTCTCTCTGCACGCACTCTCTCTCTCACTACCTCAGGGGGGAAAGTGAAGAACCAGGGAGACAAAGTGTCTCAGACAGAGAGGGAGGGATGAAGGGTGGAGAGAGATTCAGTCAAAGAGAAACGGAGGGAGGTGGGGAGAGAGAGACACACACAGATGGAGGGGAATCGAGAGTGAGAGAAGGTGGAGAGACAGAGAGACAGGAGGAGATGAGGGGCGAGAGAGAGACAGAGGGAAGGGGGAGCAAAACTGCGGGAGGGAGAGAGCGAGACAGAGGGAGGGAGCAAGACTGAGGGAAGGACCAAGACGGAGAGGAAGCGAGACAGAGAGGGAGCGAGAGGGAGAGTGCGAGCGAGAGAGCGAGAGAGAGCGAGAGAGAGAGGGCGAAAGACCGAGAGAGGGGCTCAGGAGAGAGACAAAGGGGGCGACAGAAAAAAGGGAGGAGCTAGATAGAGGGCAGAGACAGAGAGATTGAGGGGGTGAGAGAGAGAGACACAGGGTGAGAGATGGGAGCAAGAGAGAGAGGTTCAAAGAGTGGAATGATAGAGTGTGGAAAGAGGGAGAGAGAGCAGGGGTCGAGAGAGAGAGTGGAGAGAGAGAAATGGTCGAGAAAGGGAGGGAGGCGAGAGAGAGGGGGCAAGGGGGCGAGATAGAGAGCGAAAGAGAGAGAGAGATGAAGGTCGAGAGAGAGAGATCTCTCTCTCTGTCCCTTTCACTCTCTGTCCCTTTTCTCTCTCTCTCTCTGTCCCTTTCTTCTAACTCTCGCTCCCTTTTCTCTTTCTCTCTCTCTGTTCCTTTTCTATCGCTCTCTCGCTGTCCCTTTTCTCTTTCTCTCTCTGTCCCTTTTCTCTCTCTCTGTCCCTTTTTTCTCTCTGTCCCCCCTCGAAACTCTCCCGTCGACATTCCCTCCCTCGACTTCCCGCCCCCGACATCCCCCCCACGACAGCATTGGAAATAAATAACAGATTAAAAAGAGGATCTCTTTTAATGCAGAGTTCTTTCTCCATCCAAATACAATAGGACCCTCACAACCCCCCCCCCCTAAAAAACACATAAGCCCATCCTCCTCTCCCTCCCTCTGAGTCTATATATATCGATATATAAGGATAAACCTCAGGTTATAGTCCGACAGGTTTCACTGGAAACACTCGTTTTCAGAGAATCCTGTTACACTATAACCTGGTGTAGTCCCAGTACAACACTGGTATCTCTATCATTGAAATAAAAAGATCACCATTGAGCTTTTAACCAGATGCTTGCTTGAACCACACACAGCAAGAACCCACAAGCAGCAGTGTAACCACAAACAGATCGTGTGTGTCCCTGGTGCTCGTTAAGGGTTTGATTCTGTCTCCTGGAGAAAAGGGAACAATCCTCCTGTTGGAAAAATTTCAAACATTTCCCCCTTCCTTCTCTGTGCCCCGCACTCTCTGATCCCCGCCTTGTGCTCTCTCCATCTGAGATCTCTCTCTGTTCTCTCTCTCTCTCAGTTCCCCCCTCTCGCTGTCTCCATCTCTGATCTCTCTTCCCTCCCTCTCGCTGTTTCCCCTCTTACTCTCTCCATCTCCGAGATGTCTCTGTTCCTCCACTCTCTCCCTTTATCTCTGAAATCTCATCCTCTGTGTTCCCCCCTCTCGCTGTCTCCTCCTCGAATGTCTTTCTCTCTGTCTGTCAGATTTCTCACATTTTATCCCCCTGACCTATGCACATGACTCTGATATTAGAATGGGGCTTTGGAGAGAGTTTCTCATGATAAGGTATTCATTCCCTCCTCCGGGAGTCCTTCCTCCCAGACCCTGGGGGTGTAACCAGTTTGTGTCACAATCCCAAGGCCTCAAATCAATTTTAAACCAATGAACCTTCCACTGGGACAGTCAGCGCTCTCTTTCACTACTTCGTCTCTCTCTCTCTCTGTCTAACTCTCTCACTCTATCTCTCCCGAAACCTTCACACCCCCATTCTCCCTCCACCTCTCTCTCTGCCCCTGGAGCTGGAGTGAGAGAGGGAGGCAGTGACATCTATGTGATCAGACTGTGCAGCAGCTCCCCCTTCATCTTTTCCCTCCCTTTGTCTCCCCCAGTCCAGACCAGAACACGCCACTTTGTGGTAAAAATCCCAGAGACAGCCTGTACCCCACCATTCTTTTCCCAGTGTGTGAATGTGTGTGTAAATGAACGATAAGGAGACAGGACATTCTCTGATTATTCTCTCTCTGTGTTTCTGATGATGCCTCGCGGCAGAAATGATTTAATTCTCTTTGTCTCTGCATCGTCCCGAGTTTCAGCTCCTGGATCCAATCTCCTCCTCACCCCAGGGTTAGGGGGTGCAGGGGGTGGGGAAACATAGAGAAATAAAAACAAATCAATATTGCAGAATTAATGAATTGCTGACCATCACAGCGACATTGAAATACACAGACATCACCGCAGAGCAGTTGACCAGAGGTTAGAAACATTAATAAACACGCACGCACAGCAAGATCCCACAAACAGCAATCTAACCCCACACACATCGTGGGTGATGCTGGTTAAGGGTTGACGTATTTGTGTCAAATCCCAAGGTCCCAGTTACCTTAGCCGCAGGCTTCAAACCTGTTCAAAAATGACAAGGCCACAATCCGACAGAACACGGTTTACCAGAGGTCCCGTTAAAAGCCAAACACCTCCACTGAGAGAGAAGATTAAACCTCTGGGAAATACACAGACAAAACTCACCTGGGCCCAACAGGCTGCAGCCTGTCGAACAGGCCTCAGGACTGTGTTCCCCCTCTGGAGGAAGCTCTTGTTTGAAGGTTTCCTGCTCCCAAACACACTCGTTTCAAATCCTCAAGTGGTCGGGAAGATCCCTTTGGGAGGAAAGAGACAACATTAGTGGGATGGCTGAGCAGGAAAATCTTTCACAGGGAGATAGCACAGCAAGATCCCAGCTTTTGCCCTCTCAGTGACACAGACAGTTTCTCAGCAACATCCAAACACAAACATGTCGGGTAATGAGTTGAGTTTTCATGTTGAAAAGTTTTCGAAATGACGGGTTAGCTGGTTAAGCCACTCACTGCCTGCAACGATGGCAATAGGGCAATTGACGCACAGCAAGATTCCCCAAGTGACAGTGATGCAGGAGCTCAATAATCTGATCATTTTTATTTCCAGTTTAATTATTTCCTGTCACCCCAGAATCAAATATTGCAGCTATTTCACAATCTCACACTGCCTCTCTCTCTCTCTCCTGTTTCTCTTGGTCTCACCATTTTCCATTTCTTTCTCTCACTCTCTTTCTCTCTGTGTCCAATTCGATCATCCTGCCCTCTCTATGAGCCACTTTCCTCTGATAGTGTGACAATTCTTTCCGGAGAGTCAGACATTTTGGGTTAAAGTTCCCTCCTGAGGGAGTCCCGTCTCCCAGATCCTGGGGGTTTCACCTGTTAGTGTTACCAATGCCCCGGTTACTTTAACCCCAGGCTTCAAACCCGTTTTTAAAACTGACAAGGCTATGATCTGACAGGTCCCAGTTAACCAGAGGCCCTGACAAACCAGGCTCCTACCCCACACCCCACCACCAGAGGTGATGAAACCTCGGGGGAAGAAACAGACCCCCACTCACCTGGGCCCCACGGGCTGCAGCCTGGCCAACAGGCATCAGGCCTGTGCTCCCCGCCCTCTGGAGGTTGTTCTTGTCCAAGGCTTTCCTGGCCCCAAGGCATTTTGGATCTTCACTTTCCTGCTTTCCCAACAAAAGTTCCTCATGATAAAAGAGACAAGTGTGATGCAAAATTACACAGCAAGATCCCAGTTTAAACACAATCCCACTATCCCCTTCCCCCATCCCTAATGCATTTCATAACCTCACAACAACATCAAAATACAAACAAATCATAAGAAAGCAATCAACCAGAGGCTGGGAACATTATTAAACACACACACACACACACACACACACACACTCTTTGTCTAAACCAGACAGGGAGGGCTGCTCACTCTCCATACAGAGAGAGAACAGGGTATGAGAATGAATCTGACCAATTCCTTGCGCACATTTATTCTGGGTGAGGGGTTAGTGGATCCCAGCCCTGCCCTCTCTCTGACACGTTGCATCGTCTGTCAGTCTGCTCCCTGGGGAGGGCTCTGTTTGATTGACATGTTCATTCCCAGGACAGGAGCCTTGTGGGATCTTGCTGCCCACTGAGATGTTCATTCTGGGGCAACAGAGTGTCATCTTTCGCAGTTGCTACAACTCTTTTTTTTATTGAAGCCTTGGTAGTTGTGTCAGTACAGTTTGAAAATATAAAATATTACTCCCACACTAGCGTCTCAGAGCCTGACTGTAGGTAGGCTTCCTGAGACACACACACAGGGCTGGAAATGGAGAGGGGGATATTTGCTGAGGTTTTCTTGGGATTTTACTGCTGCATGTGTGATTCCTAGAATTAATCTCTGTTTCTGTTCCTGTCTGACTGTCTCTGCGTTGTGTCTCTCTCTCTGTCACTCTCTTTCTCTCTGTCTCTTTCTCTCTGTCCCTGTGTGTCCCACTCTCTATGTCTCTTTCTCTGACTCTTTGTCTCTCTCTTCTCTGTCTGTCTGTCTCTCTCTGTGTCCCTCACTCTCTCTGTGTCCCTCTCTCTCTGTGTCCCACACTCTCACTGTGTCCCTCTCTCTCTGTGTCCCACACTCTCACTGTGTCCCTCTCTCTCTCTGTATCTCTTTGTGTCCCTCACTCTCTCTGTGTCCCACTCTCTCCCTGTCTCTCTCCCTGTCTCTCTCTCTCTCCCTGTCTCTCTATCTGCCTTTCTCCCTCTCTGTGTTCCTTTCTCTCTGTTTCTCTCTCCCTCTGTCTCTCTCTCTGTCCCTCTCTCTCTCTCGATCCTTCTCTGTCCCCCTCTCTCCCTCTCTCTCTCTGTGTCCCTCACTCTGTCTGTTTCCCACACTCTTTCTGTGTCTGTCTCTCTCTGTGTCCCACACTCTCCCTGACTCTCTCTCTCTGCCCTTCTCTCTCTCTATCCCTCTCTCTCTTTCACACTGTGCCTCACTCTCTCTCTCTGAACCCCTCTCTGTGTCCCTCTGTCTCTCTGTGTCCCTCTCCCTCTCTCTCTGTGTCCCTCACTCTCTCTCGCTGTCCCACAGACTCTCTGTGTCCCCCCTCTCTCTGTGTCCCCCACACATTCTCTGTCCCTCTCTCTCTCTGTCCCACTCTCTCTCTGTCCCTCACTCTCTCTGTGTCTCTCCCTCTCTCTGTGTCCCTCTCTCTCTCTGTCCCTCTCTCTGTGTCCCTCACTCTCTCTGTGTCCCTCTCTCTGTCGCTGTCCCTCTTTCTCTCTCTCTGTCCCTCCCTCTCTCTCACTCTCTCTCTATCTGTCCCTCTCTCTGTCCCACAGTCTCTTTGTCCCCCTCGCTCTCTGTCCCTCTGCCTCTCTGTCCCTCTGTATCTCTTTTCCTCTCTCTGTCCCTCTCCCTCTCTCTGTGTGTGTCTCTGTCTCTCTCTGTCCCTCTGTCTCTCTGTCCCTCTCTCTCTCTGTCCCTCTCCCTCTCTGTCTCTCTGTCCCTCTCTCTCTCTGTCCCTCTCCCTCTCTGTCACTCTATCCCTCTCTCTCTCTCTCTGTCCCTCTCCCTCTCTGTCTCTCCTCTTTCTGTGTCCCTCGGTCTCTCTTTCCCTCTCTCTCTGTCTCCCTCTCTCTCTCTCTCTCTCTCTCTCTCTCTGTCCCTCTGTCTCTCTGTCCCTCCATCACTCTGTCTCTCTGTCCCTCTCTCTCTCTGTCTCTCTGAACCTCTCTCTCTGTCCCTCTCTCTCTCTCTGTCTCTCAGTCCCTCTGTTTCTCTGTCCCTCTCTCTCTCTCTGTCTCTCTATTCATCTCTCTTTCTATGCCCTCTCTCTCACCATGTCCATCTCTCTCTCTCTGTCCTTCTCTCTGTCTCTCTGTCCCTCTCTGTCTCTCTCCGTGTGTCTCTCTGTCTGTCTGTCTCTCTCTCTGTCCCCCTCTCTCTCTCTGTTCCACTCTCTCTCTCTCTGTACCTCTCTCTCTCTGTCCCCTCCTCTCTCTCTCTGTCCACCCTCTCTGTGTCCCTCTCCCTCTCTGTCACTCTCTCTCTTTCTGTTCCACTCTCTCTCTGTACCTCTCTCTCTGTCCCTCTCTCTCTGTCCCAGCCTCTCTCTCTCTCTGTCCCGCCTCTCCGTGTCCCTCTCTCCCACTGTCCCCCTCTCTCTCTCTGTGTCCCTCCCTCTCTGTCCCTCTCTCTGTCTCTCTCTCTCTCTGTCCCTCTCTCTATTTCTGTCCCTCTCCCCCTCTCTGTGTCCCTCTGTCTCTGTCTTTCGCTCTCTCTGTCCCTGTCCCTCTCTGTGTACCTCTCTCTCTCTGTCACTCTATCTCTGTACCTCTCCATTTCTATCTCTGTGTCTCTCTCCCTCTCTCTGTCCCCCTCTCTCTGTCTCTGTCTCTGTCTCTCTCTCTCTGTCCCTCTCTCCCTCTCTGCCTATCTGTCTCTCTCTCTCTGTCTCTCTGTTGCTCTCCCTCTCTCTGTCCCTCTGTATCTCTGTTCCCCCCTCTCTCTCTTTCTCTGTCCCTCTGCCTCTCTGTCCCTCTATCACTCTCTCTCTGTCCCTCTCTCTCTCAGTCTCTCTGTCATTCTCTCTGTCCCGCACTCTCTGTCTCCCTCATTCACTCTCTTTCTGTCCCTCTGTCTCTCTGTCCCTCTCTCACTCTGTCTCTCTGTCCCTCTCTCTCTCTGTCCCTCTCCATCTCTCTCTCTCTGTCTTTCTCTCTCTGTCCCTCTCTCTCTGTCGCTCTCTCTCTGTCTCTATATCACTCTGTCTCTCTGTCCCTCTCTCTCTCAGTCTTTCTGTCCCCCTCTCTCTCTGTTCCTCTCTCTCTGTCTACCTCACTCTCTCTCTTTCTGTCTCTCTGTCTCTTTGTCTCGCTCTCACTCTGTCTCTCTGTCCCTCTCTCTCTGCGTCTCTGTCCCTATGTCTCTTTGTGTTTCTATCACTCTGTCTCTCTGTCCCTCTCTCTCTCTCAGTCTCTCTCTCCCTCCCTCTCTCTGTCCCTCGCTCTCTGTCTCCCTCTCTTTCTCTCTCTGTCCCTCTGTGTCTCTGTCCCTCAATCACTCTGTCTCTCTGTTCCTCTCTCTCGGTCCCTCTCACTTTGTCTCCCTCACTCTCTCTCTTTCTAACCCTCTGTCTCTCTGTCCCACTCTCCCTCTGTCCCTCTGTCTCTGTGTCCCTCTCACTCTCTGTCCCTTTCTCCCTCTCTTTATCCCTCTCTGTCTCTGTCCCTCTCTGTCTCTGTCCCTCTCTCTCTGTCCCTCTCTCTGTCTCTCTGTCCCTCACTCTCTCAATCCCTCATTGCCTCTGTCCCTCTCTCTCTGTACCTCTCTCCCTCCATGTGTCTCCCTCTCTTTCCCTCTCTCTCTATCTGTCCCTCTCTGTCAGTGAGCCTCTCTCTCTCTGTCCTTCTCTCTCTGTGTTCCTCTCTCTCTGTGTCCCTCTCTCTGTCTCTGCACCTCTCTCTCTCTCTGTGTCCCTCTCTCACTCTCTGTCCCTATATCGCTCTCTCTGTGTCCCTCTCTCTTTCCCTCTGTGTCCCTCTCTCTCTGTCTCTCTGTCCCTCTCTCTCTGTCCCACTCTCCCTCTCTGTGTCCCTCTCTCTCTCTGTCTCTCTCTCTCTCTCGCTCTCGCTCTCTGTCCCTCTCTCGCTCTCTTTGTGTCCCTGTCTCTCTCCCGCTGTGTCCATCTCTCTCTGTATATCTGTCCCCCTCTCTCCCTGTCCCTCTCTCTCTGTCCCCCTCTCCCTATCTGTGTCCCTCTCTCTCTGTCTCTCTCACTCTCTGACTCTATGTCCCTCTCTCTCTCTGACCCTCTCCATCTCTCTCTCTCTGTCTTTCTCTCTCTGTCCCTCTCTCTCTGTCTCTCTGTCCCTCTCTCTCTCGGTCTCTGTCCCTCTCTCTCTCTGTCCCTCTCACTCTGTCTCCCTCACTCTCTCTCTTTCTAACCCTCTGTCTCTCTGTCCCTCTCTTTCTCTGTGTCTCTCTGTCTCTCTCTCTCTGTGTCTCTCTGTCCCCTCTCTCGTTCTATGTCCCTCTCTCTCTCACTCTTTCTGTCTCTCTCTCGCTCTCTGTCCTTCTCTCGCTCTCTTTGTGTCCCTCTCTCTCTCCCACTGTGTCCATCTCTCTCTGTATCTCTGACCCTCTCTCTCTCTGTCCCTCTCTCTCTGTCCCTCTGTCCCTCTCTGTGTCCCTCTCTCTCTGTCTCTCTCACTCTCTGTCTCTCTCTCTCTCTCTCTGTGTCTCTCTCTCTGTCCGTCTCCCTCTCTGTTTCCCTCTGTCTCTATCAGTCCCTCTCTCGATCCTTCCCACGCTCTCAGTGACCCTCTCTTTCTATGTGTTCCCTCTCTCTGTCCTCTCTCTCTCTCTCTCTCTCTCTCTCTCTCTCTCTCTCTCTCTCTCTCTCTCTCTCTCTGTTCCTCGGCCTCTCTGTCTCTCTCCCTCTCTCTGTGTCTCTCTGTGTGTCTCTCTCTCTTTGTCCTTCTCCCTCTCTGTTTCCCTCTCTCTCTATCTGTCCCTCTCTCTAAATGTCCCACTCTCTCAGTGACCCTCTCTTTCTCTTGCTCCCCTCTCTCTGTGTGTCCCTCTGTGTCTCTGTCCCTCAATCACTCTGTCTTTCTGTCCCTCTCTCTCTGTCTCTCTGTCCCTCTCTCTCTTTGTCTCTCTCTCTGTGTCCCTCTGCCTCTCTGTCCCTCTCGCTCTCTCTCTGTCCCTCTCGCTCTTTCTCTCTCCCTCTCTCTCTGTGCCTGTGCCTCTCTGTCCCTCATTCTTTCTGTGTCCCTCTGCCTCTCTGTCCCTCTCGCTCTCTCTCTGTCCCTCTCGCTCTTTCTCTCTCCCTCTCTCTCTGTCCCTCTGCCTCTCTGTCCCTCATTCTTTCTGTGTCCCTCTGTCTCTCTGTCCCTCTCTCTCTCAGTCTCTCTGTCCCTCTCTTTCTGTCACTCGGTCTCGCTGTCCCTCTCTCGCTCTCTCTCCCACTCTCTCTCTCTCTCTCTCTCTGTCCCTCGGCCTCACTGTCCCTCTATCACTCTCCCTCTGTCCCTCTCTCTCTCAGTCTCTCTGTCATTCTTTCTGTCCCGCTCTCTCTGTCTCCCTCATTCTCTCTCTTTCTGTCCCTCTGTCTCTCTGTCCCTCTCTCGCTCAGTCTCTCTGTCCCCCCCTCTCTCTGTTCCTCTCTCTCTGTCTACCTCACTCTCTCTCTTTCTGTCCCTCTGTCTCTCTGTCCCCCTCTCTCTCTGTGTCTCTGTCCCTATGTCTCTTTGTGTTTCTATCACTCTGTCTCTCTGTCTCTCTCTCTCTCTCTCTCTCTCTCTCTCAGTCACTCTCTCCCTCTCTCTCTCTGTCCCTTGCTCTCTGTCTCCCTCTCTTTCTCTCTCTGTCCCTCTGTGTCTCTGTCCCTCAATCACTCTGTCTCTCTGTACCTCTCTCTCTCGGTCTCTCTGTCCCTCTCTCTGTCTCGGTCTCTCTGTCCCCTCTCTCGTTCTATATCCCTCTCTCTCTTACTCTCTCTCTCTCTCTGTCTCTCTGGCCCTCTCTCTCTCTCTGTCTCTCTGTCCCTCTCTCTCTCTCTGTGTCCCCCTCTCTCTCTCTGTCCCCCTCTCTCTGTCTCTCTCTGTGCACCTCTCTCACTCTGTCCCTCTTTCTCTGTGTCCCTCTCACTCTGTCATTTTTTCCCTCTCTTTATCCCTCTCTGTCTCTGTCCCTTTCTCTCTCTGTCCCTCTCTCTCTGTCTCTCTGTCCCTCACTCTCTCTATCCCTCATTTTCTATGTCCCTCTTTCTCTCTGTACCTCTCTCCCTCCATGTGTCCCCTTCTCTTTCTCTCTCTCTCTGTGTCTCTCTCTCTGTGTCTCTTTCTGTCTGTCTCCCTCTCTGTTTCCCTCTCTCTCTATCTGTCCCTCTCTGTCAGTAACCCTCTCTCTCTCTGTCCTTCTCTCTCTGTGTCCCTCTCTCTGTGTGTCCCTCTCTCTGTCTCTGTACCTCTCTCTCTCTCTGTCCCTCTCTCGCTCTCTGTCCCTCTATCGCTCTCTCTGTGTCCCTCTCTCTCCCTCTGTGTCCCTCTCTCTGTCTCTCTGTCCCTCTCTCCCTCTCTGTGTCCCTCTCTCTCTCTGTCTCTCTCACTCTCTGTGTGTCTCTCTCTCTGTGTCTCTCTCTCTGTCCATCTCCCTCTCTGTTTCCCTCTGTCTCTATCTGTCCCTCTCTCGATCTCTCCCTCTCTCTCAGTGACCCTCTCTTTCTCTCTGTCCCCTCTCTCTGTCCCTCTCTCTCTCTCTCTCTCTCTCTCTCTGTTCCTCGGCCTCTCTGTCTCTCTCCCTCTCTCTGTGTCTCTCTGTGTGTCTCTCTCTCTTTGTCCTTCTCCCTCTCTGTTTCCCTCTCTCTCTATCTGTCCCTCTTTCTAAATGTCCCACTCTCTCAGTGACCCTCTCTTTCTCTTGCTCCCCTCTCTCTGTGTGTCCCTCTGTGTCTCTGTCCCTCAATCACTCTGTCTTTCTGTCCCTCTCTCTCTGTCTCTCTGTCCCTCTCTCTCTTTGTCTCTCTCTCTGTGTCCCTCTGCCTCTCTGTCCCTCTCGCTCTCTCTCTGTCCCTCTCGCTCTTTCTCTCTCCCTCTCTCTCTGTCCCTCTGCCTCTCTGTCCCTCATTCTTTCTGTGTCCCTCTGCCTCTCTGTCCCTCTCGCTCTCTCTCTGTCCCTCTCGCTCTTTCTCTCTCCCTCTCTCTCTGTCCCTCTGCCTCTCTGTCCCTCATTCTTTCTGTGTCCCTCTGTCTCTCTGTCCCTCTCTCTCTCAGTCTCTCTGTCCCTCTCTTTCTGTCACTCGGTCTCGCTGTCCCTCTCTCTCTCTCTCTCCCACTCTCTCTCTCTCTCTCTCTGACCCTCGGCCTCACTGTCCCTCTATCACTCTCTCTCTCTGTCTCTCTCTCTCAGTCTCTCTGTCCCTCTCTCCATCTCTCTGTCCCTCTCTCTCTCAGTCTCTCTGTCCCTCTCTTTCTGTCACTCGGTCTCGCTGTCCCTCTCTCTCTCTCTCTCTCCCTCTCTCTCTCTCTCTCTCTCTGTCCCTCTGTCTCTCCGACCCTCTATCACTCTCTCTCTCTGTCTCTCTCTCTCAGTCTCTCTGTCCCTCTCTCAATCTCTCTGTCCCTCTCTCTCTCTGTCTCTCTGTCCCTCTCTTTCTGTCACTCGGTCTGGCTGTCCCTCTCTCTCTCGCTCTCCCACTCTCTCTCTCCCTTCTGTCCCTCTGTCTCTCCGACCCTCTATCACTCTCTCTCTCTGCCTCTCTCTCTCAGTTTCTCTGTCCCTCTCTCCATCTCTTTGTCCCTCTCTCTCTCTGTCTCTCTCTCTCTCTCTCTCTCTGAGTCTCTCTCTCTCTGTCCATCTCCCTCTCTGTTTCCCTCGCTCTCTATCTGTCCCTCTCTCTATTGCTCGTTCCCTCTCTCAGTGACCCTCCCTTCCTCTCTGTCCCTCTTTCTCTGTGTCCCGCTCTCTCTCCCTCTGTGTCCCTCTCCCTCTGTCCCTCTGTCTCTCTGTCCTTCTCTCACTCTGTCTCTCTGTCCCTCACTCTCTATGTCCCTCTCCATCTCTCTCTCTCTGTCGTTCTCTCGCTGTCCCTCTCTCTGTCTGTCTCTCTGTCCCTCTGTCTCTCTGTCCCGATATCACTCTGTCTCTCTGTCCCTCTCTCTCTCAGTCTTTCTGTTCCCCTCTCTCTCTGTTCCTCTCTCTCTGTCTACCTCACTCTCTCTCTTTCTGTCTCTCTGTCTCGCTCTCACTCTGTCTCTCTGTCCCTCTTTCTCTGTGTCTCTGTCCCTATGTCTCTTTGTGTTTCTATCACTCTGTCTCTCTGTCCCTCTCTCTCTCTCAGTCTCTCTCTCCCTCTCCCTCTCTGTCCCACGCTCTCTGTTCCCTCTCTTTCTCTCTCTGTCCCTCTGTGTCTCTGTCCCTCGATCACTCTGTCTCTCTGTCCCTCTCTCTCTCTGTCCCTCTCACTCTGCCTCCCTCACTCTCTCTCTTTCTAACACTCTGTCTCTCTGTCCCCCTCTCTCTGTCTCTCTGCTCTCTGTCCCTCTCTCTCTCTGTGTGTCTCTCTGCCCCCTCTCTCGTTCTAGGTCCCTCTCTCTCTCACTCTCTCTCTCTCTCTGTGTCTTTCTGGCCCTCTCTCTCTCTCTCTGTGTCCCCTCTCTCTCTGTGTCCCTCTCTCTCTCATTGTTTCCCTCTCTCTCTGTCCCTCTTTCTCTCTCTGTCCCCATCTCTCTGTCCCCCTCTCTCTGTCCCTCTCTCTCTGTCGCTCTCTCTCTCTCTGTCAACCACTCTCTGTGCCCCTCTCTCACTCTGTCCCTCTTTCTCTGTGTCCCTCTCACTCTCTGTCCCTTTCTCCCTCTCTTTATCCCTCTCTGTCTTTGTCCCTCTCTCTCTCTGTCCCTCTCTCTCTGTCCCTCTCTCTCTGTCTCTCTGTCCCTCACACTCTCTATCCCTCATTGTATCTGTCCCTCTCTCTCTCTGTACCTCTCTCCCTCCATGTGTCCCCCTCTCTTTCTCTCTCCCTCTGTGTCTCTCTCTCTGTGTCTCTTTCTGTCTGTCTAACTCTCTGTTTCCCTCTCTCTCTATCTGTCCCTCTCTGTTAGTGACCCTCTCTCTCTCTGTCCTTCTCTCTCTGTGTCCCTCTCTCTGTGTGTCCCTCTCTCTGTCGCTGTACCTCTCTCTCTCTCTGTGTCCCTCTCTCACTCTCTGTTCCTCTATCGCTCTCTCTGTGTCCCTCTCTCTCCCCCTCTGTGTCCCTCTCTCTCTGTCTCTCTCTCTCTCTCTCGCTCTCTGTCCCTATCTCGCTCTCTTTGTGTCCCTCTCTCTCTCCCTCTGTGTCCATCTCTCTGTCTCTCTCTGCCACCCTCTCTCTCTGTCCCTCTCTCTCTGTCTCTCTCACTCTCTGTCTCTCTCTCTCTCTCTCTCTGTGTCTCTCTCTCTGTCCGTCTCCCTCTCTGTTTCCCTCTCTCTCTATCTGTCCCTCTTTCTATCTCTCCTTCTCTCTCAGTGACTCTCTCTTTCTCTCTGTACCCTCTCTCTGTCCCCCTCTCTCTCTCTGTCCCTCTCGCTCTCTCTGTCCCTCTCGCTCTTTCTCTCTCCCTCTCTCTCTGTCCCTCTGCCTCTCTGTCCCTCATTCTTTCTGTCTCCCTCTGTCTATCTCTCTCTCTCTCTGTCCCTGTTTCTGTTTCTGTCCCTCTCACTCTCTGTCCCTCTCACTCTCTGTCCCTCTCTCCCTCTCCGTGTCCTTCTCTCTCTGTTTTTCTCCCTGTCTCTGTCCCTCCCTGTGTTCCTATCCCTCTCTCTCTCCCTGTCCATCTCTCCCTCTCTGTGTCCCACTCTCTCTCTGTCCCTCTCCCCCCCCCCCCTCTCTCTCTCTATGTCCCTGTAACTGTCCCTCTCTCTCTCTGTCTCTCTATCTCTCTGTGTCCCTCTCTCCCTCTCTGTCTCTCTGTCCCTCTCTCTCTCTGTGTGTTGCTCTCCCTCTCTATCTCTGTGCCCCTCTGTCTCTCTGTCCCTCTTTATCGGTCCCTCGGTCCCTCTGTCCCTCTCTCTCTGTCTCCCTCCCTCTCACTCTCTGTCCCTCTGTCTCTCTGTCCCTCTATCACTGTCTCTCTGTCCCTCTCTCACTCTCAGTCTCTCTGTCCTGCTCTCTCTCTGTCCCTCTCTCTCTATCTCCCTCATTCCCTCTCTTTCTCTCCCTCTGTCTCTCTGTCCCTCTCTCACCCTGTCTCTCTTCCCTCTCTCTCTCTGTATCTCTGTCCCTATCTCTCTCTGTGTCTCTTTCCCTCTATCAGTCTGTATCTCTGTCCCTCTCTCTCTCTCTCAGTCTCTCCGTCCCTCTCTCTCTCTGTCCCTTTCTCTCTGTCTACCTCTCTCTCTCTTTCTAACCCTCTGTCTCTCTGTCCCTCTCTCTCTCTGTGTCTCTCTGTCCCTCTCTCTCTCTGTGTCTCTCTGTCCCCTCTCTCGTTCTATGTCCCTCTCTCTCACTCTCTCTGTCTCTCTCTCGCTCTCTGTCCTTCTCTCGCTCTCTTTGTGTCCCTCTCTCTCTCCCACTGTGTCCATCTCTCTCTGTATCTCTGTCCCTCTCTCTCCGTCCCTCTCTCCCTCTCTTTGTCCCTCTCTCTCTGTCTCTCTCACTCTCTCTCTCTCTCTCTCTGTGTCTCTCTCTGTCCGTCTCCCTCTCTGTTTCCCTCTGTCTCTATCTGTCCCTCTCTCTCTCCCACTGTGTCTATCTCTCTCTGTATCTCTGTCCCTCTCTCTCTGTCCCTCTCTCCCTCTCTGTGTTCCCTCTCTCTGTCCCTCTCTCTCTCTCTCACTCTCTCTCTCTGTCCCTCGGCCTCTCTGTCCCTCTATCACTCTCTCTCTGTCCCTCTCTCTCTCAGTCTCTCTGTCATTCTCTCTGTCCCGCTCTCTCTGTCTCCCTCATTCTCTCTCTTTCTGTCCCTCTGTCTCTCTGTCCCTCTCTCACTCTGTCTCTCTCTCCCTCTTTCTCTCTGACCCTCTCCATCTCTCTCTCTCTGTCTTTCTCTCTCTGTCCCTCTCTCTCTGTCTCTCTGTCCCTCTCTCTCTCTGTCCCTATATAACTCTGTCTCTCTGTCCCTCTGTCGCTCAGTCTCTCTGTCCCCCTCTCTCTCTGTTCCTCACTCTCTGTCTACCTCACTCTCTCTCTTTCTGTCCCTCTGTCTCTCTGTCTCGCTCTCACTCTGTCTCTCTGTCCCTCTCTCTCTCTGTGTCTCTGTCCCTATGTCTCTTTGTGTTTCTATCACTCTGTCTCATTGTCTCTCTCTCTCTCTCAGTCTCTCTCTCCCTCCCTCTCTGTCTCTGTCCCTCTCTCTCTGTGTGTCTCTTTGTCCCCTCTCTCGTTCTATGTCCCTCTCTCGCTTACTCTCCCTCTCTCACTCTGTCTCTCTGTCCCTCTCTCTCTCTGTGTCTCTGTCCCTATGTCTCTTTGAGTTTCTATCACTCTGTCTCTCTGTCTCTCTCTCTCTCTCTCTCTCAGTCTCTCTCTCCCTCTCTCTCTCTGTCCCTCGCTCTCTGTCTCCCTCTCTTTCTCTCTCTGTCCTTCTGTGTCTCTGTCCCTCAATCACTCTGTCTCTCTGTCCCTCTCTCTCTCGGTCTCTCTGTCCCTCTCTCGCTCTGTGTGTCTTTCTGTCCCCTCTCTCGTTCCATATCCCTCTCTCTCTTACTCTCTTTCTCTCTCTCTGTCTCTCTGGCCCTCTCTCTCTCTGTCTCTCCATCCCTCTCTCTCTCTCTGTCTCTCTGGCCCTCTCTCTCTCTGTGTCCCCCTCTCTCTCTGTGTCCCTCTCTCTCTCATTGTTTCCCTCTCTCTCTGTCCCCATCTCTCTTTTCACCTCTCTCTGTCTCTCTCTGTGCACCTCTCTCATCTGTCCCTTTTTCTCTGTGTCCCTCTCACTCTCTGTCATTTTTTCCCTCTCTTTATCCCTCTCTGTCTCTGTCCCTTTCTCTCTCTCTCTCTCCCTCTCTCTCTGTCCCTCTCTCTCTGTCTCGCTGTCCCTCACTCTCTCTATCCCTCATTGTCTATGTCCCTCTCTCTCTCTGTACCTCTCTCCCTCCATGTGTCCCCCTCTCTTTCTCTCTCTCTCTCTGTGTCTCTCTCTGTGTCTCTTTCTGTCTGTCTCCCTCTCTGTTTCCCTCTCTCTCTATCTGTCGCTCTCTGTCAGTAACCCTCTCTCTCTCTGTCCTTCTCTCTCTGTGTCCCTCTCTCTGTGTGTCCCTCTCTCTGTCTCTGTACCTCTCTCTCTCTCTGTCCCTCTCTCGCTCTCTGTCCCTCTATCGCTCTCTTTGTGTCCCTCTCTCTCCCTCTGTGTCCCTCTCTCTGTCTCTCTGTCCCTCTCTCTCTGTCCCTCTCTCCCTCTCTGTGTCCCTCTCTCTCTCTGTCTCTCTCACTCTCTGTCCCCCTCTCTCTGTCCCTCTCTCTCTGTCCCTCTCTCCCTCTCTGTGTCCCTCTCTCTCTCGGTCTCTCTGTCCCTCTCTCTCTCTGTGTCTCTTTGTCCCCTCTCTCGTTCTATGTCCCTCTCTCTCTCTTACTCTCTCTCTCTCTCTGGCCCTCTCTCTCTCTCTGTCTCTCCATCCCTCTCTCTCTGTCTCTCTGTCCCTCTCTCTCTCTGTGTCCCCCTCTCTCTCATTGTTTCCCTCTCTCTCTGTCCCTCTTTCTCTCTCTGTCCCCATCTCTCTGTCCCCCCCTCTCTGTCTCTCTCTGTGCACCTCTCTCACTCTGTCCCTCTTTCTCTGTGTCCCTCTCACTCTCTGTCATTTTTCCCTCTCTTTATCCCTCTCTGTCTCTGTCCCTCTCTCTCTCTCTCTGTCCCTCTCTTTCTGTCCCTCTCTCTCTGTCTCTCTGTCCCTCACTCTCTCTATCCCTCATTGTCTATGTCCCTCTCTCTCTCTGTACCTCTCTCCCTCCATGTGTCCCTCTCTCTCTCTCTCTCTCTATGTCTCTCTCTCTGTGTCTCTTTCTGTCTGTCTCCCTCTCTGTTTCCCTCTCTCTCTATCTCTCCTTCTCTGTCAGTGACCATCTCTCTCTCTGTCCTTCTCTCTCTGTGTCCCTCACTCTGTGTGTCCCTCTCTCTATCTCTGTACCTCTCTCTCTCTGTGTCCCTCTCTCGCTCTCTTCCCTCTATCGCTCTCTCTGTGTCCCTCTCTCTCCCTCTGTGTCCCTCTCTCTGTCTCTCTGTCCCTCTCTCTCTGTCTCTCTCTCTCTCTGTGTCCCTCTCTCGCTCTCTATCCCTCTATCGCTCTCTCTGTGTCCCTCTATCTCCCTCTGTGTCCCTCTCTCTGTCTCTCTATCCCTCTCTCTCTGTCCCTCTCTCCCTCTCTGTGTCCCTCTCTCTCTCTGTCTCTCTCACTCTCTGTGTGTGTCTCTCTCTGTGTCCCTTTCTCTGTCCATCTCCCTCTCTGTTTCCCTCTGTCTCTATCTGTCCCTCTCTCGATCTCTCCCTCTCTCTCAGTGACCCTCTCTTTCTCTCTGTCCCCTCTCTCTGTCCCTCTCTCCCTATCTGTGTCCCTCTCTCTCTGTCTCTCTCACTCTCTGACTCTATGTCCCTCTCTCTCTCTGACCCTCTCCATCTCTCTCTCTCAGTCTTTCTCTCTCTGTCCCTCTCTCTCTGTCTCTCTGTCCCTCTCTCTCTCGGTCTCTGTCCCTCTCTCTCTCTGTCCCTCTCACTCTGTCTCCCTCACTCTCTCTCTTTCTAACCCTCTGTCTCTCTGTCCCTCTCTTTCTCTGTGTCTCTCTGTCTCTCTCTCTCTGTGTCTCTCTGTCCCCTCTCTCGTTCTATGTCCCTCTCTCTCTCACTCTTTCTGTCTCTCTCTCGCTCTCTGTCCTTCTCTCGCTCTCTTTGTGTCCCTCTCTCTCTCCCACTGTGTCCATCTCTCTCTGTATCTCTGACCCTCTCTCTCTCTGTCCCTCTCTCTCTGTCCCTCTGTCCCTCTCTGTGTCCCTCTCTCTCTGTCTCTCTCACTCTCTGTCTCTCTCTCTCTCTCTCTGTGTCTCTCTCTCTGTCCGTCTCCCTCTCTGTTTCCCTCTGTCTCTATCAGTCCCTCTCTCGATCCTTCCCACGCTCTCAGTGACCCTCTCTTTCTATGTGTTCCCTCTCTCTGTCCCTCTCTCTCTCTCTCTCTCTCTCTCTCTCTCTCTCTCTCTCTCTCTCTCTCTCTGTTCCTCGGCCTCTCTGTCTCTCTCCCTCTCTCTGTGTCTCTCTGTGTGTCTCTCTCTCTTTGTCCTTCTCCCTCTCTGTTTCCCTCTCTCTCTATCTGTCCCTCTCTCTAAATGTCCCACTCTCTCAGTGACCCTCTCTTTCTCTTGCTCCCCTCTCTCTGTGTGTCCCTCTGTGTCTCTGTCCCTCAATCACTCTGTCTTTCTGTCCCTCTCTCTCTGTCTCTCTGTCCCTCTCTCTCTTTGTCTCTCTCTCTGTGTCCCTCTGCCTCTCTGTCCCTCTCGCTCGCTCTCTGTCCCTCTCGCTCTTTCTCTCTCCCTCTCTCTCTGTGCCTGTGCCTCTCTGTCCCTCATTCTTTCTGTGTCCCTCTGCCTCTCTGTCCCTCTCGCTCTCTCTCTGTCCCTCTCGCTCTTTCTCTCTCCCTCTCTCTCTGTCCCTCTGCCTCTCTGTCCCTCATTCTTTCTGTGTCCCTCTGTCTCTCTGTCCCTCTCTCTCTCAGTCTCTCTGTCCCTCTCTTTCTGTCACTCGGTCTCGCTGTCCCTCTCTCGCTCTCTCTCCCACTCTCTCTCTCTCTCTCTCTCTGTCCCTCGGCCTCACTGTCCCTCTATCACTCTCCCTCTGTCCCTCTCTCTCTCAGTCTCTCTGTCATTCTTTCTGTCCCGCTCTCTCTGTCTCCCTCATTCTCTCTCTTTCTGTCCCTCTGTCTCTCTGTCCCTCTCTCGCTCAGTCTCTCTGTCCCCCCCTCTCTCTGTTCCTCTCTCTCTGTCTACCTCACTCTCTCTCTTTCTGTCCCTCTGTCTCTCTGTCCCCCTCTCTCTCTGTGTCTCTGTCCCTATGTCTCTTTGTGTTTCTATCACTCTGTCTCTCTGTCTCTCTCTCTCTCTCTCTCTCTCTCTCTCAGTCACTCTCTCCCTCTCTCTCTCTGTCCCTTGCTCTCTGTCTCCCTCTCTTTCTCTCTCTGTCCCTCTGTGTCTCTGTCCCTCAATCACTCTGTCTCTCTGTACCTCTCTCTCTCGGTCTCTCTGTCCCTCTCTCTGTCTCGGTCTCTCTGTCCCCTCTCTCGTTCTATATCCCTCTCTCTCTTACTCTCTCTCTCTCTCTGTCTCTCTGGCCCTCTCTCTCTCTCTGTCTCTCCATCCCTCTCTCTCTCTCTCTCTCTGTCTCTCTGTCCCTCTCTCTCTCTCTGTGTCCCCCTCTCTCTCTCTGTCCCCCTCTCTCTGTCTCTCTCTGTGCACCTCTCTCACTCTGTCCCTCTTTCTCTGTGTCCCTCTCACTCTGTCATTTTTTCCCTCTCTTTATCCCTCTCTGTCTCTGTCCCTTTCTCTCTCTGTCCCTCTCTCTCTGTCTCTCTGTCCCTCACTCTCTCTATCCCTCATTTTCTATGTCCCTCTTTCTCTCTGTACCTCTCTCCCTCCATGTGTCCCCTTCTCTTTCTCTCTCTCTCTGTGTCTCTCTCTCTGTGTCTCTTTCTGTCTGTCTCCCTCTCTGTTTCCCTCTCTCTCTATCTGTCCCTCTCTGTCAGTAACCCTCTCTCTCTCTGTCCTTCTCTCTCTGTGTCCCTCTCTCTGTGTGTCCCTCTCTCTGTCTCTGTACCTCTCTCTCTCTCTGTCCCTCTCTCGCTCTCTGTCCCTCTATCGCTCTCTCTGTGTCCCTCTCTCTCCCTCTGTGTCCCTCTCTCTGTCTCTCTGTCCCTCTCTCCCTCTCTGTGTCCCTCTCTCTCTCTGTCTCTCTCACTCTCTGTGTGTCTCTCTCTCTGTGTCTCTCTCTCTGTCCATCTCCCTCTCTGTTTCCCTCTGTCTCTATCTGTCCCTCTCTCGATCTCTCCCTCTCTCTCAGTGACCCTCTCTTTCTCTCTGTCCCCTCTCTCTGTCCCTCTCTCTCTCTCTCTCTCTCTCTCTCTGTTCCTCGGCCTCTCTGTCTCTCTCCCTCTCTCTGTGTCTCTCTGTGTGTCTCTCTCTCTTTGTCCTTCTCCCTCTCTGTTTCCCTCTCTCTCTATCTGTCCCTCTTTCTAAATGTCCCACTCTCTCAGTGACCCTCTCTTTCTCTTGCTCCCCTCTCTCTGTGTGTCCCTCTGTGTCTCTGTCCCTCAATCACTCTGTCTTTCTGTCCCTCTCTCTCTGTCTCTCTGTCCCTCTCTCTCTTTGTCTCTCTCTCTGTGTCCCTCTGCCTCTCTGTCCCTCTCGCTCTCTCTCTGTCCCTCTCGCTCTTTCTCTCTCCCTCTCTCTCTGTCCCTCTGCCTCTCTGTCCCTCATTCTTTCTGTGTCCCTCTGCCTCTCTGTCCCTCTCGCTCTCTCTCTGTCCCTCTCGCTCTTTCTCTCTCCCTCTCTCTCTGTCCCTCTGCCTCTCTGTCCCTCATTCTTTCTGTGTCCCTCTGTCCCTCTCTCTCTCTCTCTCCCACTCTCTCCCTCTCTCTCTCTCTCTGTCCCTCGGCCTCACTGTCCCTCTATCACTCTCTCTCTCTGTCTCTCTCTCTCAGTCTCTCTGTCCCTCTCTCCATCTCTCTGTCCCTCTCTCTCTCAGTCTCTCTGTCCCTCTCTTTCTGTCACTCGGTCTCGCTGTCCCTCTCTCTCTCTCTCTCTCCCTCTCTCTCTCTCTCTCTCTCTGTCCCTCTGTCTCTCCGACCCTCTATCACTCTCTCTCTCTGTCTCTCTCTCTCAGTCTCTCTGTCCCTCTCTCCATCTCTCTGTCCCTCTCTCTCTCTGTCTCTCTGTCCCTCTCTTTCTGTCACTCGGTCTGGCTGTCCCTCTCTCTCTCTCTCTCCCACTCTCTCTCTCCCTTCTGTCCCTCTGTCTCTCCGACCCTCTATCACTCTCTCTCTCTGCCTCTCTCTCTCAGTTTCTCTGTCCCTCTCTCCATCTCTTTGTCCCTCTCTCTCTCTGTCTCTCTCTCTCTCTCTCTCTCTGAGTCTCTCTCTCTCTGTCCATCTCCCTCTCTGTTTCCCTCGCTCTCTATCTGTCCCTCTCTCTATTGCTCGTTCCCTCTCTCAGTGACCCTCCCTTCCTCTCTGTCCCTCTTTCTCTGTGTCCCGCTCTCTCTCCCTCTGTGTCCCTCTCCCTCTGTCCCTCTGTCTCTCTGTCCTTCTCTCACTCTGTCTCTCTGTCCCTCACTCTCTATGTCCCTCTCCATCTCTCTCTCTCTGTCGTTCTCTCGCTGTCCCTCTCTCTGTCTGTCTCTCTGTCCCTCTGTCTCTCTGTCCCGATATCACTCTGTCTCTCTGTCCCTCTCTCTCTCAGTCTTTCTGTTCCCCTCTCTCTCTGTTCCTCTCTCTCTGTCTACCTCACTCTCTCTCTTTCTGTCTCTCTGTCTCGCTCTCACTCTGTCTCTCTGTCCCTCTTTCTCTGTGTCTCTGTCCCTATGTCTCTTTGTGTTTCTATCACTCTGTCTCTCTGTCCCTCTCTCTCTCTCAGTCTCTCTCTCCCTCTCCCTCTCTGTCCCACGCTCTCTGTTCCCTCTCTTTCTCTCTCTGTCCCTCTGTGTCTCTGTCCCTCGATCACTCTGTCTCTCTGTCCCTCTCTCTCTCTGTCCCTCTCACTCTGTCTCCCTCACTCTCTCTCTTTCTAACACTCTGTCTCTCTGTCCCCCTCTCTCTGTCTCTCTGCTCTCTGTCCCTCTCTCTCTCTGTGTGTCTCTCTGCCCCCTCTCTCGTTCTAGGTTCCTCGCTCTCTCACTCTCTCTCTCTCTCTGTGTCTTTCTGGCCCTCTCTCTCTCTCTGTGTGTCCCCTCTCTCTCTGTGTCCCTCTCTCTCTCATTGTTTCCCTCTCTCTCTGTCCCTCTTTCTCTCTCTGTCCCCATCTCTCTGTCCCCCTCTCTCTGTCCCTCTCTCTCTGTCGCTCTCTCTCTCTCTGTCAACCACTCTCTGTGCCCCTCTCTCACTCTGTCCCTCTTTCTCTGTGTCCCTCTCACTCTCTGTCCCTTTCTCCCTCTCTTTATCCCTCTCTGTCTTTGTCCCTCTCTCTCTCTGTCCCTCTCTCTCTGTCCCTCTCTCTCTGTCTCTCTGTCCCTCACACTCTCTATCCCTCATTGTATCTGTCCCTCTCTCTCTCTGTACCTCTCTCCCTCCATGTGTCCCCCTCTCTTTCTCTCTCCCTCTGTGTCTCTCTCTCTGTGTCTCTTTCTGTCTGTCTAACTCTCTGTTTCCCTCTCTCTCTATCTGTCCCTCTCTGTTAGTGACCCTCGCTCTCTCTGTCCTTCTCTCTCTGTGTCCCTCTCTCTGTGTGTCCCTCTCTCTGTCGCTGTACCTCTCTCTCTCTCTGTGTCCCTCTCTCACTCTCTGTTCCTCTATCGCTCTCTCTGTGTCCCTCTCTCTCCCCCTCTGTGTCCCTCTCTCTCTGTCTCTCTCTCTCTCTCTCGCTCTCTGTCCCTATCTCGCTCTCTTTGTGTCCCTCTCTCTCTCCCTCTGTGTCCATCTCTCTGTCTCTCTCTGCCACCCTCTCTCTCTGTCCCTCTCTCTCTGTCTCTCTCACTCTCTGTCTCTCTCTCTCTCTCTCTGTGTCTCTCTCTCTGTCCGTCTCCCTCTCTGTTTCCCTCTCTCTCTATCTGTCCCTCTCTCTATCTCTCCTTCTCTCTCAGTGACTCTCTCTTTCTCTCTGTACCCTCTCTCTGTCCCCCTCTCTCTCTCTGTCCCTCTCGCTCTCTCTGTCCCTCTCGCTCTTTCTCTCTCCCTCTCTCTCTGTCCCTCTGCCTCTCTGTCCCTCATTCTTTCTGTCTCCCTCTGTCTATCTCTCTCTCTCTCTGTCCCTGTTTCTGTTTCTGTCCCTCTCACTCTCTGTCCCTCTCACTCTCTGTCCCTCTCTCCCTCTCCGTGTCCTTCTCTCTCTGTTTTTCTCCCTGTCTCTGTCCCTCCCTGTGTTCCTATCCCTCTCTCTCTCCCTGTCCATCTCTCCCTCTCTGTGTCCCACTCTCTCTCTGTCCCTCTCCCCCCCCCCTCTCTCTCTCTCTATGTCCCTGTAACTGTCCCTCTCTCTCTCTGTCTCTCTATCTCTCTGTGTCCCTCTCTCCCTCTCTGTCTCTCTGTCCCTCTCTCTCTCTGTGTGTTGCTCTCCCTCTCTATCTCTGTGCCCCTCTGTCTCTCTGTCCCTCTTTATCGGTCCCTCGGTCCCTCTGTCCCTCTCTCTCTGTCTCCCTCCCTCTCACTCTCTGTCCCTCTGTCTCTCTGTCCCTCTATCACTGTCTCTCTGTCCCTCTCTCACTCTCAGTCTCTCTGTCCTGCTCTCTCTCTGTCCCTCTCTCTCTATCTCCCTCATTCCCTCTCTTTCTCTCCCTCTGTCTCTCTGTCCCTCTCTCACCCTGTCTCTCTTCCCTCTCTCTCTCTGTATCTCTGTCCCTATCTCTCTCTGTGTCTCTTTCCCTCTATCAGTCTGTATCTCTGTCCCTCTCTCTCTCTCTCAGTCTCTCCGTCCCTCTCTCTCTCTGTCCCTTTCTCTCTGTCTACCTCTCTCTCTCTTTCTAACCCTCTGTCTCTCTGTCCCTCTCTCTCTCTGTGTCTCTCTGTCCCTCTCTCTCTCTGTGTCTCTCTGTCCCCTCTCTCGTTCTATGTCCCTCTCTCTCACTCTCTCTGTCTCTCTCTCGCTCTCTGTCCTTCTCTCGCTCTCTTTGTGTCCCTCTCTCTCTCCCACTGTGTCCATCTCTCTCTGTATCTCTGTCCCTCTCTCTCCGTCCCTCTCTCCCTCTCTTTGTCCCTCTCTCTCTGTCTCTCTCACTCTCTCTCTCTCTCTCTCTGTGTCTCTCTCTGTCCGTCTCCCTCTCTGTTTCCCTCTGTCTCTATCTGTCCCTCTCTCTCTCCCACTGTGTCTATCTCTCTCTGTATCTCTGTCCCTCTCTCTCTGTCCCTCTCTCCCTCTCTGTGTTCCCTCTCTCTGTCCCTCTCTCTCTCTCTCACTCTCTCTCTCTGTCCCTCGGCCTCTCTGTCCCTCTATCACTCTCTCTCTGTCCCTCTCTCTCTCAGTCTCTCTGTCATTCTCTCTGTCCCGCTCTCTCTGTCTCCCTCATTCTCTCTCTTTCTGTCCCTCTGTCTCTCTGTCCCTCTCTCACTCTGTCTCTCTCTCCCTCTTTCTCTCTGACCCTCTCCATCTCTCTCTCTCTGTCTTTCTCTCTCTGTCCCTCTCTCTCTGTCTCTCTGTCCCTCTCTCTCTCTGTCCCTATATAACTCTGTCTCTCTGTCCCTCTGTCGCTCAGTCTCTCTGTCCCCCTCTCTCTATCTCCCTCATTCCCTCTCTTTCTCTCCCTCTGTCTCTCTGTCCCTCTCTCACCCTGTCTCTCTTCCCTCTCTCTCTCTGTATCTCTGTCCCTATCTCTCTCTGTGTCTCTTTCCCTCTATCAGTCTGTATCTCTGTCCCTCTCTCTCTCTCTCAGTCTCTCCGTCCCTCTCTCTCTCTGTCCCTTTCTCTCTGTCTACCTCTCTCTCTCTTTCTAACCCTCTGTCTCTCTGTCCCTCTCTCTCTCTGTGTCTCTCTGTCCCTCTCTCTCTCTGTGTCTCTCTGTCCCCTCTCTCGTTCTATGTCCCTCTCTCTCACTCTCTCTGTCTCTCTCTCGCTCTCTGTCCTTCTCTCGCTCTCTTTGTGTCCCTCTCTCTCTCCCACTGTGTCCATCTCTCTCTGTATCTCTGTCCCTCTCTCTCCGTCCCTCTCTCCCTCTCTTTGTCCCTCTCTCTCTGTCTCTCTCACTCTCTCTCTCTCTCTCTCTGTGTCTCTCTCTGTCCGTCTCCCTCTCTGTTTCCCTCTGTCTCTATCTGTCCCTCTCTCTCTCCCACTGTGTCTATCTCTCTCTGTATCTCTGTCCCTCTCTCTCTGTCCCTCTCTCCCTCTCTGTGTTCCCTCTCTCTGTCCCTCTCTCTCTCTCTCACTCTCTCTCTCTGTCCCTCGGCCTCTCTGTCCCTCTATCACTCTCTCTCTGTCCCTCTCTCTCTCAGTCTCTCTGTCATTCTCTCTGTCCCGCTCTCTCTGTCTCCCTCATTCTCTCTCTTTCTGTCCCTCTGTCTCTCTGTCCCTCTCTCACTCTGTCTCTCTCTCCCTCTTTCTCTCTGACCCTCTCCATCTCTCTCTCTCTGTCTTTCTCTCTCTGTCCCTCTCTCTCTGTCTCTCTGTCCCTCTCTCTCTCTGTCCCTATATAACTCTGTCTCTCTGTCCCTCTGTCGCTCAGTCTCTCTGTCCCCCTCTCTCTCTGTTCCTCACTCTCTGTCTACCTCACTCTCTCTCTTTCTGTCCCTCTGTCTCTCTGTCTCGCTCTCACTCTGTCTCTCTGTCCCTCTCTCTCTCTGTGTCTCTGTCCCTATGTCTCTTTGTGTTTCTATCACTCTGTCTCATTGTCTCTCTCTCTCTCTCAGTCTCTCTCTCCCTCCCTCTCTGTCTCTGTCCCTCTCTCTCTGTGTGTCTCTTTGTCCCCTCTCTCGTTCTATGTCCCTCTCTCGCTTACTCTCCCTCTCTCACTCTGTCTCTCTGTCCCTCTCTCTCTCTGTGTCTCTGTCCCTATGTCTCTTTGAGTTTCTATCACTCTGTCTCTCTGTCTCTCTCTCTCTCTCTCTCTCAGTCTCTCTCTCCCTCTCTCTCTCTGTCCCTCGCTCTCTGTCTCCCTCTCTTTCTCTCTCTGTCCTTCTGTGTCTCTGTCCCTCAATCACTCTGTCTCTCTGTCCCTCTCTCTCTCGGTCTCTCTGTCCCTCTCTCGCTCTGTGTGTCTTTCTGTCCCCTCTCTCGTTCCATATCCCTCTCTCTCTTACTCTCTTTCTCTCTCTCTGTCTCTCTGGCCCTCTCTCTCTCTGTCTCTCCATCCCTCTCTCTCTCTCTGTCTCTCTGGCCCTCTCTCTCTCTGTGTCCCCCTCTCTCTCTGTGTCCCTCTCTCTCTCATTGTTTCCCTCTCTCTCTGTCCCCATCTCTCTGTTCACCTCTCTCTGTCTCTCTCTGTGCACCTCTCTCATCTGTCCCTTTTTCTCTGTGTCCCTCTCACTCTCTGTCATTTTTTCCCTCTCTTTATCCCTCTCTGTCTCTGTCCCTTTCTCTCTCTCTCTCTCCCTCTCTCTCTGTCCCTCTCTCTCTGTCTCGCTGTCCCTCACTCTCTCTATCCCTCATTGTCTATGTCCCTCTCTCTCTCTGTACCTCTCTCCCTCCATGTGTCCCCCTCTCTTTCTCTCTCTCTCTCTGTGTCTCTCTCTGTGTCTCTTTCTGTCTGTCTCCCTCTCTGTTTCCCTCTCTCTCTATCTGTCGCTCTCTGTCAGTAACCCTCTCTCTCTCTGTCCTTCTCTCTCTCTGTGTCCCTCTCTCTGTGTGTCCCTCTCTCTGTCTCTGTACCTCTCTCTCTCTCTGTCCCTCTCTCGCTCTCTGTCCCTCTATCGCTCTCTTTGTGTCCCTCTCTCTCCCTCTGTGTCCCTCTCTCTGTCTCTCTGTCCCTCTCTCTCTGTCCCTCTCTCCCTCTCTGTGTCCCTCTCTCTCTCTGTCTCTCTCACTCTCTGTCCCCCTCTCTCTGTCCCTCTCTCTCTGTCCCTCTCTCCCTCTCTGTGTCCCTCTCTCTCTCGGTCTCTCTGTCCCTCTCTCTCTCTGTGTCTCTTTGTCCCCTCTCTCGTTCTATGTCCCTCTCTCTCTCTTACTCTCTCTCTCTCTCTGGCCCTCTCTCTCTCTCTGTCTCTCCATCCCTCTCTCTCTGTCTCTCTGTCCCTCTCTCTCTCTGTGTCCCCCTCTCTCTCATTGTTTCCCTCTCTCTCTGTCCCTCTTTCTCTCTCTGTCCCCATCTCTCTGTCCCCCCTCTCTGTCTCTCTCTGTGCACCTCTCTCACTCTGTCCCTCTTTCTCTGTGTCCCTCTCACTCTCTGTCATTTTTCCCTCTCTTTATCCCTCTCTGTCTCTGTCCCTTTCTCTCTCTGTCCCTCTCTCTCTGTCTCTCTGTCCCTCACTCTCTCTATCCCTCATTTTCTATGTCCCTCTTTCTCTCTGTACCTCTCTCCCTCCATGTGTCCCCTTCTCTTTCTCTCTCTCTCTGTGTCTCTCTCTCTGTGTCTCTTTCTGTCTGTCTCCCTCTCTGTTTCCCTCTCTCTCTATCTGTCCCTCTCTGTCAGTAACCCTCTCTCTCTCTGTCCTTCTCTCTCTGTGTCCCTCTCTCTGTGTGTCCCTCTCTCTGTCTCTGTACCTCTCTCTCTCTCTGTCCCTCTCTCGCTCTCTGTCCCTCTATCGCTCTCTTTGTGTCCCTCTCTCTCCCTCTGTGTCCCTCTCTCTGTCTCTCTGTCCCTCTCTCTCTGTCCCTCTCTCCCTCTCTGTGTCCCTCTCTCTCTCTGTCTCTCTCACTCTCTGTCCCCCTCTCTCTGTCCCTCTCTCTCTGTCCCTCTCTCCCTCTCTGTGTCCCTCTCTCTCTCGGTCTCTCTGTCCCTCTCTCTCTCTGTGTCTCTTTGTCCCCTCTCTCGTTCTATGTCCCTCTCTCTCTCTTACTCTCTCTCTCTCTCTGGCCCTCTCTCTCTCTCTGTCTCTCCATCCCTCTCTCTCTGTCTCTCTGTCCCTCTCTCTCTCTGTGTCCCCCTCTCTCTCATTGTTTCCCTCTCTCTCTGTCCCTCTTTCTCTCTCTGTCCCCATCTCTCTGTCCCCCCTCTCTGTCTCTCTCTGTGCACCTCTCTCACTCTGTCCCTCTTTCTCTGTGTCCCTCTCACTCTCTGTCATTTTTCCCTCTCTTTATCCCTCTCTGTCTCTGTCCCTTTCTCTCTCTGTCCCTCTCTCTCTGTCTCTCTGTCCCTCACTCTCTCTATCCCTCATTTTCTATGTCCCTCTTTCTCTCTGTACCTCTCTCCCTCCATGTGTCCCCTTCTCTTTCTCTCTCTCTCTGTGTCTCTCTCTCTGTGTCTCTTTCTGTCTGTCTCCCTCTCTGTTTCCCTCTCTCTCTATCTGTCCCTCTCTGTCAGTAACCCTCTCTCTCTCTGTCCTTCTCTCTCTGTGTCCCTCTCTCTGTGTGTCCCTCTCTCTGTCTCTGTACCTCTCTCTCTCTCTGTCCCTCTCTCGCTCTCTGTCCCTCTATCGCTCTCTCTGTGTCCCTCTCTCTCCCTCTGTGTCCCTCTCTCTGTCTCTCTGTCCCTCTCTCCCTCTCTGTGTCCCTCTCTCTCTCTGTCTCTCTCACTCTCTGTGTGTCTCTCTCTCTGTGTCTCTCTCTCTGTCCATCTCCCTCTCTGTTTCCCTCTGTCTCTATCTGTCCCTCTCTCGATCTCTCCCTCTCTCTCAGTGACCCTCTCTTTCTCTCTGTCCCCTCCCTCTGTCCCTCTCTCTCTCTCTCTCTCTCTCTGTTCCTCGGCCTCTCTGTCTCTCTCCCTCTCTCTGTGTCTCTCTGTGTGTCTCTCTCTCTTTGTCCTTCTCCCTCTCTGTTTCCCTCTCTCTCTATCTGTCCCTCTTTCTAAATGTCCCACTCTCTCAGTGACCCTCTCTTTCTCTTGCTCCCCTCTCTCTGTGTGTCCCTCTGTGTCTCTGTCCCTCAATCACTCTGTCTTTCTGTCCCTCTCTCTCTGTCTCTCTGTCCCTCTCTCTCTTTGTCTCTCTCTCTGTGTCCCTCTGCCTCTCTGTCCCTCTCGCTCTCTCTCTGTCCCTCTCGCTCTTTCTCTCTCCCTCTCTCTCTGTCCCTCTGCCTCTCTGTCCCTCATTCTTTCTGTGTCCCTCTGCCTCTCTGTCCCTCTCGCTCTCTCTCTGTCCCTCTCGCTCTTTCTCTCTCCCTCTCTCTCTGTCCCTCTGCCTCTCTGTCCCTCATTCTTTCTGTGTCCCTCTGTCTCTCTGTCCCTCTCTCTCTCAGTCTCTCTGTCCCTCTCTTTCTGTCACTCGGTCTCGCTGTCCCTCTCTCTCTCTCTCTCCCACTCTCTCCCTCTCTCTCTCTCTCTGTCCCTCGGCCTCACTGTCCCTCTATCACTCTCTCTCTCTGTCTCTCTCTCTCAGTCTCTCTGTCCCTCTCTCCATCTCTCTGTCCCTCTCTCTCTCAGTCTCTCTGTCCCTCTCTTTCTGTCACTCGGTCTCGCTGTCCCTCTCTCTCTCTCTCTCTCCCTCTCTCTCTCTCTCTCTCTCTGTCCCTCTGTCTCTCCGACCCTCTATCACTCTCTCTCTCTGTCTCTCTCTCTCAGTCTCTCTGTCCCTCTCTCCATCTCTCTGTCCCTCTCTCTCTCTGTCTCTCTGTCCCTCTCTTTCTGTCACTCGGTCTGGCTGTCCCTCTCTCTCTCTCTCTCCCACTCTCTCTCTCCCTTCTGTCCCTCTGTCTCTCCGACCCTCTATCACTCTCTCTCTCTGCCTCTCTCTCTCAGTTTCTCTGTCCCTCTCTCCATCTCTTTGTCCCTCTCTCTCTCTGTCTCTCTCTCTCTCTCTCTCTCTGAGTCTCTCTCTCTCTGTCCATCTCCCTCTCTGTTTCCCTCGCTCTCTATCTGTCCCTCTCTCTATTGCTCGTTCCCTCTCTCAGTGACCCTCCCTTCCTCTCTGTCCCTCTTTCTCTGTGTCCCGCTCTCTCTCCCTCTGTGTCCCTCTCCCTCTGTCCCTCTGTCTCTCTGTCCTTCTCTCACTCTGTCTCTCTGTCCCTCACTCTCTATGTCCCTCTCCATCTCTCTCTCTCTGTCGTTCTCTCGCTGTCCCTCTCTCTGTCTGTCTCTCTGTCCCTCTGTCTCTCTGTCCCGATATCACTCTGTCTCTCTGTCCCTCTCTCTCTCAGTCTTTCTGTTCCCCTCTCTCTCTGTTCCTCTCTCTCTGTCTACCTCACTCTCTCTCTTTCTGTCTCTCTGTCTCGCTCTCACTCTGTCTCTCTGTCCCTCTTTCTCTGTGTCTCTGTCCCTATGTCTCTTTGTGTTTCTATCACTCTGTCTCTCTGTCCCTCTCTCTCTCTCAGTCTCTCTCTCCCTCTCCCTCTCTGTCCCACGCTCTCTGTTCCCTCTCTTTCTCTCTCTGTCCCTCTGTGTCTCTGTCCCTCGATCACTCTGTCTCTCTGTCCCTCTCTCTCTCTGTCCCTCTCACTCTGTCTCCCTCACTCTCTCTCTTTCTAACACTCTGTCTCTCTGTCCCCCTCTCTCTGTCTCTCTGCTCTCTGTCCCTCTCTCTCTCTGTGTGTCTCTCTGCCCCCTCTCTCGTTCTAGGTTCCTCGCTCTCTCACTCTCTCTCTCTCTCTGTGTCTTTCTGGCCCTCTCTCTCTCTCTGTGTGTCCCCTCTCTCTCTGTGTCCCTCTCTCTCTCATTGTTTCCCTCTCTCTCTGTCCCTCTTTCTCTCTCTGTCCCCATCTCTCTGTCCCCCTCTCTCTGTCCCTCTCTCTCTGTCGCTCTCTCTCTCTCTGTCAACCACTCTCTGTGCCCCTCTCTCACTCTGTCCCTCTTTCTCTGTGTCCCTCTCACTCTCTGTCCCTTTCTCCCTCTCTTTATCCCTCTCTGTCTTTGTCCCTCTCTCTCTCTGTCCCTCTCTCTCTGTCCCTCTCTCTCTGTCTCTCTGTCCCTCACACTCTCTATCCCTCATTGTATCTGTCCCTCTCTCTCTCTGTACCTCTCTCCCTCCATGTGTCCCCCTCTCTTTCTCTCTCCCTCTGTGTCTCTCTCTCTGTGTCTCTTTCTGTCTGTCTAACTCTCTGTTTCCCTCTCTCTCTATCTGTCCCTCTCTGTTAGTGACCCTCTCTCTCTCTGTCCTTCTCTCTCTGTGTCCCTCTCTCTGTGTGTCCCTCTCTCTCTCGCTGTACCTCTCTCTCTCTCTGTGTCCCTCTCTCACTCTCTGTTCCTCTATCGCTCTCTCTGTGTCCCTCTCTCTCCCCCTCTGTGTCCCTCTCTCTCTGTCTCTCTCTCTCTCTCTCGCTCTCTGTCCCTATCTCGCTCTCTTTGTGTCCCTCTCTCTCTCCCTCTGTGTCCATCTCTCTGTCTCTCTCTGCCACCCTCTCTCTCTGTCCCTCTCTCTCTGTCTCTCTCACTCTCTGTCTCTCTCTCTCTCTCTCTGTGTCTCTCTCTCTGTCCGTCTCCCTCTCTGTTTCCCTCTCTCTCTATCTGTCCCTCTCTCTATCTCTCCTTCTCTCTCAGTGACTCTCTCTTTCTCTCTGTACCCTCTCTCTGTCCCCCTCTCTCTCTCTGTCCCTCTCGCTCTCTCTGTCCCTCTCGCTCTTTCTCTCTCCCTCTCTCTCTGTCCCTCTGCCTCTCTGTCCCTCATTCTTTCTGTCTCCCTCTGTCTATCTCTCTCTCTCTCTGTCCCTGTTTCTGTTTCTGTCCCTCTCACTCTCTGTCCCTCTCACTCTCTGTCCCTCTCTCCCTCTCCGTGTCCTTCTCTCTCTGTTTTTCTCCCTGTCTCTGTCCCTCCCTGTGTTCCTATCCCTCTCTCTCTCCCTGTCCATCTCTCCCTCTCTGTGTCCCACACTCTCTCTGTCCCTCTCCCCCCCCCTCTCTCTCTCTCTATGTCCCTGTAACTGTCCCTCTCTCTCTCTGTCTCTCTATCTCTCTGTGTCCCTCTCTCCCTCTCTGTCTCTCTGTCCCTCTCTCTCTCTGTGTGTTGCTCTCCCTCTCTATCTCTGTGCCCCTCTGTCTCTCTGTCCCTCTTTATCGGTCCCTCGGTCCCTCTGTCCCTCTCTCTCTGTCTCCCTCCCTCTCACTCTCTGTCCCTCTGTCTCTCTGTCCCTCTATCACTGTCTCTCTGTCCCTCTCTCACTCTCAGTCTCTCTGTCCTGCTCTCTCTCTGTCCCTCTCTCTCTATCTCCCTCATTCCCTCTCTTTCTCTCCCTCTGTCTCTCTGTCCCTCTCTCACCCTGTCTCTCTTCCCTCTCTCTCTCTGTATCTCTGTCCCTATCTCTCTCTGTGTCTCTTTCCCTCTATCAGTCTGTATCTCTGTCCCTCTCTCTCTCTCTCAGTCTCTCCGTCCCTCTCTCTCTCTGTGTCTCTCTGTCCCTCTCTCTCTCTGTGTCTCTCTGTCCCCTCTCTCGTTCTATGTCCCTCTCTCTCACTCTCTCTGTCTCTCTCTCGCTCTCTGTCCTTCTCTCGCTCTCTTTGTGTCCCTCTCTCTCTCCCACTGTGTCCATCTCTCTCTGTATCTCTGTCCCTCTCTCTCCGTCCCTCTCTCCCTCTCTTTGTCCCTCTCTCTCTGTCTCTCTCACTCTCTCTCTCTCTCTCTCTGTGTCTCTCTCTGTCCGTCTCCCTCTCTGTTTCCCTCTGTCTCTATCTGTCCCTCTCTCTCTCCCACTGTGTCTATCTCTCTCTGTATCTCTGTCCCTCTCTCTCTGTCCCTCTCTCCCTCTCTGTGTTCCCTCTCTCTGTCCCTCTCTCTCTCTCTCACTCTCTCTCTCTGTCCCTCGGCCTCTCTGTCCCTCTATCACTCTCTCTCTGTCCCTCTCTCTCTCAGTCTCTCTGTCATTCTCTCTGTCCCGCTCTCTCTGTCTCCCTCATTCTCTCTCTTTCTGTCCCTCTGTCTCTCTGTCCCTCTCTCACTCTGTCTCTCTCTCCCTCTTTCTCTCTGACCCTCTCCATCTCTCTCTCTCTGTCTTTCTCTCTCTGTCCCTCTCTCTCTGTCTCTCTGTCCCTCTCTCTCTCTGTCCCTATATAACTCTGTCTCTCTGTCCCTCTGTCGCTCAGTCTCTCTGTCCCCCTCTCTCTCTGTTCCTCACTCTCTGTCTACCTCACTCTCTCTCTTTCTGTCCCTCTGTCTCTCTGTCTCGCTCTCACTCTGTCTCTCTGTCCCTCTCTCTCTCTGTGTCTCTGTCCCTATGTCTCTTTGTGTTTCTATCACTCTGTCTCATTGTCTCTCTCTCTCTCTCAGTCTCTCTCTCCCTCCCTCTCTGTCTCTGTCCCTCTCTCTCTGTGTGTCTCTTTGTCCCCTCTCTCGTTCTATGTCCCTCTCTCGCTTACTCTCCCTCTCTCACTCTGTCTCTCTGTCCCTCTCTCTCTCTGTGTCTCTGTCCCTATGTCTCTTTGAGTTTCTATCACTCTGTCTCTCTGTCTCTCTCTCTCTCTCTCTCTCAGTCTCTCTCTCCCTCTCTCTCTCTGTCCCTCGCTCTCTGTCTCCCTCTCTTTCTCTCTCTGTCCTTCTGTGTCTCTGTCCCTCAATCACTCTGTCTCTCTGTCCCTCTCTCTCTCGGTCTCTCTGTCCCTCTCTCGCTCTGTGTGTCTTTCTGTCCCCTCTCTCGTTCCATATCCCTCTCTCTCTTACTCTCTTTCTCTCTCTCTGTCTCTCTGGCCCTCTCTCTCTCTGTCTCTCCATCCCTCTCTCTCTCTCTGTCTCTCTGGCCCTCTCTCTCTCTGTGTCCCCCTCTCTCTCTGTGTCCCTCTCTCTCTCATTGTTTCCCTCTCTCTCTGTCCCCATCTCTCTGTTCACCTCTCTCTGTCTCTCTCTGTGCACCTCTCTCATCTGTCCCTTTTTCTCTGTGTCCCTCTCACTCTCTGTCATTTTTTCCCTCTCTTTATCCCTCTCTGTCTCTGTCCCTTTCTCTCTCTCTCTCTCCCTCTCTCTCTGTCCCTCTCTCTCTGTCTCGCTGTCCCTCACTCTCTCTATCCCTCATTGTCTATGTCCCTCTCTCTCTCTGTACCTCTCTCCCTCCATGTGTCCCCCTCTCTTTCTCTCTCTCTCTCTGTGTCTCTCTCTGTGTCTCTTTCTGTCTGTCTCCCTCTCTGTTTCCCTCTCTCTCTATCTGTCGCTCTCTGTCAGTAACCCTCTCTCTCTCTGTCCTTCTCTCTCTGTGTCCCTCTCTCTGTGTGTCCCTCTCTCTGTCTCTGTACCTCTCTCTCTCTCTGTCCCTCTCTCGCTCTCTGTCCCTCTATCGCTCTCTTTGTGTCCCTCTCTCTCCCTCTGTGTCCCTCTCTCTGTCTCTCTGTCCCTCTCTCTCTGTCCCTCTCTCCCTCTCTGTGTCCCTCTCTCTCTCTGTCTCTCTCACTCTCTGTCCCCCTCTCTCTGTCCCTCTCTCTCTGTCCCTCTCTCCCTCTCTGTGTCCCTCTCTCTCTCGGTCTCTCTGTCCCTCTCTCTCTCTGTGTCTCTTTGTCCCCTCTCTCGTTCTATGTCCCTCTCTCTCTCTTACTCTCTCTCTCTCTCTGGCCCTCTCTCTCTCTCTGTCTCTCCATCCCTCTCTCTCTGTCTCTCTGTCCCTCTCTCTCTCTGTGTCCCCCTCTCTCTCATTGTTTCCCTCTCTCTCTGTCCCTCTTTCTCTCTCTGTCCCCATCTCTCTGTCCCCCCTCTCTGTCTCTCTCTGTGCACCTCTCTCACTCTGTCCCTCTTTCTCTGTGTCCCTCTCACTCTCTGTCATTTTTCCCTCTCTTTATCCCTCTCTGTCTCTGTCCCTCTCTCTCTCTCTCTGTCCCTCTCTTTCTGTCCCTCTCTCTCTGTCTCTCTGTCCCTCACTCTCTCTATCCCTCATTGTCTATGTCCCTCTCTCTCTCTGTACCTCTCTCCCTCCATGTGTCCCTCTCTCTCTCTCTCTCTCTATGTCTCTCTCTCTGTGTCTCTTTCTGTCTGTCTCCCTCTCTGTTTCCCTCTCTCTCTATCTCTCCTTCTCTGTCAGTGACCATCTCTCTCTCTGTCCTTCTCTCTCTGTGTCCCTCACTCTGTGTGTCCCTCTCTCTATCTCTGTACCTCTCTCTCTCTGTGTCCCTCTCTCGCTCTCTTCCCTCTATCGCTCTCTCTGTGTCCCTCTCTCTCCCTCTGTGTCCCTCTCTCTGTCTCTCTGTCCCTCTCTCTCTGTCTCTCTCTCTCTCTGTGTCCCTCTCTCGCTCTCTATCCCTCTATCGCTCTCTCTGTGTCCCTCTATCTCCCTCTGTGTCCCTCTCTCTGTCTCTCTATCCCTCTCTCTCTGTCCCTCTCTCCCTCTCTGTGTCCCTCTCTCTCTCTGTCTCTCTCACTCTCTGTGTGTGTCTCTCTCTGTGTCCCTTTCTCTGTCCATCTCCCTCTCTGTTTCCCTCTGTCTCTATCTGTCCCTCTCTCGATCTCTCCCTCTCTCTCAGTGACCCTCTCTTTCTCTCTGTCCCCTCTCTCTGTCCCTCTCTCTCTCTCTCTCTCTCTCTCTGTCCCTCGGCCTCTCTGTCCCTCTTGCTCTCTCTGTCCCTCTCGCTCTTTCTCTCTCCCTCTCTCTGTCTCTCTCTCTCTGTGTCTCTCTCTCTTTGTCCTTCTCCCTCTCTGTTTCCCTCTCTCTCTATCTGTCCCTCTCTCTAAATGTCCCACTCTCTCAGTGACCCTCTCTTTCTCTTGCTCCCCTCTCTCTGTGTGTCCCTCTGTGTCTCTGTCCCTCAATCACTCTGTCTTTCTGTCCCTCTCTCTCTTTGTCCCTCTCTCTCTGTCCCTCCGACTCTCTGTCCCTCTCTCTCTTTGTCTCTCTCTCTGTGTCCCTCTGCCTCTCTGTCCCTCTCGCTCTCTCTCTGTCCCTCTCGCTCTTTCCCTCTCCCTCTCTCTCTGTGCCTCTGCCTCTCTGTCCCTCATTCTTTCTGTGTCCCTCTGTCTCTCTGTCACTCTCGCTCTCTCTCTGTCCCTCTCGCTCTTTCTCTCTCCCTCTCTCTCTGTCCCTCTGCCTCTCTGTCCCTCATTCTTTCTGTGTCCCTCTGTCTCTCTGTCCCTCTCTCTCTCAGTCTCTCTGTCCCTCTCTTTCTGTCACTCGGTCTCGCTGTCCCTCTCTCTCTCTCCCACTCTCTCTCTCTCTCTGTCCCTCTGTCTCTCCGACCCTCTGTCACTCTCTCTCTCTGTCTCTCTCTCAGTCTCTCTGTCCCTCTCTCCCTCTCCCTGTCCCTCTCTCTCTCTGTCTCTCTCTCTCTCTCTGAGTCTCTCTCTCTCTCTGTCCATCTCCCTCTTTGTTTCCCTCGCTCTCTATCTGTCCCTCTCTCTATTGCTCCCTCCCTCTCTCAGTGACCCTCCCTTCCTCTCTGTCCCTCTTTCTCTGTGTCTCTCTCTCTCTCCCTCTGTGTCCCTCTCCCTCTATGTCCCTCTGTCTCTCTGTCCCTCTCGCTCTCTCTCTCTGTCCCTCTCTCTCTGCCTCTGTCCCTCTCGCTCTCTCTCTGTCCCTCTCTCTCTGTCTCTCCGTCCCTCTCTTTCTGTCCCTCGGTCTCTCTGTCCCTCAATCACTCTCTCTGTCTCTCGCTCTCTCTCGCTCTCTCTCTCTCTCTCTCTCTCTCTCAGTCTCTCTGTCCCTCTTTCCCTCCCTCTCTCTATCGCTCGGTCTGTCTCTTCCTCAGTCTGTCTCTGTCCCTTTCTCTCTCTCTCTCTCTCTCTCTCTCTGTCCCTATCTCTCTATGTCCCTCCTTGTCTATGTCCCTCTCGCTCTCTATCCCATTTTGTTTCTCTGTCTCTCTGTCTCTCTCTCTCTCTGTCCCTGTCTCTGTTTCTGTCCCTCTCACTCTGTGTCACTCTCTCCCTCTCCGTGTCCTTCTCTCTCTGTTTTTCTCTCTGTCTCTGTCCCTCCCTGTGCTCCTATCCCTCTCTCTCTCCCTGTCCCTCTCTCCCTCTCTGTGTCCCACTCTCTCTCTGTCCCTCTCCCCCTCTCTCTCTCTATGTCCCTGTCTCTGTCCCTCTCTCTCTGTCTCTTTATCTCTCTGTGTCCCTCTCTCCCTCTCGGTTTCTCTGTCCCTCTCTCTCTCTGTGGTTCTCCCTGTCTATCTCTGTGCCACTCTGTCTCTCTGTCCCTCTGTCCCTCTTTATCTGTTCCTCGGTCCCTCTGTCCCTCTCTCTCTGTCTCCCTCTCTCTCTCTCTGTCCCTCTGTTTCTCTGTCCCTCTATCACTCTCTGTCCCTCTCTCTCTGTCTCTCTGTCATTCTCTCTGTCTCGCTCTCTCTGTCTCCCTCATTCTCTCTCTTTCTGTCCCTCTGTCTCTCTGTCCTTCTCTCACTCTGTCTCTCTGTCCCTCACTCTCTCTGTCCCTCTCCATCTCTCTCTCTCTGTCTTTCTCTCGCTGTCCCTCTCTCTGTCTGTCTCTCTGTCCCTCTCTCTCTCTGTCCCGATATCACTCTGTCTCTCTGTCCCTCTCTCTCTGTCTTTCTGTTCCCCTCTCTCTCTACTCCTCTCTCTCTCTGTCTACCTCACTCTCTCTCTTTCTGTCCCTCTGTCTCGCTCTCACTCTGTCTCTCTGTCACTCTTTCTCTGTGTCTCTGTCCCTATGTCTCTTTGTGTTTCTATCACTCTGCCTCTCTGTCCCTCTCTCTCTCTCTCAGTCTCTCTCTCCCCCTCTCTCTCTGTCCCACGCTCTCTGTTCCCTCTCCTTCTCTCTCTGTCCCTCTGTGTCTCTGTCCCTCAATCACTCTGTCTCTCTGTCCCTCTCTCTCTCTGTCCCTCTCACTCTGTCTCCCTCATTCTCTCTCTTTCTAACCCTCTGTCTCTCTGTCCCTCTCTCTCTCTGTGTCTCTCTGCCCCCTCTCTCGTTCTATGTCTCTCTCTCTCTCTCTCTCTCTCTCTCTCTGTGTCTCTCTGGCCCTCTCTCTCTCTCTGTGTCCCCCCTCTCTCTCTGTGTCCCTCTCTCTCTCATTGTTTCCCTCTCTCTCTGTCCCTCTTTCTCTCTCTGTCTCCCACTCTCTGTGCCCCTCTCTCACTCTGTCCCTCTTTCTCTGTGTCCCTCTCACTCTCTGTCCCTTTCTCCCTCTCTTTATCCCTCTCTGTCTTTGTCCCTTTCTCTCTCTGTCCCTCTCTCTCTCTGTCCCTCTCTCTGTGTCCCTCACTCTCTCTATCCCTCATTGTATCTGTCCCTCTCTCTCTCTGTACCTCTCTCCCTCCATGTGTCCCCCTCTCTTTCTCTCTCTCTCTGTGTCTCTCTCTCTCTCTGTCTCTTTCTGTCTCTCTCCCTCTCTGTTTCCCTCTCTCTCTATCTGTCCCTCTGTGTCAGTGACCCTCTCTCTCTCTGTCCTTCTCTCTCTGTGTCCCTCTCTCTGTGTGTCCCTCTCTCTGTCGCTGTACCTCTCTCTCTCTCTCTGTGTCCCACTCTCACTCTCTGTTCCTCTATCGCTCTCTCTGTGTCCCTCTCTCTCCCCCTCTGTGTCCCTCTCTCTCTGTCTCTCTCTCTCTCTCGCTCTCTGTCCCTCTCTCGCTCTCTTTGTGTCCCTCTCTCTCTCCCTCTGTGTCCATCTCTCTGTCTCTCTCTGTCACACTCTCTCTCTGTCCCTCTCTCTCTGTCCCTCACTCCCTCTCTGCGTCCCTCTCTCTCTCTGTCTCTCTCACTCACTGTGTCTCTCTCTCTGTGTCTCTCTCTCTGTCCGTCTCCCTCTCTGTTTCCCTCTCTCTCTATCTGTCCCTCTCTCTATCTCTCCTTCTCTCTCAGTGACCCTCTCTTTCTCTCTGTACCCTCTCTCTGTCCCCCTCTCTCTCTCTGTCCCTCTCGCTCTCTCCGTCCCTCTCGCTCTTTCTCTCTCCCTCTCTGTCTCTGTCTCTCTCTCTCTCTCTCTCTCTCTCTCTCTCTCTCTCTCTCTCTGTCCCTCTTTCCCTCTCTCTCTATCGCTCGGTCTGTCTGTCCCTCGGTCTCTCTCTGTCCCTCTCTCTCTCCCTCTCTCTCTGTCCCAATCCCTCTATGTCCCTCCTTGTCTATGTCCCTCTCGCTCTCTGTCCCTTTTTGTCTCTCTGTCTCTCTCTCTCTCTCTCTGTCCCTGTCTCTGTTTCTGTCCCTCTCACTCTGTGTCACTCTCTCCCTCTCCGTGTCCTTCTCTCTCTGTTTTTCTCTCTGTCTCTGTCCCTCCCTGTGTTCCTATCCCTCTCTCTCTCCCTGTCCCTCTCTCCCTCTCTGTGTCCCACTCTCTCTCTGTCCCTCTCCCTTTCTCTCTCTCTCTCTCTATGTCTCTGTCTCTGTCCCTCTCTCTCTCTGTCTCTCTATCTCTCTGTGTCCCTCTCTCCCTCTCTGTCTCTCTGTCCCTCTCTGTGTGTGTGTGTTGTTCTCCCTCTCTATCTCTGAGCCCCTCTGTCTCTCTGTCCCTCTTTATCTGTCCCTCGGTCCCTCTGTCCCTCTCTCTCTGTCTCCCTCCCTCTCTCTCTCTGTCCCTCTGTCTCTCTGTCCCTCTATCTCTTTGTCTCTCTGTCCCTCTCTCTCTCTCAGTCTCTCTGTCCTGCTCTCTCTCTGTCCCTCTCTCTCTATCTCCCTCACTCCCTCTCTTTCTCTCCCTCTGTCTCTCTGTCCCTCTCTCACCCTGTCTCTCTTCCCTCTCTCTCTCTGTATCTCTGTCCCTATCTCTCTCTGTGTCTCTTTCCCTCTATCAGTCTGTCTCTCTGTCCCTCTCTCTCTCTCTCAGTCTCTCCGTCCCTCTCTCTCTCTGTCCCTCTCTCTCTGTCTACCTCTCTCTCTTTCTGTCCCTCTGTCTCTCTCTGTCTCTCTCTCTCTCTGTTTCTCTCTGTGTCTCTGTCCCTATGTCTCTTTGTGTTTCTATCACTCTGTCTCTCTGTCCCTCCCTCTCTCTGTCCCTCTCTCCCTCTCTCTGTCCCTCTCACTCTGTGTCCCTCACTCTCTCACTTTCTGTGTCTCTGTCCCTCTGTCTCTGTGTGTCTCTCTCTGTCCCCTCTCTCGTTCTATGTCCTTCTCTCTCTCACTCTCTCTCTGTCCCTCTTTCTCTGTGTCTCTGTCCCTATGTCTCTTTGTGTTTCTATCACTCTGTCTCTCTGTCCCACCCTCTCTCTCTGTCTCTCTCTCCCTCTCTCTCTGTCCCTCTCACTCTGTGTCCCTCACTCTCTCACTTTCTGTGTCTCTGTCCCTCTCTCTCTCTCTGTCTCTCTCTGTCCCCTCTCTCGTTCTATGTCCTTCTCTCTCTCACTCTCTCTCTCTGTCTCTCTGTCCCTCTCTCTCTGTCTCTCGGTCCCTCTCTCTCTGTGTCTCTCTGTCCCTCTCTCTCTCTCTGTCCCCTCTCTCTCTGTGTCCCCCTCTCTCTCATTGTGTCCCCCTCTCTCTGTCCCCCTCTCTCTGTCCCTCTCTATCCTTCTCTCTCTCTGTCGCTCTCTCTCTGTCTCCTACTCTCTGTGCCCCTCTCTCCCTGTGTCCCTCTCACTCTCTGTCCCTTTCTCCCTCTCTTTATCCCTCATTGTCTCTGTCCCTCTCTCTTTCTGTCTCTCTCTCTCTCTCTCTCTCTCTCTGTGTCTCTCTCGGTGTGTCTCTTTCTGTCCGTCTCGCTCTCTGTTTCACTCTCTCTCTCTGTCCCTCACTTTCTCTGTCCCTCTCTCTCTGTCCTTCTTTCTCTCTGTGCCCCTCTCTTTGTGTCCCTCTCACTCTCTGTCCCTTTCTCCCTCTCTTTATCCCTCTCTGTCTCTGTCCCTCTCTGTCTCTCTGTCCCTCTCTCTCTGTGTCCCTCTTTGTCACTCTGTCGCTTTCTCTCTCTCTGTGTGTCCCTCGCTCTCTGTCCCTCTCTCTCTGTCCCTCTCTCTCTGTCTCTCTCTCTCCCTCTCTGTCCTTCTCTCTGTTTCTGTCCATTTCACTCTCTGTCCCTCTCTCTCCCTCTATGTGTCCCTCTCTCTCTCTGTCTTTCTCTCTCTCTGTGTCCCTCTCTCTGTGTCCCCGTCCCTCTCTCTCTGTCCCTCTCTCCCTCTCTGTGTCCCTCTCTCTCTGTCATTCTCTCTCTGTTTCTCTCTCTCTGTGTATGTCTCCCTCTCTGTGTCCCTCTCTGTCTCTCTGTCCCTCTCTCTCTGTCCCTCTCTCTCACTGTGACCCTGTGTCTCTCTCTGTCCCTCTCTCTCACTGTGACCCTCTCTCTCTCTGTCCCTCTCTCGCTCTCTCTCTCTGTCTCCCACTCTCTGTGCCCCCTCTCCCTCTGTCCCTCTCTCTCTGTGTCCCTCTCACTCTCTGCCCCTTTCTCCCTCTCTTTATCCCTCTCTGTCTCTGTCCCTCTCTGTCTCTGTCCCTCTCTCTCTCTGTGACTCTCTGTCCCTCACTCTCTCTATCCCTCATTGTCTCTGTCCCTCTCTCTTTCTGTCTCTCTCTCTCTCTATGTGTGTGTCTCTCTCGGTGTGTCTCTTTCTGTCCGTCTCCCTCTCTGTTTCACTCTCTCTCTCTGTCCCTCACTTGCTCTGTCCCTCTCTCTCTGTCCTTCTTTCTCTCTGTGCCCCTCTCTTTGTGTGTCCCTCTCTCTGTCTCTGTACCTCTCTCTCCCTGTGTCCCTCTCTCGCTCTCTGTCCCTCTATCGCTCTCTCTGTGTCCCTCTCTCTCTCCCTCTGTGTCCCTCTCTCTCTCTCTGTCCCTATCTCCCTCTCTTTGTGTCCCTCTCTCTCCCTCTGTTCCATCTCTCTCTTTCTCTCTGTCCCTCTCTCTCTCTGTCCCTCTCTCTCTGTCCCTATCTCCCTCTCTGTGTCCCTCCCTCTCTCTGTCTCTCTCACCCTCTGTGTTTCTCTGTGTGTGTGTCTCTCTCTGTCCGTCTCCCTCTCTGTTTCCCTCTCTCTCTATCTGTTCCTCTCTCTATCTGTCCCTCTCTCTCAGTGACCCTCTCTTTCTCTCTGTCCCCTCTCTCTCTGTGTGTTCCTCTCTCTCTCCGTCCCTCTGCCTCTCTGTCGCTCTCGCTCTCTCTCTGTCCGTCTCGCTCTTTCTCTCTCCCTCCCTCTCTGTCTCTCTGTCCCTCTCTCTCTGTCCCTCGGTCTCTCTGTCCCTCACTCTTTCTGTGTCCCTCTTACTCTCTGTCCCTCTCTCTCTCAGTCTTTCTGTCCCTCTCTCTCAATCTGTCCCTCGGTCTCGCTGTCTGTCTCACTCTGTCTCCCACTCTCTTCTCTCTGTCCCTCTGTCTTTCTGTCCATCTATCACTGTCTCTCTCTGTCTCTCTCTCTCTCTCTCTGTCCCTCTGTCTCTCTGTCCTTCTATCACTCTCTCTCTCTCTCTGTCTCTCTCTCTCTCTCTCAGTCTCTCTGTCCCTCTCTCCCTCTCTCTCTCTGTCGCACGGCCTCTCTGTCCCTCAGTCTCTCTCTGTCCCTCTCTCTCTCTCTCTGTCCCTCTCTCCCTCTCTGTGTCCCACTCTCTCTCTGTTTTTCTCTCTCTCTCTGTCCGTCTCCCTCTCTGTTTCCCTCTCTCTCTATCTGACCCTCTCTCTTTCGTTCCCTCTCTCTCTCAGTGACAGTCTCTTCCTCTCTCTCCCTCTCTCTCTGTGTCCCTCACTCTCTCTCCCTCTGTGTCCCTCTCTCTGTCTGTCTCTCTGTCCCGCTCTCTCTGTCCCTTGGTCTCTCTGTCCCTCTATCACTTTCTCTCTCTGTCTCTCTCTCTCTCTCTCTCTCTCTCTCAGTCTCTCTGTCCCTCTTTCCCTCTCTCTCTATCGCTCGGTCTCTCTGTCCCTCGGTCTCTCTCTCTCTCTCTCTCTCTCTCTGTCCCTATCTCTCTATGTCCCTCCTTGTCCGTCTCTCTCTCTGTCCCTTTTTGTCTCTCTGTCTCTCTCTCTCTTTCTCTCTCTGTCCCTGTCTCTGTTTTTGTCCCTCTCACTCTCTGTCCCTCTCTGTTTTTCTCTCTGTCTCTGTCCCTCTCTCTGTCCCTATCCCTCTCTCTCTCCCCGTCCCTCTCTCCCTCTCTGTGTCTCTCTCTCTGTCCCTCTCCCTCTCTCTCTCTATGTCCCACTCTCTCTCGTTCTGTCTCTCTGTCCCTCTCTCTGTCTCTCTGTCCCTCTCTCTCTCTCTCCCTCTCTCGCTCTCTGTCCCTCTCTCGCTCTCTCTGTGTCCTGTCTCTCTGTCCCTCTCTCTCTCTGTCCCTGTCTCTCTGTCCCTCTTCTCTCTCTGTCCCTCTCCCTCTCTCTCTCTGTGTCCCTCTCTCTCTGTCTCTCTCTCTCTCTCCCTCTCTCTCTCTCTCTCTCTCTGTCCCTCTCTCCCTCTCTGTCTCTCTGTCCCTCTGCCTCTCTCTCTCTAAGTCCCTCTCTCTCTCTGTCTCTTTGTCTCTCTCTCTCTCTGTCTGTCTCCCTCTCTCTCTCAGTCTCTCTGTCCCTCTCTCTTTCTCAGTCTCTCTGTCCCTCTCTCTCTCTGTCCCTCTCTGTCTCTGTCCCTCGGTCTCTGTCTCCCTCTCTCTCTCTCTCTGTCCCTCTCTCTCTCTGTGTCTCTCTGTCCCTCTATCTCTCACTATGTCTCTCTCTCTCACTCTGTCCCTCTCTCTCTGTCCCTCTCTGTCTCTCTCCCTCTCTCTCCCTCTCTCTCTCTGTCTCCCTGTCCCTGTCTCTCTGTCCCTCTTTGTCTCTGTCCCTCTGTCTCTCTGTGTCCCTCTTTGTCTCTCTGTCTCTCTCTCTGTCCCTATCTCGATTTCTCTCTGTCGCGCTCTCTGTCTTTGTCCCTCTCTCTCTCTGTCCCTCTCACTCTATCTCTCTGTCCCTCTCTCTCTCTCTCTCTCTCTCTCTCTCTATGTCCCACTCTCTCTCGTTCTGTCTCTCTGTCCCTCTCTCTCTCTCTCTCGTCTCTCTCTCTCTCTCTGTCCCTCTATCTCTCACTGTGTCCCTCTCTCTCTCTGTCCCTCTCTCTCTCTCCCTCTCTGTCCCCCTCTCTCTTGCTCTGTGTCTCTGTCCCTCTCTCTCTCTGTCCCTCTCTCTCTGTCTCTCCGTACCCCCCTCTCTCGCACTTTCTGTCTCACTCTCTCTCTCTCTCTCTCTCTCTCGGTCCCTCTGTCTCTCTGTCCCTCTCTGTCTGTGTTGCAGTCAAATATCTGAAGGACAGGGAATCCCTAAGCAGAAACGCAGTGATAAACTCAGTTTAAACTCTCTCCATCACACACACACACCCACACATAGAAACTGAATACAATGTGGAGAAATGCCCATGTACAGCACAGATTTCCAAAATAACTCAGTGACTGACGAAAATCCCTGTTCTACGCCCAGTCCCCACTTCCAGACCCAGGGAGGTTTTGTCCCTGACCCAGGGCATGTTTCTGACTGGATATTATTACATTGCAACATGAAAGTACTGAGTGTAACAGTTTGCTACATCCCATCATGTCATCTACCCTGCTGTCAGTGTTTTGTGAATTATATTGAAAACATTGGCAGGTGCAAGAGAATATTCTGGAAGGTGATTTGCAGTAAGAATATGTGGGATGTGGGAAAACTAGTGTTACTTCTGCAATTCCATTTACTTATACAAGGTAAATGAACTCACATCAGTCTGTAATTGTTTTAGCCAAGAGCTGAGTCAACAAGAATGGAAACTATGTGGAGTAAATACATAATTGTTTTTGTATTAGCTAAAATTGTATGCAAGAATGAAACGTGACTGCAAAACAATGATAGATATTACAGGCGAATAGATAAGATGCTGTGAGGGGAGGACGTTAAGCTAGATACGCCTGTACAAACAGTAGGTATAAGCATCTGTTTCCCACTTTTACAGAAACACAGGAACAAACCCCAATTAAAAGGGTAATAAGGATCAGGGGAAGGTATGGATGGAGGGAGTAGATAATGGTGAAGAAAGAATATGCCTAAAAATGACCTACAGCGGGATGAGGTCAAATGGCCTTGTGAGGCCAGAAATAAGCATTTTGTCACAGACAAGGCCGGATAAGCCAAGAGATAAACAGGGGTAATGGGGGCTGGTCTTAGGGAAGTGGAAGATGTAAATGGGGAGGAGCAGTGTAAAACAAAAGAAACTATATAAATGTTGTGTATTAATTGAATTTGCTGTGTGTATCTCTCTAGACATCACACCCTCGTGCAAGTGTAAAATAAAGGACACGACTGATTCAGATCTTGTCTCGGACTGCAATTATTGAAGTGTGTGAGCTTTGTTTCTCAAAACTGGGGGCTCGTCCGGGATGTTCTTCCATCGCCGGGGGGAGTGGCTGGCCTTGGACACTGGGAAGACACGTCCCGTTCCCCATTGAGGAGCGGTCTTGTGTCCTGGTTTCGTCCGCTCCCTTGGGCGACTGGTAAGGATCCCACATGGGAGACACCTGAATCAGACAGTGAGAGGACCTCGATAGAAAATACGGTGAAAAGGGGCCAGGCAACTCTGTGCACAGACCAAGGTAAGAAACCTGACTTTTAAGTGGCCGGGAAAAGGGGTATTTACTCGCTGAGGGAGTGGTGAGGGCCCCGCGAAATGGGGGGGGGGGGGGGGGGGGCGGGGGGGGTGTAGGCAGAGAACCTGTCACGGGGTAAAGGAAGAAGAAAAAGTCCCTTGTAACATTCCTCCTGGAAGTCCGTTGGGGAATGAACAAGCAATATTTGTACAAGGGCAAAAGATGCAAAGGAAATGATTAAATATTATTGTTTAGTATGGACCAAAGACCCAATCCTTCGTCCAGCTGTCTGCTGGCCAAAGTATAGTTCGGACGAGGATTGGGTCTGTCAGTATTTAGGTATGTATGTGAATAAAAAACAACCTTTTACTCAAGAGGAGGCAGACTATGCGTTCTGTTTGAAGGGCAGTTTGGGAATGATGGTAGTAAAGACAAAGGATTCACCGTCTGCCCCTCCTAGTCCCTGGGATCCTCTTGGCTGCTTGCCCCCCGAGTACCATAAAATCAGATTAGTTGAACATGAGGAAGGAGGAGAGACAGACAGACAGGGACAGGGAACAGATGACTCACAAGAGGAGGACGAAGGGGCGGTGGGCGGGGATGTTGTTGTTCCTGACCCTCAATCCTCAGCAAAAGAAAGGAAAGCTACAGTAGATGGAGAGGAGGCCTCAGGAGGATCTAAATCAAAGCCTAAGGGGGGAAAACAAAAAAAAAGGAGGTACCTTCAGGCGGTACCAATAGGGGACAAAGAGATTGGGTTTGTAAGTGCCCCCCCTCACCAGTGGGGAGGTCAGAACATTTAAAAAGGAAATGAAGGTCCTGGTCGAGGATCCGGTGGGGTTGTCTGAACAAATTGATCAATTTTTGGGGCCCAGTCTGTATACCTGGGCTGAGTTAATGTCTATTTTGAATATACTCTTTACTGGGGAAGAAAGGGGACTTATACGTGGAGCAGCCATTAAAATATGGGACAGGGAACACCCCATTGGAGATGGGTATGCTGGACAGGGAGAGGTGAAGTTTCCCCTCAGAGTGGGAAAATCAAAACCCAGAGCATTAAGAAGGAATGAGGGAATTGAAAGACCTGGTTCTAAAAGGAATAAGAGAGGCAGTTCCGAAGTCACAGTATTCGACTAAAGCCTTTGAAGTTAGACAGGAGAAAGATGCGACTCCCTCAGCTTTCTTGCAAAGATTAAGAGACTCAATGCGGAAATATTCTGGAATGAACCCTGAGGACCCAACGGCACAGGGTGTTTTGAAAGTACATTTTGTGACAAAGGCATGGCCAGACATACAGAGAAAGATACAGAAGATAGAAGGGTGGAGTGAAACACCAATAGATGAATTGTTAAGAGAGGCACAGAAAGTGTTTGCAAAGAGAGAGGATGAGAGACAAAAACAGAAGGTGAAAATGATGGGAGCAACGTTTGACGAGGTAGTTAAGAAAAGAATGGAACCAATAGTGAGCAACCGGAGCGGTGGGTGGCAGCATTTAGGACAGAGAGGGAGAGGGAGGGGGAGAGGACAAGGGGGAGCATTTGATAGAGGGTTCGTGTGACAGGGGCAGAGATGGAAGTCTCCACAGGCAGGATGCAATTATTGCAGAAAGATAGGACACTTTAAGCGGGACTGTCCTGATCTACAAAGGGAAAAGAGGGCAATTCCGCTTATGAATTTTGATGAAGTATAGGGGTGTCAGGGGTTCCTGCCCTCGGGGACCCACCAGAAACCCTTGATAAACTTGAAGGTGGGACCCTGTGGGGAAGAGGTAGTCTTCCTCGTCGATACGGGGGCAGCACGGTCATCGCTGAATTTTAAACCAAAGAAAATAGGAATGTCAACACGATACATTACTGTTTCCAGGGTAAAAGAGGAAGGATTTACTGTTGCAGTATTTGAACCTATGATGATAGAAGGTCCTAAGGATAGGGTCAAAGGGGAACTGCTGTATATCCCTGATATAGGAAGTAACTTACTAGGGAGAGATTTAATTATCCTCTTAGGACTGGAGATTGGAATTCAGGAAAAAGAATTAGTTGTACAAATGGCAATGTTGACAGAGGATGTGGAGAGAGGGATAGACCCTATTGTATGGGCTAGGGAAGGGAATCGTGGAAAACTACGGATCCCTCCCCTAGAAATAAGTTTAAAAAGTAAAGGGGACGTTGTCTGTGAGCGACAATATCCCATTTCCATAGAAGGTAAACGAGGACTGCAGCCAGTAATTGAGGGACTGATTAGAGATGGACAATTGGAGCCATATATATCTCCTTATAATACCCCAATTCTACCAGTGCGGAAATCCGATGGAACTTATCGATTGGTGCAGGATTTGAGAGCATTAAATCGAACAGTACAGATCAGGCACCCAGTGGTGCCAAACCCCTATACCTTATTAAGTGAGATCCCTCATGACCACAAATGGTTTAGTATGATAGATTTAAAGGATGCTTTTTGGGCTTGTCCCTTGGCAGAGGAAAGTAGGAATTTGTTTGCCTTTGAATGGGAAGACCCCAAGACAGGACGAAAAGAGCGATACCGGAGGGCCGTGCTCCCCAGGGGTTTATGGTCTCCCCAAATTTATTTAGACAGATGTTAGAACAAATATTGGAGAAATTTAGCAGCCCCAAGGGAACTATCCTATTAAAGGATGTAGACGACCTCTTAGTAACAGGAAAAAGAAGAGAAAAAGCATTAGAAAGCACTAACAAATTATTGAATTTTCTGGGCCAGCAGGGACTGCGAGTATCTAAGAACAAACTACAATATGCGGAGCAAGAAGTGAAATACTTGGGACATTTAGTTAGTGAGGGAAAGCGAAAGATAAGCCCGGAACGGATAGAGGGAATAGTGGGGATGTCGCTGCCCAGGTCTAAACGGGAGTTATGTAAATTTTTCGGTCTAACGGGACATTGCAGATTGTGGATTGACTCTTATGCTCAAAAAACTAAGAAATTACATTTCAAACTATTAGAGGAGGTACCAAAATGTCTAAGTTGGGATGATGAGGATAAAGAACTAGTTAAGGAACTCAAAAGAGATCTGATCCATGCCCCCGTGTCAGCCTTACCTTCTCTAGATAAACCTTTCCACCTCTTTGTTACTGTAGATAAGGGAGCGGCTTTGGGAGTATTAACCCAGTGATGGGGAGGAATGAAACAGCCAGTAGCATATCTTTCGAAGCTACTGGATCCAGTATCCCGGGGGTGGCCTGAGTGTGTGCAGGCCGTGGCTGCCACTGCACTGTTGGTGGAGGAAAGCAGAAAGATTACATTTGGGGGAGTCCTAATAGTAAGTACCCCACACCATGTGAGAACAATCCGAAACCAAAAAGCTGGGCGACGGTTGGCAGACTCGCGGGTTCTGAAATATGAGGCAATATTAATAGAAAAGGATGATCTAGTGTTGGTCACGGACAATTGTTTAAATCCAGCTGCCTTTCTTTGGAAAGGGGAAGGGGACTCTCCTCAGAATCCAGAGCAGGACTGCCTTGACATTATAGAATACCAAACTAAGGTCCGCATGGACCTGAGAGATGTTCCGCTTCAGGCAGGAGCCCGACTTTTTATAGACGGATCATCCTGGGTGACTGAAGGGAAAAGACATAATGGGTATGCAGTCGTAGACGGGATGGAAGGTCGTGTGGTGGAGGCAGGAAGGTTGCCAAATGTGTGGTCAGCTCAAACCTGCGAACTCTATGCATTGGAAAGAGCCCTTAGGGCGTTAGAAAATAAAGAGGGAACAGTATTCACTGACTCTAAATATGTATTTGGTGTTGGCACTTTCGGAAAGATATGGCAGGAAAGAGGACTGATCAATAGCCGGGGGAAGGAATTAGTACATGAGGAGTTGATTAAACGGGTCTTGGAATCCCTATTACTCCCCCGAGAAATAGCGGTAGTGCATGTAAATGGTCATCAGAAAGGAAATGAACCTGAAGTTAGGGGAAATAGATTAGCCGATGAAGTGGCTAAGGAAGCAGCCCTGAACCCACAAGAAGTGGTGATCCATTCCCTAATACCTACTGTCCCAGGTCCTCGGGAAGCTCCTATATTTACTGAAAGAGAGGAAAAAGAATTGAAAGATTTAGGGGCTGTAAAACAGCAGAAGGGCATTGGAGGTTACCTGATGGAAGGGAAATGTTAAACAAAATGATGATGCGAGAGATTATGGCTGTCCTACACCAAGGCAGTCATTGGGGAGTACAAGCAATGTGTGATTTAGTTCTTAGGGAATATGGATGTAAAGGAATGTATACAATTGCTAAACAAATATGTGAGGGATGTATAATATGCAGAAAGGTAAATAAGAAAGTCTTGAGAAAACAGACCCCGGGAGGAAGAGACCTGGGATTGAGACCCTTCCAGAGTATACAAGTAGATTAGACTGAACTACCCAGAGTAGGAAGACTAAAATATATACTGGTCATAGTAGATCATCTATCTGGTTGGGTTGAGGCATACCCCCGAGCTACTGCCACTGCGAGTGTGGTGTCTAAAGCAATATTAGAGAACATAATTCCTCGATATGGGCTAGTGAACTGTATAGATTCTGACCAAGGAACTCAATTTACATCTAAAGTGTTACAGGGGGTAATGAAAGGGTTGGGAATTTCCTGGGAGTTCCATACTCCATGGCACCCGCCATCATCGGGAAGGGTTGAGAGAATGAACCAAACACTCAAACGACAGCTCTCTAAATTGATAATAGAAACCAGACTCCCTTGGATCAAATGTTTACCTATAGCTCTCTTGGGAGTACGAACAGCAAGTATGAAAGACTTGGGACTATCCCGCTATGAAATCTTATTTGGATTTCCTTACTTGGGAACGAATGGAGAATTGCCAATTCCCGAAACTAAAGACTTGTTCTTAAAGAAGTATATACTGGGCTTGTCCCCCTCTTTGTCTTTCCTCAGGGAACAGGGTTTATTGGCACAGACTCCGCCCCTTGAATTCACCGTTCATCCCATCCGGCCGGGAGATTGGGTCTGAGTAAAATCATGGACAGAGACTAAATTGCAGCCGGACTGGGAAGGGCCGTACCAGGCTCTTTTGACTACCGAAACGGCAATAAGGACAGTGGGGAAAGGCTGGACTCACTACACTCGGATCAAAGGGCCAGTGGAAGTTGCAGTTGAGGAAGAAGTCTGGACACCCGAATCAACACAAGACCCGCTGAAACTCAGACTAAAGAGACTTTGAGTAACTAATTATACAGTGGTGACGCGAGCGCAGGACTATTTCTGTAGGATTGTATATTAAGTCTTTTGGTGCTTCAGCACCATTTTTAGAATGCTGGAGATGCTTAGAGTTATGATGCTAGCTCTCTTAGTATTGGGATTTTGTCAAACATCATTTTCATATGTATTATTAACGGTCCCTGAGTCTGATAATCCACAAGTAATAGACCTGATTCATGTAGCTTAGTAAATTGTGAGGATGGAGATAATCAGAGACAGTACCGCAGCTCAGAGATACATCTTAATCCTATGGGGATGGCCTTGGGGATGGTACTTGGTATAATGGTCTCGTCACAGTACACCGGGCCCCCTTCCGACCATCTCTCGATTGTCCCGATAAAAAGTGTAACCCAATATACTTAACGATAAAGAGAACCACGTAACATGGAGCAATTCTGGCGGGGGTGGGGGGAAGGACCTATCAGGTCCGATTAAATGAAACATGTGGGATAGAAATGAAAACCAACCGGAATGATTTCTCAGGCTCTTGTTTTTGAATAGCGTAGGACAGGGAAAATGGGCAGAACTACTGAGTAATAAGATACAACCTTTCACTCCTACCGATGACCCTAAAGTAGTAAAAATTATAGAGGTAAAGGACTTAAAACAGACCATCGAAATAGAAACTGGGTACGGGGATGCAAATGCCTGGGTTCAATGGGTAAAGTATACTGTAAAATGTCTGAACAAGAGCAATTGCTATGCATGTGCCTCCGGTCGGCCAGTGACCCAGAGGGTTCCCTTTCTGCTCGGGTGGAAGGGAGACAGGAAGGGCATGAAATGTATGATAGCCCTGTATCAGGATGAGACTGCATGGAATGATAGGAACTGTACGTCCCTATCTCTGATGTTCCCTCCCTTGGAGAAGAAAGATGCAAAAGTCCCACCCTCCCCATGTTTCCAGCTGCAGTCGGAAATCACACGTTGTGTGTGCATATACGAGGTACAAATCGGTCTGGAGACTTGGGGGGAGCTGAAATTATGTACAGAGATTAAGGATGTCACCGAAACGGAGAAGGGAGGGAACTACTCAGCACTGAAGGTTCCCCGAGCGGATCTGTGGTGGGACTGTGGAGGCAAAATATTGAGACCCACCCTCCCTCCGGATTGGAGAGGGATATGTGCAATTGTACAATTGGCAATTCCATTTACCCTGGCATTTGAGAAGGAAAAGATAGTAGGGACAAAGGGAAGGAGTAAGAAATCACTGTTAGACATTTCTTTCGATGACAGGATTTATCTCGATTCTGTAGGAGTTCCTGGGGGGAGGGTACCTGATGAGTTCAACGCTCGTACCCAGATTGCAGCAGGCTTTGAGTCAACTCTCTTCTGGTGGGAAACAATTAATAAAAATGTAGATTGGATAAATTACATGTTCTATAATCAAAAGTGATTTATAAATTATACAAGAGGTGTGGTTAAAGGAATATCAGAACAGCTTGATGTGACAAGTAGGATGGCATGGGAAAACAGAATGGCCCTTGATATGATTCTAGCGGGAAAAGGGTGTGTGTGTGTGTGTGTGTGTGATGTTAGGAGGAAGCTGTTTCACCTTTATTCCTAATAACACTGCACCTGGTGGTTCAATCACTCCGGCCATAAGGGGATTGACTACCTTAGCAGAGGAACTGGCTGAGAATTCAGGAGTAGACACATCTCTCACGGCATGGCTTCTATCATGGTTTGGAAAATGGAAGGGGATGGTGGTTTCCATCCTTACTTCCCTGATAGTAGTAGTCGGGGTATTGGTGGCCATTGGCTGTTGTATCATACCCTGTATACGAGGACTCACCCAAAGACTGATTGAAACAGCCTTGATGAAACAGATGCCCCTAAAAGGGAATCAGGCAGAGGAACTTTATCGACTAAATAATGAGGGGATGAGTGAGACCAAGATGGATGAAATCTCCGGAATTATGCTTGCGAATTTCGGGGGCGAAGCTTAAAAGAAAAACTGCAGAAGATAACAAATGGTAATTAATGAAAAAGGGGAAATTGTGGGATGTGGGAAAACTAGTGTTACTTCTGCAATTCCATTTACTTATACAAAGTAAATGAGCTCACACCAGTGTGTAATTGTTTTAGCCAAGAACTGAGTCAACAAGAATGGAAATTATGTGGAGGAAATACATAATTGGTTTTGTATTAGCTAAAATTGTATGCAAGAATGAAACGTGACTGCAAAAAAATGGTAGATATTACAGGCGAATAGATAAGATGCTGTGAAGAGAGGCCGTTAAATTAGATACGCCTGTACAAAGAGTAGGTATAAACATCTGTTTCCCACTTATACAGAAACACAGGAACAACCCCCAATTAAAAGGGCTTAGTGATAAGATGCTGTGAGGGAAAGGTACAGATGGAGGCGGTAGATAATGATGAAGAAAGAATATGCCTAACAATGACCTACAGCGGGATGAAGTCAAACGGCCTGAGGCCAGAAATAAGCATTTTGTCACAGACAAGGCCGGATAAGGCAAGAGATAAACAGGAGTAACGGGTGCCGGTCTTAGGGAAGTGGAAGGTGCAAACAGGGGAGGATAAAAAAAGAAACCAAATTATATGAATATTGTGTATTAATTGAATTTGGGGTGTGTATGTCCGTTGCCTTGCAGACACTGGACATCACACCCTCTTGCAAGAGTAAAATAAAGGACACTACTGATTCAGATTTTGTCTCGGACTGAAATTATTGAAGTCAGTGAGCTTTGTTTCTCATAGTGCCAGACCCTAACCACTGGATTAATCCGGCCAACTCCACACTCTCAGACACTGTGTTCCAGACGCTAACCCCTGGATTAATCCGGCCTATCCCACACTTACCAGCACTTTGGGCCAGACCCTAACCCCTGGATTAATCCGACCTATGCTACTCCCTCAGTCACTGCATTCCAGACCGAAACCGCTGGATTAATCCAGCCTATCCCACACTCTCAGACACTGTGTTCCAGACCCCAACTCCTGCATTAATCCAGCCTATCCCACACTCTCTAACGCTGTGTCCCAGACCTTAACACCTGGATTAATCCGGCCTATCCCTCACGCTCAGACACTGTGTTCCAGACCCTAACCCCTGGATAGACCCAGTGTCCCCACACTCTCAGACACTGAATTCCAGACCCGAACCTCTGGATTAATCCGGCCTATCCCACACTCTCAGGCACTGTATTCCAGACGCTAACCCTTGGATTAATCTAACCTATCCCACTCTCTCAAGCACTGCGTTCCAGACCCTAACTCCTGGAATATTTTGGTTTATTCCACTCTCACACAATGTGTTCCAGACCCTAACCACTGGATTAATCCGGTCTGTCCCATAAACTCAGACAATGTATTCCAGACCCTAACCCCTGGATTTACCCGGCCTCCCCAAACTCTGTGACACAGTTTTCCAGACCTTAACAGATGGATTAATCCTGCCGATCCCACAAAGTCCGGCACTTTGTTCCAGACCCTAACCACTGGATTGACCCGCTCTCCCCACACTCTCAGACACTGTATTCCAGACCCAAAGCCCTGGATTAATCCGGCATGTCCCACACTCTCAGGCGCTGTATTCCAACCCTAACCCATAGACAAAACTGGCCTATCCCACACTCTCAATCACTGTGTTCCAGACCCTAACCCTGGATTACGCCGGCCTATCCCACACTCCCCGACACAGTGTTACAGACACTAACCCCTGGATTAATCCAACCGATCACACACTCTGAGACATTGTGTTCCAGTGCGTAACCCCTGGATAGACTGGGCCTATCCCACACTCTCAGACACCATGTTCCAGGCCCTAACCGCTAGATTAATCCGGCCTATCCTACTCCTGCAGACACTGCATCCCAGACCCACACTGCTGGATTAATCCGGCCTATCCCACACTCTCAGAAATTGTGTTCCAGATCCTAACCCCTGGATAGACCAGGCCCATCCTACACTCTCAGACACTGTGTTCCAGGCCCTAATCCCTGGATTAATCCGGCCTCACCCACACTCTCAGGCTCTTTGTTCCAGGCCCTAACCCCTGGATTAATCCGTCCTATCCCACACTCTCAGTCACTTTGTTCCAGCACCTAACCCCTGGATTTACCCAGCCTACCCCACACTCTCAGACACTGTGTTCCAGACCATACCCTTGGATTATTCCGGCCTACCACACACTCTCAGACACTGTGTGCCAGACCCTAACCCATGGATTATTCCGGCCTATCCCACACTCTCAGACACTGTGTTGCAGACCATACCCCTGGATTATTCCGGCCTACCCCACACTCTCAGCCACTGTGTTCCAGACACTAACCCCTGGATTAATCCAGCCTACCCCACACTCACCGACACTTTGTGCCGACCGTAACCCCTGGATTAATCCGTCCTATTCCTCACTCTCAGACACTCTGTTCCAGAACCTAACCCCTGGAATATTCCGGCCTACCCCACACTCTCAGACACTGTGTTCCAGACCATACCCCTGGATTATTCTGGAGTACCCCACACTCTCAGACACTCTGTTCCAGACCCTAACCCCTGGATTAATCCGGCCTATCCCATACTCTCAAGCACTGTATTTCCTACCCTAAACCTTGAATTAATCTGGCCTATCCCACACTCTCCGGCACTTTGTTCCAGACACTAACCCGTGGATTAATCCGGCCTCCCCCACGCTCTCGGACACTGTGTTCCAGAATATAATCCATGGATTGACCGGGCCTATTCCACACTCTCAGACACTGTATTCCAGACACTAACCCCTGGATTTATCAGGCATACACCACATTCTCAGACACTGTGTGCCAGACCCTATCCCCTGGATTAATCCGGCCTATCCAACATTCTCAGACACTGTGTTCTAGAACCTAACCCCGGATTAATCCGGCCTCCCCCACAATCTCAGACACTATATTCCAGACTCTTCCCCCGGGATTAATCCGGCGTACCCCACACTTCCAGGCACAGTGTTCCAAACCCGAACCACTGGATTAATCCGGCCTATCCCACACTCTCAGACAATGTAACCAGACACTAGCCACTGGATTAATCTGGTCTATCCCACAATCTCCGGCATTTTGTTCAAGACCCTAACCACTGGATTGACCCGCTCTCCCCACACTCTCAGACACTATATTCCAGACTCTTCCCCCGGGATTAATCCGGCGTACCCCACACTTCCAGGCACAGTGTTCCAAACCCGAACCACTGGATTAATCCGGCCTATCCCACACTCTCAGACAATGTAACCAGACACTAGCCACTGGATTAATCTGGTCTATCCCACAATCTCCGGCATTTTCTTCCAGACCCTAACCACTGGATTGACCCGCTCTCCCCACACTCTCAGACACTGTATTCCAGACTCTAACCCCTGGATTAATCCGACCTATCCTACTCCCGCAGACATTGTATTCCAGACCAAAACCGGTGGATTAATCCAGCCTATCCCACGCTCTCAGACACTGTGTTCCAGACCCTAAACCATGGATTATTCCGGCCTACCCCACACTCTCAGACACTGTGTTCCAGAACATAACCCCTGGATTAATCCGGCCTATCCCACACTCTCAGACACATGTTCCAGACCCTAGCCCCTGGTTTAATCCGGCCTATCCCACACTCACCGACACTTTGTTCCGGATCCTAACCCCTGGATTAATCCGGCCTATCCTACTCCCGCAGACACTGCATTCCAACCCACGCTGTTGGATTAATCCGGCCTATCACACTTTCAGACACTGTGTTCCAGACCCAAACCCCTGAACTGACCCGGCCTATCCGACACGCTCAGACACTGTGTTCCACATGCTAACTCCTGCATTAATCCAGCCTATCCCACACCCTCAAATGCTGTGTCCCAGACCTTAACACTGGATTAATCTGACCGATTCCACACTCTCAGAACTTTTTTTCCAGATCCTAACACTTGGATAGACCGGGCCTATCCTACACTCTCAGACACTGTGTTCTAGACTCTAACCCCTGGATTAATCCAGCATCTCCCACACTATCATGCACTTTGTTTCAGAACATAACCACTGGATTTACCCAGCCTATCCCTCACTCTCAGACACTGTGTTCCAGACCCTAACCCCTGGAATATTCCGGCCTACCCCACAATCTCAGACGCTGTGTTCCAGAACATAACCCCTGGATTAATCCGGCCTACCCCACACTCTCAGACACTGTTTTCCAGACCCTAACCCATGGATTATTCCGGCCTACCCCACACTCTCAGACACTCTGTTCCAGACCCTAACACCTGGAATATTCCGGCCTACTCCACACCTTCAGCCACTTTGTTCCAGACACTAACCCCTGGATTAATCCAGCCTACCGCACACTCAGCCACTGTGTTCCAGACACTAACCATTGGATTGACATGGCCTATTCCACACTCTCAGACACTGAGTTCCAGACCCTAAATCCTGGATTATTCCGGCCTCCCCACACTCTCAGGCACTTTGTTCCAGACCCTTACCCCTGGATTAATCCGGCCTATCCTACTCCCGTAGACACTGCATTCCAGACCCACACTGCTGAATTAATCCGGCCTATACTACACTCTCAGACACTGTGTTCCAGACCCTAACTCCGGCATTAAACCAGCCTATCCCACACTCTCAAACGCTGTGTCCCAGATCTTAACACCTGGAATATTCCGGCCTACTCCACACCCTCAGTCACTCTATTCCAGACACTAACCCCTGGATTAATCCAGCCTACCCCACACTCTCAGCCACTGTGTTCCAGACACTAACCATTGGATTGACACGGCCTATTCCACACTCTCAAACACTGAGTTCCAGACGCTAAATCCTGGGTTATTCCGGCCTCCCCACTCTCTCAGACACTGTGTTTCAGACCCTAACCCTTGCATTGAATCTGCCTTCCCCATACTCTCAGGCACTTTGTTCCAGTCCCTAACCCCTGTATTAATCCGGCCTATCCCACACTCTCAGGCACTGTGTTTCAGACCCTATCCCCTGGATTATTCCAGACTATCCCACACTCTCAAGCACTGTATTCCAGACACTAACCCCTGGATTAATCTGGCATACACCACATTCTCAGACACTGTTCCAGACCCTATCCCCTGCATTAATCTGGCCTATCCCACATTCTCATACACTGTGTTCTAGAACCAAACCCCAGGATTAATCCACCCTATTCCACTCTCTCAAACAATGTATTCCAGACACTAACCCCTTGGTTAATCCGACCAATCCCACATTGTCAGACATTATGTTCCAGAATGTAACCCCTGGATTGACTGGGCCTATCCCACACTCTCAGACACTGTATTCCAGACACTAACCCCGGAATTAATTTGGCTTATCCCACATTCTCAGACACTGTGTTCTAGAACCTAACCCTGGATTAATCTGGCCTTCTCCACACTCTCAAACACTGTGTTCCAGACACTAAACCCTGGATTAATCCGACCTATCCCACACTCTCAGACACTGTGTTTCAGACCCTAATCCCTGAATTTTCCGGCCTCCCACACACTCTCAGGCACTGTGTTTGAGACCCTAAAACCAGGGTTAAATAGGCCCATTCCACACTCTGAGGCACTGTGATGCAGACCCTAACCCCTGGATTAATCCGGCCTATCCTACTCCCGCAGACACTGTATTCCAGACCCAAACCGCTGGATTAATCCGGCCAATCCCACACTCTCAAACACTGTCTCAGACCTAAACCCCTGGATTAATCCGGCCTATCCCTCACGATCAGACACTGTATTCCAGACCCGAACCCCTGGATTAATCCGGCCTATCCCACACTCTCAGACACTGTATTCCCGACACTAACCCCTGGATTAACCGGACCTATCCCACTCACTCAAGCACATCGTTCCAGACCTTAACTCCTGGACTATTCCGGCCTATCCCACACTCTCAGACAATGTAACCAGACACTAGCCCCCGGATTTATCTGGCCTATCCCACAATCTCTGGCACTTTGTTACAGGCCCTAACCACTGGATTGACCCGCTCTCCCCACACTCTCAGACACTGTATTCCAGACCCTAACCCCTGGATTAATCTGGCATGTCCCACACTCTCAGGCACTATGTTCCAACCCTAACCCCGAGACTAAGCTGGCCTATCCCACACTCTCAATCACTGTGTTCCAGACCCTAACCCTGGATTACGCTGGCCTATCCCACACTCTCGGACACAATGTTACAGACCCTAACCCCTGGATTAATCCGACTGATCCCACACTCTTAGACATTGTGTTCCAGGGCGTAACACCTGGATAGACCGGGCCTATCCCACACTCTCAGACACCGTGTTCAAGGCCCTAACCCCTAGATTAATCCGGCCTATCCTACTCCTGCAGACACTGCATTCCAGACCCACACTGCTGGATTAATCCGGCCTATCCAACACTCTCAGACACCGTGTTCCAGACCCTAACTCCTGCAGTAATCCAGCCTATCTCACATTCTCAAATGCTGCGTTCCAGACCTTAACACCTGGATTAATCCGACCGATTCCACACTCTCAGAAATTGTGTTCCAGATCCTAACCCCTGGATAGACCAGGCCTATCCCACACTCTCAGACACTGTGTTCCAGACCCTAACTCCTGCATTAATCCAGCCTATCCCACACTCTCAAACGCTTTGTCCCAGACCTTTACACCTGGATTAATCCGGCCTACCCCACACTCTCAGCCACTGTGTTCCCGACACTAACCCCTGGATTAATCCAGCCTATCCCACACCCTCAGGCACTGTGTTCCAGACCCTAACCCCTGGATTATTCTGGCCACCCCACATTCTCATGCACTTTGTTCCAGACGCTAACTCCTGGATTAATCCGGCCTATCCCACATTCTCAGGCACTGTATTCCACACACTTACCCCTGGATTATTCCGACCTATCCCACTCTCTCAAACACTGCGTTCCAGACCCTAACTTGTGCAATATTCCGGCCTATCCCACACTCACACACTGTGTTCCAGAACCTAACCCCTGGATTAATCCGTTTTATCCCATAAACCCAGACAATGTATTTCAGACCCTAACCCCTGGCTTTACCCCGCCACCCCAATCTCTCTGACACTGTGTTCCAGTCCCTAACCCATGGATTAATCAGCCAATACACACTCTCAGGCTCTGTGTTCCAGACCCTAACCCCTGGATTGACCCAGAGTCCCCACACTCTCAGACACTGTATTCCAGACTCTCACCCCTGGATTAATCCAGCCTATCCCACACTCTCAGGCACCCTATTCCAGACATTTACCCCTGGATTAATCTGACCTATCCCACTCTCTCAAGCACTGCGTTTCAGACCTTAACTACTGGAATGTTCCAGCCTATCCCACACTCACACACTGTATTCCAGACCCTAACCCCTGGATTAATCCGGTCTATCCCATAAACTCAGACAATGAATTCCAAACCCTAACCCTTGGATTGACCCGGCCACCCCAAACTCTCTGATACTGTGTTCCAGACATTAACCCCTGGATTGACCCGGCCACCCCAAACTCTCTGACATTGTGTTCCAGTCCCTAAACCATGGATTAATCCGGCCTATCCCACTCTCTCAGGCACTGTGTTCCAAACCCTAACCCATGGATTATTCCGGCCTACCCCACACTCTCAGCCACTGTATTCCCGATTGACCCGGCCTATTCCACACTCTCAGACACTGAGTTCCAGACACTAAATCCTGGATTATCCCGGCCTCCCCACACTCTCAGGCACTTTGTACCAGATCCTAACGCCTGGATTAATCCAGCCTATCCCACATTCACTGGTACTTTCTGCCAGACCCTAATCCCTGGATTAATCCGGCCTTTCCCACACTCCTAGACACTGAGTTCCAGACACTAAATCCTGGATTGTCCCGGCCTCCCCACACTCTCCGGAACTTTGTTCCAGACCCTAACCCCCGGCCTATCCCACGCTCTCACACACTCTGTTCCAGACCCTAATGCCTGGATTAATCCGGCCTATCCCACAATCCCAGACAGTTTGTTCCAAACTCTAACCCTGGGAATGAATTGGCCTTCCCCACACTTTCCGGCACTTTGTACCAGACCCTAACCCCTGGATTAATCCGGCCTATCCTACTCCCGCAGACACTGTATTCCATACCCAAACCGCTGGATTAATCCAGCCTATCCCACACTCTCAGACACTGTGTTCCAGACCCTAACCCCTGGATTGACCCGGCCTATCCCACACTCTCAGGCACTGTGTTCCAGACCCTAACCCCTGGATTAATCCGGCCTCCCCCACACTTCCTGACACCGTGTTCCAGACCCTAACCCCTGGATTAATCCAGCCTATCCCTCACACTCAGACATTGTGTTCCAGACCCTAACCCCTGGATTGACCAGGCCTCCCCACACTCTCAGACACTGTATTCCAGACCCTAATCCCTGGATTAATCCGGCCTATCCCACACTCTCAGGCACTGTATTCCAGGCACTGACCTCTGGATTAATCAGACATATCCCACTCTCTCAACCACTGCGTTCCAAACCCTAACTCCTTAAATATTCCAGCCTATCCCACAATCTCACACACTGTGTTCCAGACCCTAACCCCTGGATTAATCCGGTCTATCCCATAAATTCAGACAATACATTCCAGACCCTAACACCTGGATTGACCCGGCCACCAGGTTATCTGTTGGGTCATTTGCTCTTGCTTGTGTGAGTTAGTTTGTCAGAGTGCTGTCAGTCTACCCTTCCCTGAGTGTGTTACATTGACAGAGTGGGGTCAGTCTACCCTTCCCTGAGTGTGTTACATTGACAGAGTGGGGTCAGTCTGCTCTTCCATGGGTGTGTTACATTGATAGAGTGAGGTCAGTCTGCTCTTCCCTGGGTGGGTCAGGTGATGGTCTAACTCATTCACTGGGACAGATGTCAAGGGGTATCTGACACCCGAGAGGGATCGAGGGGAATTGGAGCTGTATAGAGAGAGAGTACAAAAGGTAAGGCACCTCAGCTCAAAGCACGGTGCTTAATGCTGCCCCGACTAAAATATTGAAGATGGCAGAGGGGCAGATGAGCTGAGACAGGGTGGGAGCTGGGAGATATTGATGATGTGGAAGGACAGTGTGTGTATCTGATCACATTCTGTCAGTCTGACTAATAGCAGTCATTCCTGGCACTGGATTCACTGAGGGGTGAAGAGTCAGTGAACAGAGCGGACTGTCCCTGTTATTCTGTTCCTGACTCTCCAGCTCCCGCTCTGTTAGTGACCTCTCAGTCTCCCGGGAAATGGGCTGTTTCCCAATTGTGCCGGATTCCTGGTCTTTATCCTTGGCCGAGCTGAGAGTTGATGGTCTGAGGAATATCATTCCCAAATGACTCCTGTCCAAGATAATCCCGATTAATGTGTCTGTGTATCCTCCATTAATCTGTAAACATCATTGCTCAGGGCTGGAGGGACATGGATTGATGACATTGAGGATGTTATGAACCAGACCAAACTCCTCTGCCTTAAGGAAATGGTCTAGACCCCTTTTCTTGATTTCCTGAAGGGAAGTGTAAGGCGTTACAATGTGATTGGTCAAACTGCCAGGCTTCAATCAAAACACACTTTACTCCACACTATCGTTGGAACACAAACATAAGGAAGAAAGATTGGACAAACCGAACTCGATTAGAAACCTGAACTAAATGAACATTATTTAACTATAAACAGCAACTGTTCGGATATAGTAACATTCCATAAAACACACAATTCTGGTCTTTCTGCTCTCGGGAGAATGGGGTGAAACTTCTAAAGATTTAGAAAAGATTTACAAGGATGTTTGCAGAGTCAGGATTTCTGATTGTTTTGTGGCTGGGGTTTATTTTATCCTTGTCTCGATTTGACACATTGACCCTCCCTCCCCACCACTACAGAAGCTGTTGGAACTGTTCAGTGTTTCCAGCGGCTTCTGTAATTATTTCAGGTTCCTGACGGGAGCAGTCTCTCACTTTTCGAACAAAACAAACCCCTCCTTGTGCTGTACCCAATATTTCAATAAGAAATGGGAAGCAGCAGAGGGGAAAGCTTCCGAGATGCTGAGCAATGCTGCCCGGTTCCACACTGCAATTCACAGGAACCATCGCCAGGAAAAGCAAGGAGCAATTTGACAGATCCGGTTTACCACAGAATGAAAGATTTATTTCCTCGATTTATCCCAGTGCCTTACCTTTAAAAGGCTGTTTACAAACCACAACACTGCGATGGCCGGTAATCGAACGTGGGTCAACTGGTTGGAAGGCAGCTATGCTCCCCACTATCCCACCATCACCCTCCTAACAGCTCCCTCCCCATTCCCAAACACACTTAACAAGGCCGTGATCATCACCAACTGGATTGGGGCTGAAATCCAAACATACACATCCTCTGTATCTAACCCAGTGATGGAGCTATCCTGATTGAGTTTGATGTGAACAGGATGGGGTCAGTGGGAGATTTAATCAGTACCTAACACCGAGCACAAAATGGCCTGGGAATTTGAAATGCTGCAGTGTAGAGGGAGATTTACTCTGTATCTGACCCCATTCTCTACCTGCCCTGGGGATTTAAATGGGGACAGTTTAATGGGAGCTTTATTTTGTATGGAAGCCTGTGCTCCCTCTGCCCTGGGAGTGTTTGCTGGGAACACTGTCTAACCTCTGTGATATGGATCCTATGAAGATTGATGGGAGACAGTGTAAATGGGATTGTCAAGATCCAATTCCTTCACGTGGATGAGAGATGGTCTCCAATTGGAATTGTGAGTAAAATTGGTGCCCGTGGGACTGAAGGGTCAGTAACAGAATGACGATACCATTGGCTCAGAGACAGGAGACAGGATAGAGGGGAATGAGGGTTTCAGATTGGAGGGAGCTACAGGCACATACAAGTTGGGAACTGTTTTCAGTAAAAGGCAATTGATCCCAGGTCACTGCAGAGTGTAATAATCTGATGCCTTTCCCTCACTATCCTCCTCCAATCCCTGGGAAGATCTGCTCCCACACCATGTTCCACCCTAACTGCTGAGTGTGTTAGATACATTAATATATTAGGGATGGACAGGTGTGCTTTTCACCCTGGGATCTTGCTGTGTAACTTGCCTTCAAAATGCTCTCGCTCCCCATTTCAACTCATCTTTTCTATCTTTTATCCTGAAGAAACTTTCTTTGGAAATCTGCAACCTGAAGATCCAAAATATTCGAGGCCAGGAAAGAACAACCTCCAGAGGGGGAGCAAGGGCCTGAGGCCTGAGGCCTGGTCAACAGGCTGCATCCTGTGGGGGCCCACCTGAGTTGTGTGTTTATTTACCCCGAGGTTTAACCTCCTCTGGGGGGGTCCCTGGGTTTTAGGGGCCTCTGGATAACTGGCTCCTGTCAGATTGCGGCCCTGTCATTTTTAAAACAGGTTTGAAACCTGAGGCTAAAGTATGTCAATTCCCAGGATCTGAGAGGCAGGACTGCCTGAAGGAGGAAGAAAAACCCAAATGATCTGACCCTCTCTGAAGACTTGTCATAAAGTCAGAGTAATGTGGGTTATAGAGAGGGCAGGATGTGAAAATTCGGCAATGAAAGAATAAGAGTGAGAGAGAAAAGTTAAAAATTCAGGGAGCAGGGGAAACAGAAGGGGATCAAGAGGAAGAGGCATTTTGAGTTTGTGAAATCGCTGCAAGATTTGATTCTGGGGTGACAGGAAATAATTAAACTGAAGCAGCATCACAGAGGGGAAAAATGATCAGAGTAATTCGCTGCTGCTGCATTGGTGCATGTGGGATCTTGCCGTGCAACAGCTGACCGAACACTGTCAAGAGAGGTAGTGAGTGTTTTAATCAGCTAATCCGTCATTTCAAAGTTTTTCCAAGGCTGTGCCATGAAAACTCATCTCATCGCCCGATGTGTTTGTGTTTGGATGTTTCTGAGGGTTTGTCTGTGCCACTGAGAGAGGAAAACCTGGGATCTTGCTGTGCTATCTCTCCGTAATGATTTTCCTCCTTTGCCTTTCAACTAATGCTGTCTCTTTCCTCCCATGGGCCACTTGAAGATTCAAAGGGAGAAACTTTAGGATCAGGAGATCTTTGAACAAGAGCTTTCTCCACAGGGGACACGGTCCTGTGGCCTGAGGCCTGTTCGACAGGCTGCACCCCGTGAGGGCCCACGTGAGTTGTGTGTTTATTTACCCTGAGGTTTAATCTCCTCTGGAGGACCCTGGGTTTTAGGGGCCTCCGGTTAACTGGCTCCTGTCAGATTGGGGCCCTATTGTTTTGAAAACACGTTTGAAGCCTGGGGTTAAAGGAACTGGGGCCTTGGGATTTGACACAAATACATCAATCCCCAGTGAGTGTCTGACAGACAGGACTCCCCAATGAGGGAATTAAAACCTCAAATGAGAAACTCTCTCCAAAGACTTGTTCTAATATCAGAGTAGTACTACTTGTGGGATCTTGCTGTGTCTCAAACCACCTGCAGAGTGGCCTACATTGCAGCAAGGGTGACCAAATATGATAATCCCATAAATAAGACCCAGGTTGGCCCAATCCCTGAGTATCTGGGAGGGGTCTCTCTCTCTCTCTCTCTCTCTCTCTGTCCCCTATCTCACACCCTCCCCAGCTTCTTTTTGTTGGTTTTTCAAACAAATAAAACCGTCCCACACACAGCAATGTGACTCGTGGGTATTTGAAGTGGGGGAGAAGGAAATATTTTGCAGCACAAGGTGATTGTTTTTGAGACAAAGGGGTAAAAGATCACAAGATCCACAGAGAGAGAGAGAGAGAGTGGGAAGGAGGGGGATAGACGGATAAGATGTGTCTTTGTAGCAGGGCTGGGAAAGGGAGACAGGATCTGGGGGAATGGGGAGAGAATGGGACTCTCCTGTATCCCATCACCGCCCAGCTCCAATTACTTCCTTCTAGAAAGTACCATCCACAAAATTAAATTCTGGGATTGAGGGAGTGATTTTTTTTTAAAAAAGAGTCTCAAAGAAATCCACAGTCTCTTGCTGGATAGAAAAGTGGGATTTGAGCACATTCAGGAGCAGGAAGGGAGTACCCTGTGGGATCTCCCTGTGTGTCAATGGCCCACAGTATTGCTGGCACAGAGACTGCTGGGAAACAGTGCCCCGGATTATAAAAGGGAATATTGTCAAATATGAACACTGCTGTCTTTTAAAAGATGAAATAAATATTACCATGTACACGATTAAATCAGAGAGAGACAGAAAACAATTAGAGATGGAGAAGGGGGGAGACAGAGACTGAGGCAGCAAGAGAGAGAGAGAGCGAGAGAGAGAGAGAGGGAGAGAGGGAAGTGGTTTGAATTTGTCAAACAGCAGGACCTTTGAACCCTTAACCAGCGTCAGTGAAACACACAATCTGTCTGCAGTCACACTGCTACTTGTGGGATCTTGCTGTGTCTCAAATCACCTGCAGAGTCTCCCACATTGCAACAAGTGGCTCTGTGTCAAAATGTAGTTTACAGAGGCTTGGATTTTACATTTTCCTTGTCTTTCTCTCTCTCTCCTTCTCTCGCTCTGTCCATCTCCTTCTCTCTGCACCTCCCTCAGTCTGGGTCTCCCTCCCTTTCTCTCTGTCCATAGTCTGGGTCTTTCTTTCTGCCTTCCTCTCTCTGTCTCTCTCGTTCCCCCTCTCCATTACCATTCCTGACTCTGGGTCTTCCCCCTGACCCCCTCAATCTCTCCAGACTGCCCCATCATTTTAAACCCTCAAGGCTGTGATGTGTCGGGTCAGGATTACAAAATGACGGGAGTGACCACATTTCAGAGACAGAGGCTGGAATCGGAGAGAGTGTAGGGAAAGAGAGATGGAGAGAGGGAGAGCATGGAAAGGGAAGGATGGGAGTGGGATCAGAGGGCTGGACTGGGGAGGGGGCTGGGTGATGTGGGGGCAGTGAATAGACACAATGGCTGGGGGTGGGGAGGTGGGGCGTCTCCAGTGTTCACACATTGTATATTGAAAGTACAGGAGAAATCGTTCCCAGCCCGTGAGTGAAGATGGCAGCCTGGGATAGAGAGAACAAGACAGACAGAGAGATACACACAGAGATGGTGCAGCCTCTGGGTTCTAACTGTGTGGGTGTAATGTGTTCCTATTGGAACGCAGTGAGACTCCATGTGGGATCTTGCTGTGCAGTGTTCCATGCATTATAACTTTAGCCCATTCTGGGGGATTGTGTTGGGGTGTGGGGAGGATGGGTAGGTCAGGAGTCCTGAGCCTGTGTGAGGCTTTGTGATCATTGGATGGCCGTATCTGTGTTTTGGACAGGACCACGGAGCAGTGAGGGTTCAATGGAAGGTGTAGGTGCCACACGAACGTAGCTTATTGAGGAGCTAAGGGTGACGGTAGAGGGTCAGGAAAGGGCTGAATTTCCCTGTCTCTCCATCCAGCCCCGGAGTTGAAATGGGGGAGGTTAGCATTTGTTGGTAACTTAACAGAGAGGCCTGTTTCCACATTGCAGTCTGTGGGATCTTGCTGTGCGAGAACAGCCTTCATCCTTTTCCTTTCCAGTAGCAGTGGGCCACACTTTCCAAATTCAGACCAGAGGGTGGGGGCTGGTTCTGAATGTGGACTGTGAAGGTACAGACACCCTCACAGTGTCCCTCAGCATGGGCTGGTGGGATCCGGCTGTGCAGAATTCCACTGTCAGTCCGTGTGTGTGTGTGTGCGTGTGTGTGTGTGTGCGTGTGTGTGTGTGTGAGTGTGTGTGTGTGTGCATGTGTGTGAGTATGTGTCTATGTGTGTGTGTGTGTTGATGGATGTGTTTGGGGATGGTTCTGGAGATGATGTGAATGGGTGGGGAGTGTTCTGTCAGGGTGTACAGGAAATCTCTCAGTGTTCCCTCACCCAGCTGCCTACGGAATCTTGCTGTGCACCTCTCAGCCTGCGGGTTGTCCCTTACACATCACAGAAACCTGTCTCCAAGGCCTGGAATCTGTTTGATGACAGTCAGCTACAAAGACACATCTTATCCCTCTATCGCTCCCTCCTTCCCACACTCACTCTTTCTCTGTCTGTATCTTGTGTGTTTTTACCCCGTTGTCTCAGAAACAATCACATTGTGCTACAAAATATTTCCATCTCCCCCACTTCAAATACCCACGAGTCACATTGCTGTGTGTGGGACGGTTTTATTTGTTTGAAAAATCAATAACTAAATCTGGAGAGGGTTCGAGAGAGGGGACAGAGAAAGAGAGAGATCCCCTCCCTGATACTCAGGGAATTGAATTGAAATGGCCAACCTGCATCTTATTTATGCGATTATCACATGTGATCACCCAGGCCTGTACACATCCACATTACTCTGACATTAGAACAAGTCTTTGGAGGGACTTTCTCATTTAAGGTTTTAATTCCCTCCTTGGGGAGTCCTGTCTGTCAGACTCTCACTGGGGATTGATGTGTTGGTGTCAAATCCCAAGGCCCCAGTTACTTTAACCCCAGGCTTCAAACTTGTTTTAAAAACACCAGAGAGCACCAATCCGACAGGAGCCAGTTAACCAGAGATCCCTAAAACCCAGGGTCCCCCAGAGGAGATTAAACCGCGGGGTAAATAAATACACAACTCACGAGGGCCCCCAAGGGGTGCAGCCTGTCGACCAGGCCTCAGGCCTCAGGACCGTGTCCCCTGTGGAGAAAGCTCTTGTTCAAAGGTCTCCTGAACTTAAAGATTCTCTCTTTGAATCTTCAAGGGGCCAGCGAGATCCCTTGGGAGGAAAGAGACAGCATTAGTTGAAAGGCAAAGGAGGAAAATCATACAGAGTAATAGTATAGCAAGATCCCAGGTTTCCCCTCTCAGTCACACAGACAATCACTCAGCAACGTCCAAACACAAACATATTGAGCGATGAGCGGAGTTTTCATGCTAAAGCCTTGGAAAAATTTGAAATGACGGGTTAGCTGATTAAACCCCTTACTGCCTGCAGTGATAGCATTGGGACAGCTGGTGCACAGCAAGATCCCACATGCAACAATGCAGCAGCAGCTAACTACTCTGATCATTTTCCCCCTCTGTGATGCTGCTTCAGTTTAATTATTTCCTGTCACTCCAGAATCAAACATTGCAGCGATTTCACAATCTCAAATTAGCTCTCCCTCTCTCTCCCCTTCTCTTTCCCCTACTCTCTCAATTTTTCACTCATTCCCTCTCACTCTCTTTCTCTCACTGGTGAATTTTCTCATCCTGCCCTCTCTATAACCCACATTACTCTGACTTTATGACAAGTCTTTAGAGAGGGTCACATCATTTGAGCTTTAATTTCCCCCTCGGGTAGTCCTGCCTCTCAGATCCTGGGGATTGACATACTTTAACCCCAGGTTTCAAACCTGTTTTAAAAATGACAGGGCCACAATCCAACAGAAGCCAGTTAACCAGAGGCCCCGAAAACCCAGGGTCCCCCCCCCCCCCGCCCCAGAGGAGATTAAATCTCAGGGTAAATAAACACACAATTTATGTCGATCACCATGGGATGCAACCTGTCGACCAGGCCTTAGGCCTCAGAACCACGTCTCACGCTGGAGCTTGTCCAAGGCTTCCCTCGGCCTGAACATTTTGGATCTTCACGTTGCAGCTTTCCCAACAAACGTTCATCGGGATAAAAGAAGGAAAAGTTACTTGAAAGGGAATGTGAGGGCATTTTGAAGGCAAGTTACACAGCAAGATCTCAGATTTAAAAGCACCCCTGCCCAGCTCTGATGTATTAACGTATCTAACACAGTCAGCACTTAGGATGGAACATGGTGTGGGAGCAGATCTTCCCAGGGATTGGAGGAGGATAGTGAGGGAAAGGCATCAGATTCTTACACTCTGCAGTGACCTGTGATCAATTGCCTTTTACTGAAAACAGTTCAGTGGGCGGGTTGCTCTTTGGAGGTTCAGTGTGGACTTGTTGGGCCGAAGGGCCTGTTCCCACACTGGATTGATTCTATGATTTTTTTTAAAAGGAAATAATAGATTATCCGGTCACTCCCACAGATTGTATCCTTGAGTTTAAAGTTGCTATCTAATGGCAGGTCTGTCTCTGTTGTTGTGAAAGACAGCACCTGAAAGGATTTGCTCGGGTGTGTAAACCAGTGTGTTGATGTTGCCCAATTATCTCTGAGTTGTGTGAGAAACAAAACTCACATATTAATAAATTTCAGTCCGAGTCAGATTCTGAAGCAGCAAATTTTATTGATGCGTCCTTGCAAGAACGGGTGCCTAATGAGTGAGCACCCCGATCGGAGGGTTACATTCTGATTTATGCTGCTCAGCTGCGTCTCTCGGTCCTCCCCTTTCACCCCATTGGTTACTTTTCCTGTAGCGCGTAGCCTATCACAAGCTCTAGCTTCACTCCACCTTTGCCTAGTTTTGCAGTCTGTGGGATCTTGCGGTGCGGGAACAGCCTTCATCCTTTTCCTTTCCAGTAGCAGTGGGCCACAGTTCCCAAATTCAGGCAGGAGGGTGGGGGGTGGTTCTGAATGGAGATGGTGAAGGTACAGACACCCTCACAGTGTCCCTCAGCATGGGCAGGTGGGATCCTGCTGTGCAGAATTCCAATGTCAGCACCTCTCTGTGCGTGTGTGTGAGGGGATGGGAGTGTTTGGGGTGGTTCTGGAGACGGTGTGGGTAGGTGGGGGCGGTTCTGTCAGAGTGTACAGGGTATCCCTCAGCAGTCCCACACCTGGCTGCCTGTGGGATCTTGCTGTGCGCACCCTCAGCCTGCGGGTTGCCCCTTACACATCACAGGAACCTGTCTATAGGGCCCGGGCTCCGTTTGCTGATGGTCTGATGGTGGGTGGGGTGTATCATCCCTCCTTGCCCCAGCCCAGATCCCCCCCCCCACACAGCCCCACCTCTCCTCCCCCTCCCCCCACAATGTGTTAGTGACAAGGCTAATGTCTACAGGACATGGCGGGGAGATGGGAACACACTTTAAATGGGAGGGAGGGAGGGAAGGACCATTCAATCAGAACGGAGGGGGAATGGAGAGAGAGAGACATTCTCGAGAGCAGGAGGAAGCTGAGCAGAGAGATGGAGAGGGGGATCGGGACAGGGAGAGGAGGACGGGATGAGAGAGGGAGACAGAGAATTAGAGAGGGAAGGACACAGAGAGAGTAGGGGACGGACAGAGAGGGAAGAGGGAGAGTAGGAGACAGAGAGAGAGCAACAGGAGTCAGAGCGAGTGAAGGAGTGAAGGAGAGGGAGGAGTGAGAGTCAGAGAAGGAGGTAAGGAGAGAGGGGACTGTACCAGTGGGAGGTTCATTTTGAATATTTCATGGAGAAACAGCCCAAACCTTGTTTCATATTCCCCCCCCCCGCCCACCCCCGGTGTACCAGAGAGCCAGCTGGAGGGGGCACGTTATACACAGAGGGACGGAGGGAAGGGCAAGAGACAGGATCTGGGAGTAACTCCCTACCATTGAGTGACTGACCAGCACCTCTCTCAGAAAATAAACCCTTCGGGTAGGGGACAGTCAGAAAGCATTTACCCCTGGGGGAATGGATGGGGGGAGAAAAGGGGGGGGGAAGAAAAGGAAGGGAGGTGAGGAGAGGGAAGGAGGAGAGGGGGAAGGAGGAGGGCAAGGAGAGTGGGGAAGGAGAGGAGGGGGAGGGAGGAGAGGGAGGCAAGGGAGGAGGCAGGAAGGGAGGTGAGGAGAGGGAAGGAGGAGAGGAGGAATGAGGGAGAAGGAGAGGAGGGGAGGGAGGAGGAGAGGGGGAAGGGAGGGGGGAGAGAAGGAGGGGCGAGAGAGGAGGGGGTGAAGGAGAAGAGGGGGGAAAGGAGGGGGGACGGAGGAGAGGGGGAGAAGGAGAGGAGGTGAAGGAGAGGGGGTAAGGGAGGAGGGGGGAAGGTGGAGGGGGAAAGGAGGGGGAGAAGGAGAGGGGGTAAGTGAGGAGAGCATGGAAGGAGGAGGGGAGGAGAAGGAGGGGGGAGGAGAAGGAGAGGGGGAAGGGTGGAAGAGGGTGATGGGGAGGGAGGGGGGAAGTGAGTTGGAAGGAGGGAGGTGGGGAGTGGGGGGAGGAAGGAAGGGTGCAAAGAAGAGTGGGGTGGGAGGGTGGGTAGGAGAGGAGGGAGGAAGTGGAGGGGGGAAAGGAGTGGGGGGAGTTGGAGAGGGTGAAAGGAGAGAGGGGTAAAGGAGAGAGGGGTAAAGGAGTGGGGGAAGGAGATGGTTGGGGAAGGAGAGGGGGATGAGGGGGGAGGAGGAGGGGAAGGGGAGTGGAAACGAGAGGGAGGAATGGAGAGGGGTGAAAGGAGGGGGTTAAGGAGGAGGGGTAGGAGATGGGGCAAGGAGAGGGGTGAAAGGAGAGAGGGGTAAAGAGTGGGGGAAGGGGGAAGGAGAGGGAAATGAGTGGAGGGAGGAGAGGGGGAAGGGGCGGGAGGAGTGAGGAAAGAGGGGGAAAGGAGGGTGATTTGGAGAAGGGAGGAGGAGGAGGGCAAGGAGGGGGGAAGAGAAGGGAGGAAGGAGAAGGGGGAAGGAGATGGCGAGGAAAGGCAGGAGGAGAGGGGCAAGGTGAGGAGAGTGGAAAGAGGACAGAGGTAGGAGGAGAGACCTGGGAGGGGGAGGAGTGGGGCTGTTGTGGGAGGAGAGGGTATAGGGGGGTAAAGGAGAGAGGGGAGGAGAGGGAGGAGGACGGGGTTCAGCAGAGGGGGGAGGTGGGGGGAGAGGAGAGTTGGGGCAGGATAGAGGAGGGAGGAGGAGAAATGGAGGAGGGATGAAGGAGAGGGGGTGATGAGGGGGTAAGGTGAGGAGGGGGGAAGGAGAGGGGTGAGTGGGGAAGGAGAGGGAGTGAGGAGGGGGAAGGAGAGGAGAGGTGAAGGAGGGGGTTGAGGAGGGGAGGAGAGCGGTGTAAAGGAGGGAGCAGTGGTGGGGAGGAGGGCTAGGGAAAGAGGGTGGCAAGGGGAGGAGCGTGAAGGGAGGAGAGGAGGGGAGAAGGGGGAAGGAGGGAGGGAAATGAGAGAGGAGGGAGGAGAGAGAGAGGAGGCAAGAGAAAGGGAGGCACGGGGGGAGGAAGGAGTGGGGTGTAAAGGAGAGGAGACTCTCACTATGTACTCTATCTAATCCTCTGATCATCCTGTATGTCTCTATCAAATCCCCTCTTAGTCTTCTTTCCAATGAGAACAGACCCAAGTCTCTCAGCCTTTCCTCATAAAACCTTCCCTCCAGACCAGGCAATATCCTGGTAAATCTCCTCTGCACCTTTTCCAAGGCTTCTACATCATTCCTGAAATATGGCAACCAGAACTGTACACAATATTCCAAGTGTGGCCGCACCAGTGTTTGTGTAGTTGCAGCATGATATTGCAGCTCCGGAACTCAATCCCTTTCCCAATGAAACCCAACACCTTCTTAACAGCACTATCCACCTGGGTGGCAACTTTCAGAAATCTATGTACATGGACACCAAGATCCCACTGCACATCCACACGACCAAGAATCCTTCCATTAACCCAGTACTCTGCCTTCCTGTTATTCTTCCCAAAGTGCATCACCTCACATTTAACTGCATTGAACTCCATTTGCCACCTCTCAGCTCAATTCTGGAGTTTATCCAAGTCTCCCTGAAATCTGTAACATTCTTCCAAACTGTCCACTACTCCACTGAGTTTAGTGCCATCGGCAAACTTACTAATCTACCCACCTATGCCTGCATCAAAGTCATTTATAAAAATGACAAACAGCAGTGGTCCCAAAACAGATCCTTGTGGCACACCACTAGTAACTGGACTCCAGGCTGAATATTTTCCATCAACCACCACTCGCTGCCTTCTTTCAGAAAGCCAGTTACTAATCCAAACTGCTAAACCACCCTCAATCCCATGCCTCTGCATTTTCTCCAACAGCCTACCATGTGGAACCTTATCAAAGGCTTTACTGAAGTCCATATACACCACGTCACCTGATCTACCCTCATCCACATGCTTGGTCACCTTCTCAAAAAACTCACTGAGGTTTGTGAGACATGACCTGCTCTTGACAAAACCGTGCTGACTACCTGAAATTAAATTGTTGCTTGCTGGATGATCATAAATCTTATCTCTTTAATCCTTTCCAATACAACCGAAGTACGGCTCACTGGTCTATAATTACCTGGGTCATCTCTACTGTCCTTCTTGAACAAGGGCACAACATTTGCAATCCTCCAGTCTCCTGGTACTAAACCTGTAGATAATGACGACTCAAATCTCACCTTCCCCAGAATGAGCCCCAATCATCCAAGTCCCTGAAACCTTCCCTCCTGTACCATCCCTTCAGCCACGTGTTCAGCTGATATCTCTCCCTATTCCTTGCCTCACTATCATATGGCACAGGCAACAAACCAGAGATAACAATTCTGTTTGTTCCAGCTCTCAGCTTTCACCCTAGCTCCCTGAAATCCTGTCTTATATCTCTATCCCTCTTTCTACCTATGTCGTTAGTACCTACATGGACCAGGACTTGAGGCTGGTCATCCTCTCTCCCTTCAGGGCCCCAAAGATACGATCTGAGACATCACAGACCCTGGCACCTGGGAGGCAACATACCAACCGCGAGTCTCGTTCGTTCCCAACAAACCTTCTATCTGAGCCTTTAACTATTGAGCCCCCAATGACTAACACTCTACTCCTTTTCCTCCTTCCCTTCTGTGCAACAAGGACAGGCCCTGTGCCAGAGACCTGGGCCCCACTGCATACCCCTGGTAAGTTGTCCCCCTCAACAGAATCCAAAACGGTGTACATGTTTTTCAGGGGAACGACCACAGGGATCCCTCCACTGACTGTTTTTTTTCACCTTCAAACAGTCACCCAGCTCTCTCCATACCTAAGAGTAACACTTCCCTGTAACTCTAACCTATCCCATCCTCTGCCTCCTGAGTGATCCAACGTTCATCCAGCTCCCACTCCAGTTCCCTAACACGGTCTTGGAGGAGCGAGAGTTGGGTGCACTTCCTACAGATGTACTTGGGATGGGACACTAATGGCCAGGGTGATAATGACACAGTAAGTGTGAGGGGATCAGGGTGATAGTGACGAATTGAGTGTGATAGGGTCAGGGTGATAGTGAGGCAATAAGTGTGATGGGATTAGGGTGATTGTGATGCATTAAGTGTGATGGGATCAGGCAGATATGGCGCACTAAGTGCGAGGTGGCCAGGGTGAAAAGTGTGAGGGTATCAGGGTGATAGTGATGCAGTAAGTGTGAGGGTATCACTGTGATCGTGACGCAGTAAGTGTGAGGGAGTCAGGGTGATGGTGACACAGTAAGCGTGATGGGATCAGGGTGATAGTGATGCAGTATGTGTGATGGGCTCAGGGAGATAGTGACGCAGGGAGTGTGAGGTGGCCAGGGTGATAGTGACACATTAAGTGTGAGGGGATCAGGGTGATAGTGACGAATTGAGTGTGATAGGGTCAGGGTGATAGTGAGGCAATAAGTGTGATGGGCCAGTGTGAGAGTGATGCATGAAGTGTGATGGGATCAGGGTGATAGTGATGCATTAAGTGTGAGGGTACCACTGTGATAGTGACGCAGTAAGTGCGAGGGAGTCAGGGTGATAGTGACGGAGTAAGTGTGAGGGGATCAGGGAGATAGTGACGCAGTACGTGTGATGGGATCAGGGGATAGTGATGCAGTAAGTGTGATGGGGTCAGGGTGATAGTGACGCAGTAAGTGTGATGGGGTCATGGAGATAGTGACGCAGTACGTGTGAGGGGGTCGGGGGACAGTGATGCAGTAAGTGTGATGGGATCAGGGAGGTAGTCATGCAGTGATTGTGATGCAGTCAGGGTGGAAGTGACGCAGTATGTGTGAGGGGATCAGGGTGATAGTGACGCAATAAGTGTGTTTGGGTCAGGGAGATAGTGACGCAGAAAGTGTGAGGGGGTCAGGGTGATAGTGACGGAGTAAGTGTGAGGGGATCAGGGAGATAGTAATGCTGTAAATCTGAGGAGATCAGGGAGATAGTGACGCAGTACGTGTGAGGGCGAAAGAGTAATAGTGACACAGTAAGTGTGATGGGGTCAGAGTGATAGTGACGCAGTAAGTGTGATGGGATCAGGGAGATAGTGACGAGGTAGAGTGTGAGGGTTCAGGGAGATAGTTACACAGTAAGTGTGAGGGGGCGGGGTGAGAGTGACGCAGTAAGTGTGAGGGGTCAGGGAGATGGTGACGCAGTAAGTGTGATGGGATCAGGATGATAGTGACGTAGTAAGTGTGAGGGGTCAGGATGATAGTGACACGGTAAGTGTGATGGGGTCAGGGTGATAGTCAAACAGTAAGTGTGATGGAGTCAGTGTGATAGTTATGCAGCAAATGTGATGGGGTTATAGTGATAGTGACTCAGTGAGTGTGAGGGGTCAGCGAGATAGTTACGCAGTAAGTGTGAGGTGTCAGGGTGATAGTAACTCAGTAAGTGTGAGGGAATCCGGTTGATAGTGAGGCAGGGGTGTGATGGGGTCAGGGTGATAGTGACGCAGTAAGTGTGATGGGGTCATGGTAATACTGATGCACTAAGTGTGATGGGGTCAGGGTAATAGTTACGCAGTTAGTGTGAGGGGATCAGGGTGATAGCGATGCAGTAAGTGTGGTGGGGTCAGGGTGATAGTTACGCAGTAAGTGTGAGGGGATCAGGGTGATAGTGACGCAGTAAGTGTAAGAGGGTCAGAGTGATAGTGAAACAGTAAGTATGAGGGGTCAGGGTGATAGTGACGCAGTGAGTGTGAGGGGTCAGGGAGATAGTGACGCAGTGATTGTGAGGGGGTCAGAGTGATAGTAATGCAGTAAGTGTGATGGGGTCAGAGAAATAGTGACGCAGTGAGTGTGTGTGGGTCAGGGAGATAGTGATGCAGTATGTGTTAGGGAGTCAGAGTGATAGTGATGGAGTAAGTGTGAGGGGATCAGGGAGATAGTGACGCAGTAAGTGTGAGGGGATCAGGGAGATAGTGATGCAGTACGTGTGAGGGCGAAATGGTGATAGTGACACAGTAAGTGTGATGGGGTCAGAGTGATAGTGTCGCAGTAAGTGTGATGAGGTCAGGGAGATAGTGACACGGTGAGTGTGAGGGTTCAGGGAGATAGTTACACAGTAAGTGTGAGGGGGCAGGATGACACTGACGCAGTAAGTGTGATGGGGTCAGAGTGATAGTAACGCAGTAAGTGTGAGGGGTCAGGGAGATAGTGACACAGTAAGGATGATGGGATCCGGGAGATAGTGAAGCAGTGAGGGTGAGGGGGTCAGGGTGATAGTGACGCAGTAAGTGTGAGGGGGTCAGGGAGACAGTGATGCAGTAAATGTGATGGAATCAGGGAAATAGTGACGCAGTAAGTGTGAGGAGACCAGGAAGATACTAACACTGTGAGTGTGAGGGGGTCAGGGTGATAGTGAAGCAATAAGTGTGAGGGGGTCAGAGTGATAGTGACGCAATAAGTGTGAGCGGGTCAGGTTGCTAGTGATGCAATAGGTGTGAGGGGTCAGAGAGATAGTGACGCAGTAAGTGTGAGGGGTCAGTGAGATAGTGACGCAGTAAGTGTGTTGGGATCAGGATGATAGTGATGCAGTAAGTGTGAGGGGTCAGGATGATAGTGACGCGGTAAGTGTGATGAGGTCAGTGTGATAGTGATACAGTAAGTGTGATGGAGACAGTGTGATAGTGACGCAATAAGTGTGAAGGTCTCAGGGTGATGGTGGTGCAGTAACTGTCATGGAGTTATGGTGATAGTGACGCAGTGAGTGTGAGGGGGTCAGGGTGATAGTGAAACAGTAAGCGTGAGGGGGTCAGAGTAATAGTGACGCAGTAAGTGTGAGGGGGTCAGAGTGATAGTGGCGCAGTACGTGTGAGGGGTCAGGGAGATAGTGATGCAGTGAGTGTGAGGGGTCAGGGTGATAGTGACGAAGTAAGTGTGAGGGGGTCAGGCTGATAGTGATGCAGTAAGTGTGATGGGATCAGGGTGATAGTGATGCATTGAGTGTGATGGGGTCAGGGTGACAGTGATGCAGTAAGTGTGATGGGGTCGGGTGATAGTGACGCAGAAAGTGTGAGGAGATCAGGGAGATACTAACACTGTGAGTGTGAGGGGGTCAGGGTGACAGTGACGCAGTAAGTGTGAGGGGGTCAGGGTGATAGTGATGCAATAAGTGTGAGGGGGTCAGAGTGATAGTGATGCAGTAAGTGTGAGGGGTCAGTGAGATAGTGACACCGTAAGTGTGGGGTCAGTGAGATAGTGACGCAGTAAGTGGAATGGGATCAGGATGACAGTGATGCAGTAAGTGTGAGGGGTCAGGATGATAGTGACGCAGTTAGTGTGATGGGATCAGGGAGATAGTGACGCAGAAAGTGTGAGGAGATCAGGGAGATACTAACACTGTGAGTGTGAGGGGGTCAGAGTGATAGTGATGCAGTAAGTGTGATGGGATCAGTGAGATCGTCACGCAGTGAGTGTTGGGGGTCAGGGCGATAGTGACGCAGTAAGTGTAAGGGGTCAGGGAGATGCTAACACAGTGAGTGTGATGGTGTCAGGGTGATAGTGATGCAGTAAGTGTGAGGGGGTCAGGGTGATAGTGACGCAGTAAATGTGTTTGCATCATGGAGATAGAGTCGCAGTAAGTGTGAAGGGGTCAGGGTCATAGTGACGCAGTAAGTGTGAGGGGGTCAGGGTGATAGTGACGCTGTAAGTGTGAGGGGATCAGGGTTATAGTGACGCATTAAATGTGTTTGCATCAGGGAGATAGTGTCGCAGTAAGTGTGAAGGGGTCAGGGTGATAGTGACGCAGTAGGTGTGAGGGGGTCAGGGTGATAGTGACGCAGTAAGTGTGTTTGGGTCAGGGAGATAGTGTCGCAGTAAGTGTGACAAGGTCAGTGTGATAGTGACGCAGTAAGTGTGAGGGGTCAGGGAGATGGTGACACAGAAAGTGTGATGGGATCAGGATGATAGTGACGTAGTAAGTGTGAGGGGTCAGGATGATAGTGACACGGTAAGTGTGATGGGGTCAGGGTGATATTCATACAGTAAGTGTGATGGAGTCAGTGTGATAGTGATGCAGCAAATGTGATGGGGTTATGGTGATAGTGACGCAGTGAGTGTGAGGGGTCAGCGAGATAGTTACGCAGTAAGTGTGAGGTGTCAGGGTGATAGTAACTCAGTAAGTGTAAGGGGATCCAGGTGATAGTGAGGCATTGAGTGTGATGGGGTCAGGGTGATAGTGACGCAGTAAGTGTGATGGGGTCATGGTAATAGTGATGCACTAAGTGTGATGGGGTCAGGGTAATAGTTAAGCAGTTAGTGTGAGGGGATCAGGGTGATCGTGACACAGTAAGTGTGGTGGGGTCAGGGTGATAGTTACGCAGTAAGTGTGAGGGGATCAGGGTGATAGTTACGCAGTAAGTGTGAGGGGATTAGGGTGATAGTGACGCAGTAAGTGTGAGGGGTCAGGGAGATAGTTATGCAGTACGCGTGAGGGGGTCAGGGTGATAGTGACGCAGTGAATGTGAGGGGGTCAGAGTGATAGTGATGCAGTAAGTGTGATGGGGTCAGCGAAATAGTGACGCAGTAAGTGTGATGGGATCAGGGAGATCGTGACGCAGGAAGTGTGTGTGGGTCAGGGAGATAGTGACACAATAAGTGTTAGGGAGTCAGAGTGATAGTGATGGAGTAAGTGTGAGGGGATCAGGGAGATAGTGATGCAGTACGTGTGAGGGCAAAAGGGTGATAGTGACACAGTAAGTGTGAGGGGGCAGGGTGACAGTGACGCATTAAGTGTGAGGGGGTCAGGGACACAGTGATGCAGTAAATGTGATGGAATCAGGGAAATATTGACGCAGTAAGTGTGAGGAGATCAGGGAGATACTAACACTGTGAGTGTGAGGGCGTCAGGGTGATAGTGACGCAATAAGTATGAGGGGGTCAGAGTGATAGTGACGCAATAAGTGTGAGGGGGTCAGGGTGATAGTGACGCAATATGTGTGAGGGGGTCAGAGTGATAGTGACGTAGTAAGTGTGAGGGGTAAGTGAGATAGTGACGCAGTAATTGTGATGGGATCAGGATGATAGTGATGCAGTAAGTGTGAGGGGTCAGGATGATAGTGACGCGGTAAGTGTGATGAGGTCAGTGTGATAGTGATGCAATAAGTGTGAAGGTCTCAGGGTGATAGTGGTGCAGTAACTGTGATGGAGTTATGGTGATAGTGACGCAGTGAGTGCGAGGGAGTCAGGGTGATAGTGACACAGTAAGCGTGAGGGGGTCAGAGTAATAGTGACGCAGTAAGTGTGAGGGGGTCAGCGTGATAGTGGCGCAGTATGTGTGAGGGGTAAGGGGGATAGTGACGCAGTAAGTGTGATGGGATCAGGGAGATAGTGTGGCAGTAAGGGTGAGGAGATCAGGGAGATAGTGGCGCAGTAAGTGTGATGGGGTCACGGTCATAGTGACGCACTAAGTGTGGGTGTCAGGGAGATAGTGACACAATAGGATGACGGGATCCGGGAGATAGTGACGCAGTAAGTGTGATGGGATCAGGGAGATAGTGTGGCAGTAAGTGTGAGGAGATCAGGGAGATAGTGGCGCAGTAAGTGTGAGGGGGTCATGGTGATAGTGATGCAATAAGTTTGAAAGGGGTCAGAGTGATAGTGAAGCTGTAAGTGTGAGGGGTCAGTGAGATAGTGACTCAGTAAGTGTAATGGGATCAGGATAATAGTGATGCAGTAAGCATGAGCGGTCAGGATAATACTGACGCAATAAGTGTGATGGTGTCAGGGTGATAGTGACGCAATAAGTGTGAGGGGTCAATGAGATCGTGGCGCAGTAAGTGTGATGGGATCAAGATGATAGTGATGCAGTAAGTGTGAGGGTTCAGGATGATTGTGACGCAGTAAGTGTGATGAGGTCAAGGTGATAGTGATACAGTAAGTGTGATTGGGTCAGTGTGATAGTGACGCAATAAGTGTGAAGGTCTCAGGTTGATAGTGGTGCAGTACTGTGATGTGATAGTGACGCGGTGAGTGTGAGGGGGTAGGGGTGATAGTGACACAGTAAGCGTGAGGGGATCATAGTAATAGTGATGAAGTAAGTGTGAGGCGTCAGGGTGATAGAAATGCAGTAAGAGTGTTGGGGTCAGGGTTATAGTGACGCAGTAAGTGTGATAGGATCAGCGAGATAGTGACGCATTGAGTGTGAGGGGGTCAGGCTGATAGTGACGCAGCAAGTGTGAGGGGGTCAGAGTGATATTGGCGCAGTAAGTGTGAGGGGTTAGGGAGATAGTGATGCAGGAAGTTTGATGGGTCAGCATGATAGTGACGCAGTAAGTGTGATGGGGTCAGGGTGATAGTGACGCAGTGAGTGTTATGGGATCAGGGTGATAGTGATGCAGTAAGTGTGATGGGGTCAGGGTGATAGCGACGCACGAAGTGTGAGGAGATCAGGGTGATAGTGACGCAATAAGTGTGAGGGGGTCAGAGTGATAGTGGCGCAGTAAGTGTTAGGGGTTAGGGAGATAGTGATGCAGGAAGTGTGATGGGGTCAGTGTGATAGTGACGCAGTAAGTGTGATGGGGTCAGGGTGATAGTGACGCAGTGAGTGTGAAGGGGTCAGAGTGATAGTGACGCAATAAGTGTGATGGGATCAGGGTGATAGTGACGCAGTAAGTGTGAGGGTGTCAGGTTGATATTGACACAGTAAGTGTGAGGGTATCACTGTGATAGTGACGCTGTAAGTGTGATGGGGATGAGAGATAGTGACGCAGTAAGTGTGATGGGATCAGGGTGATAGTGGCGCAGTATGTGTGAGGGGATCAGGGTGATAGTGACGCAGTAAGTGTGATGGGGTCAGAATGATAGTGACGCAGTAAGTGTGAGGGGGTCAGGGAGACAGTGATGCAGTAAATGTGATGTAATTAGTGAAATAGTGACGCAGTAAGTGTGATGGGGTCAGGGAGATAGTGACGCAGTAAGTGTGATGGGATCAGGGAGATAGTGTGGCAGTAAGTGTGAGGAGATCAGGGAGATAGTGGCGCAGTAAGTGTGAGTGGGTCAGGGTGATAGTGATGCAATAAGTGTGAAAGGGGTCAAAGTGATAGTGAAGCTGTAAGTGTGAGGGGTCAGTGAGATAGTGACTCAGTAAGTGTAATGGGATCAGGATAATAGTGATGCAGTAAGCGTGAGCGGTCAGGATGATAGTGACGCAATAAGTGTGATGGTGTCAGGGTGATAGTGACGCAATAAGTGTGAGGGGGTCAGAGTGATAGTGATGCAGTAAGTGTGAGGAGTCAGTGAGATCGTGGCGCAGTAAGTGTGATGGGATCAAGATGATAGTGATGCAGTACGTGTGAGGGGTCAGGATGATTGTGACGCGATAAGTGTGAAGGTCTCAGGTTGATAGTGGTGCAGTAACTGTGATGTGGTTATGGTGATAGTGACGCAGTGAGTGTGAGGGGGCAGGGTGATAGTGACACAGTAAGCGTGAGGGGATCATAGTAATAGTGACACAGTAAGTGTGAGGGTCAGGGTGATAGAAATGCAGTAAGAGTGTTGGGGTCAGGGTGATAGTGACGCAGTAAGTGTGAGGGGTTATGGAGATAGTGATGCAGGAAGTGTGATGGGTCAGCGTGATAGTGACGCAGTAAGTGTGATGAGGTCAGGGTGATAGTGACGCAGTGAGTGTGAAGGGTTCAGAGTGATAGTGACGCCGTAAGTGTGAAGGGTCAGGGAGACAGTGATGCAGTAAGTGTGATGGGGTCAGGGTGAGAGTGACGCAGTAAGTGTGATGGGGTCAGGGTGATAATGATGCAGAAAGTGTGATGGGGTCAGGGTGATAGCGACGCACGAAGTGTGAGGAGATCAGGGTGATAGTGACGCAATAAGTGTGAGGGAGTCAGAGTGATAGTGGCGCAGTAAGTGTGAGGGGTTAGGGAGATAGTGACGCAGGAAGTGTGATGGGGTCAGTGTGATAGTGACGCAGTAAGTGTGATGGGGTCAGGGAGACAGTGATGCAGTAAGTGTGATGGGGTCAGGGTGATAGTGATGCAGTAAGTGTGATGGGGTCAGGGTGATAGCGACGCAGGAAGTGTGAGGCGTTAAGGGTGATAGTGACGCAATAAGTGTGATGGGATCAAGATGATAGTGATGCAGTACGTGTGAGGGGTCAGGATGATTGTGACGCGATAAGTATGAAGGTCTCAGGTTGATAGTTGTGCAGTAACTGTGATGTGGTTATGGTGATAGTGACGCAGTGAGTGTGAGGGGGCAGGGTGATAGTGACACAGTAAGCGTGAGGGGATCATAGTAATAGTGACACAGTCAGTGTGAGGGGTCAGGGTGATAGAAATGCAGTAAGAGTGTTGGGGTCAGGGTGATAGTGACGCAGTAAGTGTGATAGGATCAGCGAGATAGTGACGCATTGAGTGTGAGGGGGTCAGGCTGATAGTGAAGCAGTAAGTGTGAGGGGGTCAGAGTGATAGTGGCGCAGTAAGTGTGAGGGGTTATGGAGATAGTGATGCAGGAAGTGTGATGGGCCAGCGTGATAGTGACGCAGTAAGTGTGATGGGGTCAGGGTGATAGTGACGCAGTGAGTGTGAAGGGTTCAGAGTGATAGTGACGCAGTAAGTGTGAGGGGTCAGGGAGACAGTGATGCAGTAAGTGTGATGGGGTCAGGGTGATAGTGATGCAGTATGTGTGATGGGGTCAGGGTGATAGTGATGCAGTATGTGTGATGGGGTCAGGGTGATAGTGATGCAGTAAGTGTGATGGGGTCAGGGTGATAGCGACGCACGAAGTGTGAGGAGATCAGGGTGATAGTGACGCAATAAGTGTGATGGGATCAGGGTGATAGTGACGCAGTAAGTGTGAGGGTGTCAGGTTGATATTGACACAGTAAGTGTGAGGGTATCACTGTGATAGTGACGCTGTAAGTGTGATGGGGATGAGAGATAGTGACGCAGTAAGTGTGATGGGATCAGGGTGATAGTGGCGCAGTATGTGTGAGGGGATCAGGGTGATAGTGACGCAGTAAGTGTGATGGGGTCAGAATGATAGTGACGCAGTAAGTGTGAGGGGGTCAGGGAGACAGTGATGTTGTAAATGTGATGTAATTAGTGAAATAGTGACGCAGTAAGAGTGATGGGGTCAGGGAGATAGTGACGCAGTAAGTGTGATGGGATCAGGGAGATAGTGTGGCAGTAAGTGTGAGGAGATCAGGGAGTTAGAGGCGCAGTAAGTGTGATGGGATCAGGGTGATAGTGACGCAGTAAGTGTGATGGGGTCAGGGTGATAGTGACGCAGTGAGTGTGAAGGGTTCAGAGTGATCGTGACGCCGTAAGTGTGAGGGGTCAGGGAGACAGTGATGCAGTAAGTGTGATGGGGTCAGGGTGATAGTAATGCAGTAAGTGTGATGGGGTCAGGGTGATAGCGACGCAGGAAGTGTGAGGCGTTAAGGGTGATAGTGACGCAATAAGTGTGAGGGGTCAGGGAGACAGTGATGCAGTAAGTGTGATAGGATCAGCGAGATAGTGACGCATTGAGTGTGAGGGGGTCAGGCTGATAGTGAAGCAGTAAGTGTGAGGGGGTCAGAGTGATAGTGGCGCAGTAAGTGTGAGGGGTTATGGAGATAGTGATGCAGGAAGTGTGATGGGCCAGCGTGATAGTGACGCAGTAAGTGTGATGGGGTCAGGGTGATAGTGACGCAGTGAGTGTGAAGGGTTCAGAGTGATAGTGACGCAGTAAGTGTGAGGGGTCAGGGAGACAGTGATGCAGTAAGTGTGATGGGGTCAGGGTGATAGTGATGCAGTATGTGTGATGGGGTCAGGGTGATAGTGATGCAGTATGTGTGATGGGGTCAGGGTGATAGTGATGCAGTAAGTGTGATGGGGTCAGGGTGATAGCGACGCACGAAGTGTGAGGAGATCAGGGTGATAGTGACGCAATAAGTGTGATGGGATCAGGGTGATAGTGACGCAGTAAGTGTGAGGGTGTCAGGTTGATATTGACACAGTAAGTGTGAGGGTATCACTGTGATAGTGACGCTGTAAGTGTGATGGGGATGAGAGATAGTGACGCAGTAAGTGTGATGGGATCAGGGTGATAGTGGCGCAGTATGTGTGAGGGGATCAGGGTGATAGTGACGCAGTAAGTGTGATGGGGTCAGAATGATAGTGACGCAGTAAGTGTGAGGGGGTCAGGGAGACAGTGATGTTGTAAATGTGATGTAATTAGTGAAATAGTGACGCAGTAAGAGTGATGGGGTCAGGGAGATAGTGACGCAGTAAGTGTGATGGGATCAGGGAGATAGTGTGGCAGTAAGTGTGAGGAGATCAGGGAGTTAGAGGCGCAGTAAGTGTGATGGGATCAGGGTGATAGTGACGCAGTAAGTGTGATGGGGTCAGGGTGATAGTGACGCAGTGAGTGTGAAGGGTTCAGAGTGATCGTGACGCCGTAAGTGTGAGGGGTCAGGGAGACAGTGATGCAGTAAGTGTGATGGGGTCAGGGTGATAGTAATGCAGTAAGTGTGATGGGGTCAGGGTGATAGCGACGCAGGAAGTGTGAGGCGTTAAGGGTGATAGTGACGCAATAAGTGTGATGGGATCAAGATGATAGTGATGCAGTACGTGTGAGGGGTCAGGATGATTGTGACGCGATAAGTATGAAGGTCTCAGGTTGATAGTGGTGCAGTAACTGTGATGTGGTTATGGTGATAGTGACGCAGTGAGTGTGAGGGGGCAGGGTGATAGTGACACAGTAAGCGTGAGGGGATCATAGTAATAGTGACAGTGATGCAGTAAGTGTGATGGGGTCAGGGTGACAGTGACGCAGTAAGTGTGATAGGGTCAGGGTGATAGTGACGCAGTAAGTGTGATAGGATCAGCGAGATAGTGACGCATTGAGTGTGAGGGGGTCAGACTGATAGTGAAGCAGTAAGTGTGAGGGGGTCAGAGTGATAGTGGCGCAGTAAGTGTGAGGGGTTATGGAGATAGTGATGCAGGAAGTGTGATGGGTCAGCGTGATAGTGACGCAGTAAGTGTGATGGGGTCAGGGTGATAGTGACGCAGTGAGTGTGAAGGGTTCAGAGTGATAGTGACGCAGTAAGTGTGAGGGTGTCAGGTTGATATTGACACAGTAAGTGTGAGGGTATCACTGTGATAGTGACGCTGTAAGTGTGATGGGGATGAGAGATAGTGACGCAGTAAGTGTGATGGGATCAGGGTGATAGTGGCGCAGTATGTGTGAGGGGATCAGGGTGATAGTGACGCAGTAAGTGTGATGGGGTCAGGGAGATAGTGACGCAATAAGCGTGATGGGATCAGGGAGATAGTGTGGCAGTAAGTGTGAGGAGATCAGGGAGATAGTGGCGCAGTAAGTGTGAGGGGGTCAGGGTGATAGTGATGCAATAAGTGTGAAAGGGGTCAGAGTGATAGTGAAGCTGTAAGTGTGAGGGGTCAGTGAGATAGTGACTCAGTAAGTGTAATGGGATCAGGATAATAGTGATGCAGTAAGCGTGAGCGGTCAGGATGATAGTGACGCAATAAGTGTGATGGTGTCAGGGTGATAGTGACGCAATAAGTGTGAGGGGGTCAGAGTGATAGTGACGCAGTAAGTGTGAGTAGTCAGTGAGATCGTGGCGCAGTAAGAGTGATGGGATCAAGATGATAGTGATGCAGTACGTGTGAGGGGTCAGGATGATTGTGACGCGATAAGTATGAAGGTCTCAGGTTGATAGTGGTGCAGTAACTGTGATGTGGTTATGGTGATAGTGACGCAGTGAGTGTGAGGGGGCAGGGTGATAGTGACACAGTAAGCGTGAGGGGATCATAGTAATAGTGACAGTGATGCAGTAAGTGTGATGGGGTCAGGGTGACAGTGACGCAGTAAGTGTGATGGGGTCAGGGTGATAGTGACGCAGTAAGTGTGATAGGATCAGCGAGATAGTGACGCATTGAGTGTGAGGGGGTCAGACTGATAGTGAAGCAGTAAGTGTGAGGGGGTCAGAGTGATAGTGGCGCAGTAAGTGTGAGGGATTATGGAGATAGTGATGCAGGAAGTGTGATGGGTCAGCGTGATAGTGACGCAGTAAGTGTGATGGGGTCAGGGTGATAGTGACGCAGTGAGTGTGAAGGGTTCAGAGTGATAGTGACGCAGTAAGTGTGAGGGTGTCAGGTTGATATTGACACAGTAAGTGTGAGGGTATCACTGTGATAGTGACGCTGTAAGTGTGATGGGGATGAGAGATAGTGACGCAGTAAGTGTGATGGGATCAGGGTGATAGTGGCGCAGTATGTGTGAGGGGATCAGGGTGATAGTGACGCAGTAAGTGTGATGGGGTCAGGGAGATAGTGACGCAATAAGCGTGATGGGATCAGGGAGATAGTGTGGCAGTAAGTGTGAGGAGATCAGGGAGATAGTGGCGCAGTAAGTGTGAGGGGGTCAGGGTGATAGTGATGCAATAAGTGTGAAAGGGGTCAGAGTGATAGTGAAGCTGTAAGTGTGAGGGGTCAGTGAGATAGTGACTCAGTAAGTGTAATGGGATCAGGATAATAGTGATGCAGTAAGCATGAGCGGTCAGGATGATAGTGACGCAATAAGTGTGATGGTGTCAGGGTGATAGTGACGCAATAAGTGTGAGGGGGTCAGAGTGATAGTGACGCAGTAAGTGTGAGGAGTCAGTGAGATCGTGGCGCAGTAAGAGTGATGGGATCAAGATGATAGTGATGCAGTACGTGTGAGGGGTCAGGATGATTGTGACGTGATAAGTATGAAGGTCTCAGGTTGATAGTGGTGCAGTAACTGTGATGTGGTTATGGTGATAGTGACGCAGTGAGTGTGAGGGGGCAGGGTGATAGTGACACAGTAAGCGTGAGGGGATCATAGTAATAGTGACAGTGATGCAGTAAGTGTGATGGGGTCAGGGTGACAGTGACGCAGTAAGTGTGATGGGGTCAGGGTGATAGTGACGCAGTAAGTGTGATAGGATCAGCGAGATAGTGACGCATTGAGTGTGAGGGGGTCAGACTGATAGTGAAGCAGTAAGTGTGAGGGGGTCAGAGTGATAGTGGCGCAGTAAGTGTGAGGGGATATGGAGATAGTGATGCAGGAAGTGTGATGGGTCAGCGTGATAGTGACGCAGTAAGTGTGATGGGGTCAGGGTGATAGTGACGCAGTGAGTGTGAAGGGTTCAGAGTGATTGTGACGCAGTAAGTGTGAGGGTGTCAGGTTGATATTGACACAGTAAGTGTGAGGGTATCACTGTGATAGTGACGCTGTAAGTGTGATGGGGATGAGAGATAGTGACGCAGTAAGTGTGATGGGATCAGGGTGATAGTGGCGCAGTATGTGTGAGGGGATCAGGGTGATAGTGACGCAGTAAGTGTGATGGGGTCAGGGAGATAGTGAAGCAATAAGCGTGATGGGATCAGGGAGATAGTGTGGCAGTAAGTGTGAGGAGATCAGGGAGATAGTGGCGCAGTAAGTGTGAGGGGGTCAGGGTGATAGTGATGCAATAAGTGTGAAAGGGGTCAGAGTGATAGTGAAGCTGTAAGTGTGAGGGGTCAGTGAGATAGTGACTCAGTAAGTGTAATGGGATCAGGATAATAGTGATGCAGTAAGCGTGAGCGGTCAGGATGATAGTGACGCAATAAGTGTGATGGTGTCAGGGTGATAGTGACGCAATAAGTGTGAGGGGGTCAGAGTGATAGTGACGCAGTAAGTGTGAGTAGTCAGTGAGATCGTGGCGCAGTAAGAGTGATGGGATCAAGATGATAGTGATGCAGTACGTGTGAGGGGTCAGGATGATTGTGACGCGATAAGTGTGAAGGTCTCTGGTTGATAGTGGTGCAGTAACTGTGATGTGGTTATGGTGATAGTGACGCAGTGAGTGTGAGGGGGCAGGGTGATAGTGACACAGTAAGCGTGAGGGGATCATAGTAATAGTGGCACAGTAAGTGTGAGGGGTCAGGGTGATAGAAATGCAGTAAGAGTGTTGGGGTCAGGGTGATAGTGACGCAGTAAGTGTGATAAGATCAGCGAGATAGAGACGCAATGAGTGTGAGGGGGTTAGGCTGATAGTGGCGCAGTAAGTGTGAGGGGTTATGGAGATAGTGATGCAGGAAGTGTGATGGGTCAGCGTGATAGTGACGCAGTAAGTGTGATGCGGTCAGGGTGATAGTGACGCAGTGAGTGTGAAGGGTTCAGAGTGATAGTGACGCCGTAAGTGTGAGGGGTCAGGGAGACAGTGATGCAGTAAGTGTGATGGTGTCAGGGTGATAGTTGCGCAGTAAGTGTGAGGGGTTATGGAGATAGTGATGCAGGAAGTGTGATGGGTCAGCGTGTTAGTGACGCAGTAAGTGTGATGGAGTCAGGGTGATAGTGACGCAGTGAGTTTGAAGGATTCAGAGTGATAGTGACGCAGTAAGTGTGAGGGGTCAGGGAGACAGTGATGCAATAAGTGTGATGGGGTCAGGGTGATAGTGATGCAGTAAGTGTGATGGGGTCAGGGTGATAGTGATGCAGTAAGTGTGATGGGGTCAGGGTGATAGCGACGCACGAAGTGTGAGGAGATCAGGGTGATAGTGACGCAATAAGTGTGAGGGGGTCAGAGTGATAGTGGCGCAGTAAGTGTGATGGGGTCAGGGTGATAGTGACGCAGTAAGTGTGATGGGGTCAGGGAGACAGTGATGCAGTAAGTGTGATGGGGTCAGGGTGATAGTGACGCAGTAAGTGTGATGGGGTCAGGGTGATAGTGATGCAGTAAGTGTGATGGGGTCAGGTTGATAGCGACGCAGGAAGTGTGAGGAGATAAGGGTGATAGTGACGCAAAAAGTGTGATGGGATCAGTGTGATAGTGACGCAGTAAGTGTGAGGGTGTCAGTTTGATATTGACACAGTAAGTGTGAGGGTATCTCTGTGATAGTGACGCTGTAAGTGTGATGGGGTCTGAGAGATAGTGATGCAGTAAGTGTGATGGGATCAGGGTGATAGTGGCGCAGGATTTGTGAGGGGATCAGAGTGATAGTGATGCAGTAATTGTGATGGGGTCAGAATGATAGTGACGCAGAAAGTGTGAGGGGGTCAGGGAGACAGTGATGCAGTAAATGTGATGTAATTAGTGAAATAGTGATGCAGTAAGTGTGAGGAGATCACGGAGATACTAACACTGTGAGTGTGAGGGGGTCAGGGTGATAGTGACGCAATAAGTCTGTTTGGGTCAGGGAGATAGTGACGCAGTAAGTGTGATAGTGATGTGGTAAGTGTGATGAGGTCAGGGTGAAAGTGATACAGTAAGTGTGATGAGGTCAATGTGATAGTGATGCAGTAAGTGTGAGGGGTCAGGGAGACAGTGATGCAGAAATTGTGATGGGGTCAGGGTGATAGTGACGCAGTACGTGTGATGGGGTCAGGGTGATAGTGATGCAGTAAGTGTGATGGGGTCAGGGTGATAGTGATGCAGTAAGTGTGAGGGGTCAGGGAGACAATGATGCAGAAATTGTGATGGGGTCACGGTGATAGTGATGCAGTAAGTGTGATGACATTAGCGTGATAGAGATGCACTAAGTGTGATGGGGTCATGGTGATAGTGATGCAGTAAGTGTGAGGACATCAAGGTGATAGAGATGCACTAAGTGTGATGGGGTCAGGGTGATAGTGATGCAGTAAGTGTGATGACATCAGGGTGATAGAGATGCACTAAGTGTGATGGGGTCAGGGTGATAGTGACACAGTGAGTGTGAGGGGTCAGGGAGATACTGACGCAGTAAGTGTGATGGGACCAGGGTGATAGTGAGGCAGTAAGTGTGATGGGGTCAGGGTGATAGTGACGCAGTGAGTGTGAGGGGTCAGGGTGATAGTAACGCAGTAAGTGTGATGGGGTCAGGGTGATAGTGATGCAGTAAGTGTGAGTGTGTCAGGGTGACATTGACACAGTAAGTGTGAGGGTATCACTGTGATAGTGACACTGTAAGTGTGATGGGGTCAGAGAGATTGTGACGCAGTAAGTGTGATGGGACCAGGGTGATAGTGGCGCAGTATGTACGATGTGATCAGGGTGATAGTGGCGCAGTATGTGTGAGGGGATCAGGGTGATAGTGACGCAGTAAGTGTGATGGGGTCAGGGTGATAGTGACGCAGTAAGTGTGATGGGGTCAGGGTGATAGTGATGCAGTAAGTGTGATGGGGTCAGGGTGATAGTGATGCACTAATTGTGATGGGATCAGGGTCATGGTGACGCAATTAGTGTGATGGGATCAGGGTGATAGTGACGCAGTAAGTGTGAGGGTGTCAGGGTGACATTGACACAGTAAGTGTGAGGGTATCACTGTGATAGTGAAACTGTGAGTGTGATGGGGTCAGAGAGATAGTGATGCAGTTAGTGTGATGGGATCAGGGTGATAGTGGCGCAGTACGCCCGATGTGATCAGGGTGATAGTGGCGCAGTACGTCCGATGTGATCAGGGTGATAGTGGCGCAGTATGTGTGAGGGGATCAGGGAGATAGTGACGCAGTAAGTGTGATGGGATCAGGGTGATAGTGACGCAGTTAGTGTGATGGGGTCAGGGTGATAGCGACGCACGAAGTGTGAGGAGATCAGGGTGATAGTGACGCAATAAGTGTGAGGGAGGCAGAGTGATAGTGGCACAGTAAGTGTGAGGGGTTAGGGAGATAGTGATGCAGGAAGTGTGATGGGTTCAGCGTGATAGTGACGCAGTAAGTGTGATGGGGTCAGGGTGATAGTGACGCAGTGAGTGTGAAGGGGTCAGAGTGATAGTGACGCAGTAAGTGTGAGGGGTCAGGGAGACAGTGATGCAGTAAGTGTGATGGGGTCAGGGTGATAGTGATGCAGTAAGTGTGATGGGGTCAGGGTGATAGCGACGCAGGAAGTGTGAGGCGTTAAGGGTGATAGTGACGCAATAAGAGTGATGGGATCAAGATGATAGTGATGCAGTACGTGTGAGGGGTCAGGATGATTGTGACGCGATAAGTATGAAGGTCTCAGGTTGATAGTGGTGCAGTAACTGTTATGTGGTTATGGTGATAGTGACGCAGTGAGTGTGAGGGGGCAGGGTGATAGTGACACAGTAAGCGTGAGGGGATCATAGTAATAGTAATAGTAAGTGTGAGGGGTCAGGGTGATAGAAATGCTGTAAGAGTGTTGGGTTCAGGGTGATAGTGACGCAGTAAGTGTGATAGGATCAGGGAGATAGTGACGCATTGAGTGTGAGGGGGTCAGACTGATAGTGAAGCAGTAAGTGTGAGGGGGTCAGAGTGATAGTGACGCAGTAAGTGTGAGGGGTCAGGGAGACAGTGATGCAATAAGTGTGATGGGGTCAGGGTGACAGTGACGCAGTAAGTGTGATGGGGTCAGGGTGATAGTGACGCAGTAAGTGTGATAGGATCAGCGAGATAGTGACGCATTGAGTGTGAGGGGGTCAGACTGATAGTGAAGCAGTAAGTGTGAGGGGGTCAGAGTGATAGTGGCGCAGTAAGTGTGAGGGGTTATGGAGATAGTGATGCAGGAAGTGTGATGGGTCAGCGTGATAGTGACGCAGTAAGTGTGATGGGGTCAGGGTGATAGTGACGCAGTGAGTGTGAAGGGTTCAGAGTGATAGTGACGCAGTAAGTGTGAGGGTGTCAGGTTGATATTGACACAGTAAGTGTGAGGGTATCACTGTGATAGTGACGCTGTAAGTGTGATGGGGATGAGAGATAGTGACGCAGTAAGTGTGATGGGATCAGGGTGATAGTGGCGCAGTATGTGTGAGGGGATCAGGGTGATAGTGACGCAGTAAGTGTGATGGGGTCAGGGAGATAGTGACGCAATAAGCGTGATGGGATCAGGGAGATAGTGTGGCAGTAAGTGTGAGGAGATCAGGGAGATAGTGGCGCAGTAAGTGTGAGGGGGTCAGGGTGATAGTGATGCAATAAGTGTGAAAGGGGTCAGAGTGATAGTGAAGCTGTAAGTGTGAGGGGTCAGTGAGATAGTGACTCAGTAAGTGTAATGGGATCAGGATAATAGTGATGCAGTAAGCGTGAGCGGTCAGGATGATAGTGACGCAATAAGTGTGATGGTGTCAGGGTGATAGTGACGCAATAAGTGTGAGGGGGTCAGAGTGATAGTGACGCAGTAAGTGTGAGTAGTCAGTGAGATCGTGGCGCAGTAAGAGTGATGGGATCAAGATGATAGTGATGCAGTACGTGTGAGGGGTCAGGATGATTGTGACGCGATAAGTGTGAAGGTCTCAGGTTGATAGTGGTGCAGTAACTGTGATGTGGTTATGGTGATAGTGACGCAGTGAGTGTGAGGGGGCAGGGTGATAGTGACACAGTAAGCGTGAGGGGATCATAGTAATAGTGACAGTGATGCAGTAAGTGTGATGGGGTCAGGGTGACAGTGACGCAGTAAGTGTGATGGGGTCAGGGTGATAGTGACGCAGTAAGTGTGATAGGATCAGCGAGATAGTGACGCAATGAGTGTGAGGGGGTTAGGCTGATAGTGGCGCAGACAGTGTGAGGGGTTATGGAGATAGTGATGCAGGAAGTGTGATGGGTCAGCGTGATAGTGACGCAGTAAGTGTGATGGGGTCAGGGTGATAGTGACGCAGTGAGTGTGAAGGGTTCAGAGTGATAGTGACGCCGTAAGTGTGAGGGGTCAGGGAGACAGTGATGCAGTAAGTGTGATGGTGTCAGGGTGATAGTGACGCAGTAAGTGTGATGGGGTCAGGGTGATAGTGATGCAGTAAGTGTGATGGGGTCAGGGTGATAGCGACGCACGAAGTGTGAGGAGATCAGGGTGATAGTGACGCAATAAGTGTGAGGGAGTCAGAGTGATAGTGGCACAGTAAGTGTGAAGGGTTAGGGAGATAGTGATGCAGGAAGTGTGATGGGGTCAGCGTGATAGTGACGCAGTAAGTGTGATGGGGTCAGGGTGATAGTGACGCAGTGAGTGTGAAGGGGTCAGAGTGATAGTGACGCAGTAAGTGTGAGGGGTAAGGGAGACAGTGATGCAGTAAGTGTGATGGGGTCAGGGTGATAGTGATGCAGTAAGTGTGAGGGGGTCAGAGTGATAGTGGCGCAGTAAGTGTGAGGGGTTATGGAGATAGTGATGCAGGAAGTGTGATGGGTCAGCGTGATAGTGACGCAGTAAGTGTGATGGGGTCAGGGTGATAGTGACGCAGTGAGTGTGAAGGATTCAGAGTGATAGTGACGCAGTAAGTGTGAGGGGTCAGGGAGACAGTGATGCAATAAGTGTGATGGGGTCAGGGTGATAGTGATGCAGTAAGTGTGATGGGGTCAGGGTGATAGTGATGCAGTAAGTGTGATGGGGTCAGGGTGATAGCGACGCACGAAGTGTGAGGAGATCAGGGTGATAGTGACGCAATAAGTGTGAGGGGGTCAGAGTGATAGTGGCGCAGTAAGTGTGATGGGGTCAGGGTGATAGTGACGCAGTAAGTGTGATGGGGTCAGGGAGACAGTGATGCAGTAAGTGTGATGGGGTCAGGGTGATAGTGACGCAGTAAGTGTGATGGGGTCAGGGTGATCGTGATGCAGTAAGTGTGATGGGGTCAGGTTGATAGCGACGCAGGAAGTGTGAGGAGATAAGGGTGATAGTGACACAATAAGTGTGATGGGATCAGGGTGATAGTGACGCAGTAAGTGTGAGGGTGTCAGGTTGATATTGACACAGTAAGTGTGAGGGTATCACTGTGATAGTGACGCTGTAAGTGTGATGGGGTCTGAGAGATAGTGATGCAGTAAGTGTGATGGGATCAGGGTGATAGTGGCGCAGGATTTGTGAGGGGATCAGGGTGATAGTGATGCAGTAATTGTGATGGGGTCAGAATGATAGTGACGCAGAAAGTGTGAGGGGGTCAGGGAGACAGTGATGCAGTAAATGTGATGTAATTAGTGAAATAGTGATGCAGTAAGTGTGAGGAGATCACGGAGATACTAACACTGTGAGTGTGAGGGGGTCAGCGTGATAGTGACGCAATAAGTCTGTTTGGGTCAGGGAGATAGTGACGCAGTAAGTGTGATAGTGATGTGGTAAGTGTGATGAGGTCAGGGTGAAAGTGATACAGTAAGTGTGATGAGGTCAATGTGATAGTGACGCAGTACGTGTGATGGGGTCAGGGTGATAGTGATGCAGTAAGTGTGATGGGGTCAGGGTGATAGTGATGCAGTAAGTGTGAGGGGTTAGGGAGACAATGATGCAGAAATTGTGATGGGGTCAGGGTGATAGTGATGCAGTAAGTGTGATGACATCAGGGTGATAGAGATGCACTAAGTGTGATGGGGTCAGGGTGATAGTGATGCAGTAAGTGTGAGGACATCAAGGTGATAGAGATGCACTAAGTATGATGGGGTCAGGGTGATAGTGATGCAGTAAGTGTGATGACATCAGGGTGATAGAGATGCACTAAGTGTGATGGGGTCAGGGTGATAGTGACACAGTGAGTGTGAGGGGTCAGGGAGATACTGACGCAGTAAGTGTGATGGGACCAGGGTGATAGTGAGGCAGTAAGTGTGATGGGGTCAGGGTGATAGTGACGCAGTGAGTGTGAGGGGTCAGGGTGATAGTAACGCAGTAAGTGTGATGGGGTCAGGGTGATAGTGATGCAGTAAGTGTGAGGGTGTCAGGGTGACATTGACACAGTAAGTGTGAGGGTATCACTGTGATAATGACACTGTAAGTGTGATGGGGTCAGAGAGATTGTGACGCAGTAAGTGTGATGGGATCAGGGTGATAGTGGCGCAGTATGTACGATGTGATCAGGGTGATAGTGGCGCAGTATGTGTGAGGGGATCAGGGTGATAGTGACGCAGTAAGTGTGATGGGGTCAGGGTGATAGTGATGCAGAAAGTGTGATGACATCAGGGTGATAGAGATGCAATAAGTGTGATGGGGTCAGGGTGATAGTGATGCACTAATTGTGATGGGATCAGGGTCATGGTGACGCAATAAGTGTGATGGGATCAGGGTGATAGTGACGCAGTAAGTGTGAGGGTGTCAGGGTGACATTGACACAGTAAGTGTGAGGGTATCACTGTGATAGTGAAACTGTGAGTGTGATGGGGTCAGAGAGATAGTGACGCAGTTAGTGTGATGGGATCAGGGTGATAGTGGCGCAGTACGCCCGATGTGATCAGGGTGATAGTGGCGCAGTACGTCCGATGTGATCAGGGTGATAAGGGCGCAGTATGTGTGAGGGGATCAGGGTGATAGTGACGCAGTTAGTGTGAGGGTGTCAGGGTGATAGTGATGCAGTAGTGTGAGGGTATCTATGTGATAGTGACACAGTAAGTGTTAGGGAGTCAGAGTGATAATGACGGAGTAAGTGTGAGTGGGTCTGGGAGATAGTGATGCCGTAAGTCTGAGGGGATCAGGGAGATAGTGACGCAGCAAGTGTGATGGGGCCAGGGTGATAGTGACGCAGTGAGTGTGAGGGGTCAGGGTGATAGTGACGAAGTAAGTGTGAGGGGGTTAGTGTGATAGTGACACAGTGAGTGAGAGGGGGTCAGAGAGATAGTGGCGCAGTAAGTGGGAGGGGTCAGGGAGATAGTGATGCATTAAGTGTGATGGGGTCAGGGTGATAGTGACGCAGTAAGTGTGATGGGGTCAGGGTGATACTGACGCAGTACGTGTGATGGGGTTAGAGTGATAGTGACGCATTCAGTGTGATGGGGTCAGGGAGATAGTGATGCAGTAAGTGTGATTGGGGTCAGGGTCATAGTGATGCAGCAAGTGTGATGGGGTTAGGGTGATAGTGACGCAGTGAGTGTGAGGCGTCAGGGTGATAGTGACGAAGTAAGTGTGAGGGGTCAGGGAGATAGTGATGCAGTAAGTGTGATGGGGTCAGGGTGATAGTGACGCAGTAAGTGTGATGGGGTCAGGGTGATAGTGACACAGTGAATGTGAGGGGTCAGGGAGATACTGACACAGTAAGTGTGATGGGATCAGGGTGATAGTGACGCATTAAGTGTGATGGGGTCAGGGTGATAGTGACACAGTAAGTGTGATGGGGTCAGGGTGATAGTGATGCAGTAAGTGTGATGGGGTCAGGGTGATAGTGATGCACTAATTGTGATGGGATCAGGGTCATGGTGACGCAATAAGTGTGATGGGATCAGGGTGATAGTGACGCAGTAAGTGTGAGGGTGTCAGGGTGACATTGACACAGTAAGTGTGAGGGTATCACTGTGATAGTGACACTGTGAGTGTGATGGGGTCAGAGAGATAGTGACGCAGTTAGTGTGATGGGATCAGGGTGATAGTGGCGCAGTATGTCCGATGTGATCAGGGTGATAGTGTCGCAGTACGTCCGATGTGATCAGGGTGATAGTGGCGCAGTATGTGTGAGGGGATCAGGGAGATAGTGACGCAGTAAGTGTGAGGGTGTCAAGGTGATAGTGATGCAGTAGTGTGAGGGTATCAATGTGATAGTGACACAGAAAGTGTTAGGGAGTCAGAGTGATAATGACGGAGTAAGTGTGAGTGGGTCTGGGAGATAGTGATGCAGTAAGTCTGAGGGGATCAGGGAGATAGTGACGCAGCAAGTGTGATGTGGCCAGGGTGATAGTGACGAAGTAAGTGTGAGGGGGTTAGTGTGATAGTGACACAGTGAGTGAGAGGGGTTCAGAGAGATAGTGGCGCAGTAAGTGTGAGGGGTCAGGGAGATTGTGATGCATTAAGTGTGATGGGGTCAGGGTGATAGTGACGCAGTAAGTGTGATGGGGTCAGGGTGATACTGACGCAGTACGTGTGATGGGGTCAGAGTGATAGTGACGCATTCAGTGTGATGGGGTCAGGGAGATAGTGATGCAGTAAGTGTGATTGGGGTCAGGGTCATAGTGATGCAGCAAGTGTGATGGGGTCAGGGTGATAGTGACGCAGTGAGTGTGAGGCGTCAGGGTGATAGTGACGAAGTAAGTGTGAGGGGGTTAGTGTGATAGTGACGCAGTGAGTGAGAGGGGTCAGGGAGATACTGACGCAGTACGTGTGATGGGGTCAGAGTGATAGTGACGCATTCAGTGTGATGGGGTCAGGGAGATAGTGATGCAGTAAGTGTGATGGGGTCAGGGTGATAGTGACGCAGTAAGTGTGATGGGGTCAGGGTGATAGTGACACAGTGAATGTGAGGGGTCAGGGAGATACTGACGCAGTAAGTGTGATGGGATCAGGGTCATGGTGATGCAATAAATGTGATGGGATCAGGGTGATAGTGGCGCAGTATGTGTGAGGGGATCAGGGAGATAGTGACGCAGTAAGTGTGAGGGTGTCAAGGTGATAGTGATGCAGTAGTGTGAGGGTATCACTGTGATAGTGACACAGTAAGTGTTAGGGAATCAGAGTGATAGGGATGGAGTAAGTGTGAGTGGGTCAGGAAGATAGTGATGCAGTAAGTCTGAGGGTATCAGGGAGAGAGTGACGAAGTACGTGTGATGAGGTCAGTGTGATAGTGACGCAGTAAGTGTGAGGGGTCAGGGAGACAGTGATGCAGTAAGTGTGATGGGGTCAGGGTGATAGTGATGCAGTAAGTGTGATGGGGTCAGGGCGATAGTGATGCACTAAGTGTGATGACATCAGGGTGATAGAGATGCACTAAGTGTGATGGGGTCAGGGTGATAGTGACACAGTGAGTGTGAGGGGTCAGGGAGATACTGACTCAGTAAGTGTGAGGGGATCAGGGTCATGGTGACGCAATAAATGTGATGGGATCAGGGTGATAGTGGCGCAGTATGTGTGAGGGGATCAGGGAGATAGTGACGCAGTAAGTGTGAGGGTGTCAAGGTGATAGTGATGCAGTAGTGTGAGGGTATCACTGTGATAGTGACACAGTAAGTGTTAGGGAATCAGAGTGATAGGGACGGAGTAAGTGTGAGTGGGTCAGGAAGATAGTGATGCAGTAAGTCTGAGGGTATCAGGGAGAGAGTGACGAAGTACGTGTGATGAGGTCAGTGTGATAGTGACGCAGTAAGTGTGAGGGGTCAGGGAGACAGTGATGCAGTAAGTGTGATTGGGTCAGGGTGATAGTGATGCAGTAAGTGTGATGGGGTCAGGGCGATAGTGATGCACTAAGTGTGATGACATCAGGGTGATAGAGATGCACTAAGTGTGATGGGGTCAGGGTGATAGTGACACAGTGAGTGTGAGGGGTCAGGGAGATACTGACTCAGTAAGTGTGAGGGGATCAGGGTCATGGTGACGCAATAAATGTGTTGGGATCAGGGTGATAGTGACGCAGTAAGTGTGAGGGTGTCAGGGTGACATTGATACAGTAAGTGTGAGGGTATCACTGTGATAGTGACACTGTAAGTGTGATGGGGTCAGAGAGATTGTGACACAGTAAGTGTGATTGGATCAGGGTGACATTGGCGCAGTATGTACGATGTGATCAGGGTGATAGTGGCGCAGTATGTGCGAGGGGATCAGGGTGACAGTGACGCAGTAGTTGTGATGGGATCAGGGAGATAGTGACGCAGTAAGTGTGAGGGTGTCAGGGTGATAGTGATGCAGTAGTGTGAGGGTATCACTGTGATAGTGACACAGTAAGTGTTAGGGAGTCAGAGTGATAATGACGGAGTAAGTGTGAGTGGGTCAGGGAGGTAGTGGTGCAGTAAGTATGAGGGGATCAGGGAGATAGTGACGCAGTACGTGTGATGGGGTCAGAGTGATCGTGACGCAGTAAGTGTGAGGGGTTCAGGAGACAGTGATGCAGTAAATGTGATGGAATCAGGGAAATAGTGACGCAGTAAGTGTGAGGAGATCAGGGACATTCTAACACTGTGAGTGTGAGGGGTTCAGGGTGATAGTGACGCAATAAGTGTGTTTGAGTCAAGCAGATGGTGACGCAGTAACTGTGAGGGGGTAAGGGTGATTGTGACGCAATAAGTGTGAGGGTTCAGGGTGATAGTGACGCAGTAAGTGTGAGGGTTCAGGGTGATAGTGATACAGTAAGTGTGATGATGTCAGTGTGATAGTGATGCAATAAGTGTGAAGGTCTCAGAGTGATAGTGGTGCAGTAAGTGTGATGGGGTTCTGGTGATAGTGACACAGTGAGTGTGAGTGGGTCAGGGTGATAGTGACGCAGTGAGTGAGAGGGGGTCAGAGAGATAGTGGCGCAGTAAGTGTGAGGGGTCAGGGAGATAGTGATGCTGTTTGTGATGGGATCAGAGAGATAGTGACGCAGTAAGTGTGAGGGGGTCAGGGTAATAGTGACGCAGTAAGTGTGTTTGGGTCAGGGAGATAGTGACGCAGTAAGTGTGACGGGTTCAGTGTGATAGTGACGCAGTACGTGTGATGGGATGAGGGAGATCGTCATGCAGTGAGTATTGGGGGTCAGGGCAATAGTGATGCAGTAAGTGTGAGAGGTCATGGAGATGCTAACACAGTGAGTGTGATGGTGTCAGGGTGATAGTGATGCAGTAAGTGTGTTTGGGTCAGGGAGATAGTGTCGCAGTAAGTGTGATGGGGTCAGGGTGATAGAGATGAAGTAAGTGTGAGGGGGTTAGTGTGATAGTGACGAAGTGAGTGAGAGGGGGTCAGAGAGATACAGGCGCAGTAAGTGTGAGGGGTCAGGGAGATAGTGATGCAGTAAGTGTTATGGGATCACAGAGATAGTGACGCAGTAAGTGTGAGGTGGTCAGTGTGATAGTGACGGAGTAAGTGTGAGTGGGTCAGGGAGATAGTGATGCAGTAAGTCTGAGGGGATCAGGGAGATAGTGACGCAGTATGTGTGATGGGGTCAGAGTGATAGTGACGCAGTAAGTGTGAGGGGGTCAGGGAGACAGTGATGCAGTAAATGTGATGGAATCAGGGAAATAGTGACGCAGTAAGTGTGAGGAGATCAGGGACATACTAACACAGTAAGTGTGATGAGGTCAGGGTGATAGTGACGCAATAAGTGTGTTTGGGTGAAGGAGATAGTGACGCATTAACTGTGAGGGGGTCAGGGTGATTGTGACGCAATAAGTGTGAGGGTTCAGGGTGATAGTGACGCAGTAAGTGTGAGGGTTCAGGGTGATAGTGATACAGTAAGTGTGATGAGATCAGTGTGATAGTGATTCAATAAGTGTGAAGGTCTCAGAGTGATAGTGGTGCAGTAAGTGTGATGGGGTTGTGGTAATAGTGACGCAGTGAGTGTGAGGGGGTCAGGGTGATAGTGACGCAGTGAGTGAGAGGGGGTCCGGGTGATAGTGGTGCAGTAAGTGTGATGGGGTTCTGGTGAAAGTGACACAGTAAATGTGATAGGATAAGGGAGATAGTGACGCAATAAGTGTGAGGGTGTCAGGGTGATAGTAACGCAGCAAGCGTGAGGGGATCAGGGAGATAGTGACGCAGTACTTGTGAAGGGGTCAGAGTGATAGTGACTGAGTAAGTGTGAGGGGGTCAGAGTGATTGTGGCGCAGTAAGTGTGATGGGGTCAGGGAGATAGTGATGCAGTAAATGTGATGGGGGTCAGGTTGATAGTGACGCAGCAAGTGTGATGGGGTTAGGGTGATAGTGACGCAGTGAGTGTGAGGGGTCAGGGTGATAGTGACGAAGTAAGTGTGATGGGGTCAGGGTGATAGTGACGCAGTAACTGTGATGGGGTCAGGGTGATAGTGAGGCAGAAAGTGTGAGGGGATCAGGGTGATAGTGATGCAGTAAGTGTGAGGGGGTCAGAGTGACAGTGACTGAGTAAGTGTGAGGGGGTCAGAGTGATAGTGGCGCAGTAAGTGTGATGGGGTCAGGGAGATAGTGATGCAGTAAGTGTGATGAGGTCAGTGTGATAGTGATGCAATAAGTGTGAAGGTCTCAGAGTGATAGTGGTGCAGTAAGTGTGATGGGGTTATGGTGATAGTGACGCAGTGAGTGTGAGGGGGTCAGGGTGATAGTGACGCAGTGAGTGAGAGGGGGTCAGGGTGATAGTGGTGCAGTAAGTGTGATGGGGTTCTGGTGATAGTGACGCAGTCAATGTGATAGGATAAGGGAGATAGTGACGCAATAAGTGTGAGGGTGTCAGGGTGATAGTAACGCAGCAAGCGTGAGGGGATCAGGGAGATAGTGACTCAGTACCTGTGAGGGGGTCAGGCTGATAGTGACTGAGTAAGTGTGAGAGGATCAGGGTGATAGTGATGCAAAGAGTGTGATGGGGTCAGGGTGACAGTGATGCAGTAAGTGTGATGGGGTCGGGTGAGAGTGACGCAGTAAGTGTCAAGGTGTCAGGGTGATAGTGATTCAGTAAGTGTGAGGGGGTCAGAGTGATAGTGACTGAGTAAGTGTGAGGGGGTCAGAGTGATAGTGGCGCAGTAAGTGTGATGGGGTCAGGGGGATAGTGATGCAGTAAGTGTGATGGGGGTCAGGGTGATAGTGACGCAGCAAGTGTGATGGGGTCAGGGTGATAGTGACGCAGTGAGTGTGAGGGGTCAGGGTGATAGTCATGCAGTAAGTGTGATGGGATCAGAGAGATAGTGACGCAGTAAGTGTGATGGGGTCAGGGTGATATTCATACAGTAAGTGTGATGGGATCAGAGAGATAGTGACGCAGTAAGTGTGAGGGGGTCAGGGTGATAGTGACGCAGTAAGTGTGTTTGTGTCAGGGAGATAGTGGCGCAGTAAGTGTGACGGGTTCAGTGTGATAGTGACGCAGTACGTGTGATGGGATGAGGGAGATCGTCATGCAGTGAGTGTTGGGGGTCAGGGCGATAGTGACGCAGTAAGTGTGAGGGGTCATGGAGATGCTAACACAGTGAGTGTGATGGTGTCAGGGTGATAGTGATGCAGTAAGTGTTTTTGGGTCAGGGAGATAGTGTCGCAGTAAGTGTGAAGGGGTCAGGGTAATTGTTACACATTAAGTGTGAGGGGTTCAGGGTGATAGTGACGCAGCAAGCGTGATGGGGTCAGGGTGATAGTGACGCAGTGAGTGTGAGGGGTCAGGGTGATAGTGACGAAGTAAGTGAGAGGGGGTTAGTGTGATAGTGACGCAATGAGTGAGAGGGGGTCAGAGAGATAGTGGCGCAGTAAGTGTGATGGGATCAGAGAGATAGTGATTCAGTAAGTGTGAGGGGGTCAGGGAGACAGTGACGCAGTAAGTGTGAGGGTGTCAGGGTAATATTGACGCAGTAAGTGTGAGGTATCACTGTGATAGTTACGCTGTAAGTGTGATGGGTCAGGGTGATAGTCATGCAGTAAGTGTGATGGGATCAGAGAGATAGTGACGCAGTAAGTGTGAGGGGGTCAGGGTGATAGTGACGCAATAAGTGTGATGGGATGAGAGTAATTGTGACACAGTAAGTGTGAGGGTGTCAGGGTGATAGTGACACAGTACGTGTGAGGGGGTCAGGGTGATAGTGACGCAGTAAGTGTGTTTGGGTCAGGGAGATAGTGTCGCAGTAACTGTGACGGGTTCAGTGTGATAGTGACGCAGTACGTGTGATGGGATGAGGGAGATCGCCATGCTGTGAGTGTTGGGGGACAGGGCGATAGTGACGCAGAAAGTGTGAGGGGTCATGGAGATGCTAACACAGTAAGTGTGATGGTGTCAGGGAGACAGTGATGCAGTAAGTGTGTTTGGGTCAGGGAGATAGTGTTGCAGTAAGTGTGAAGGGGTCAGGGTGATAGAGACGCAGTAAGTGTGAGGGGGTCAGGGTGATAGTGACGCAGTAAGTGTGTTTGGGTCAGGGAGATAGTGACGCAGTAAGTGTGATGGGATCAGGATGATAGTGACGTAGTAATTGTGATGGGTCAGGATGATAGTGACATGGTAAGTGTGATGGGGTCAGGGTGATAGCCATACAGTAAGTGTGATGGAGTCAGTGTGATAGTGACCCAGTAAGTGTGGTGGGGTCAGAGTGATAGTGATGCAGTATGTGTGATGGGGTCAGAGTGATAGTGACGCATTAAGTGTGAGGGGGTCAGTGAGACAGTGATGCAGTAAATGTGATGGAATCAGGGAAATAGTGACGCAGTAAGTGTGAGGAGATCAGGGACATACTAACACTGTGAGTGTGAGGGGTTCAGGGTGATAGTGACGCAATAAGTGTGTTTGGGTCAAGGAGATAGTGACGCAGTAACTGTGAGGGGTTCAGGGTGATTGTGACGCAATAAGTGTGAGGGTTCAGGGTGATAGTGACGCAGTAAGTGTGAGGGTTCAGGGTGATAGTGATACAGTAAGTGTGATGAGATCAGTGTGATAGTGATTCAATAAGTGTGAAGGTCTCAGAGTGATAGTGGTGCAGTAAGTGTGATGGGGTTATGGTGATAGTGAAGCAGTCAGTGTGAGGGGGTCAGGGTGATAGTGACGCAGTGAGTGAGAGGGGGTCCGGGTGACAGTGGTGCAGTAAGTGTGATGGAGTTCTGGTGATAGTGACGCAGTAAATGGGATAGGATAAGGGAGATAGTGACGCAATAAGTGTGAGGGTGTCAGGGTGATAGTAACGCAGTAAGTGTGATAGGGTTCAGTGTGATAGTGACGCAGTACGTGTGATGGGATGAGGGAGATCGTCATGCAGTGAGTGTTGGGGGTCAGGGCGATAGTGACGCAGTAAGTGTGAGAGGTCATGGAGATGCTAACACAGTGAGTGTGATGGTGTCAGGGTGATAGTGATGCAGTAAGTGTGTTTGGGTCAGGGAGATAGTGTCGCAGTAAGTGTGATGGGGTCAGGGTGATAGTGACGCAGTGAGTTGAGGGGTCAGGGTGATATTGACGAAGTAAGTGTGAGGGGGTTAGTTTGATAGTGACGCAATGAGTGAGATGGGGTCAGAGAGATAGTGGCGCAGTAAATGTGAGGGGTCAGGGAGATAGTGATGCTGTAAGTGTGATGGGATCAGGGAGATAGTGACGCAGTAAGTGTGAGGGGGTCAGGGTGATAGTGACGCAGTAAGTGTGTTTGGGTCAGGGAGATAGTGTCGCAGTAAGTGTGACGGGTTCAGTGTGATAGTGACGCAGTACGTGTGATGGGATGAGGGAGATCGTCATGCAGTGAGTATTGGGGGTCAGGGCAATAGTGATGCAGTAAGTGTGAGAGGTCATGGAGATGCTAACACAGTGAGTGTGATGGTGTCAGGGTGATAGTGATGCAGTAAGTGTGTTTGGGTCAGGGAGATAGTGTCGCAGTAAGTGTGATGGGGTCAGGGTGATAGTGACGCAGTGAGTGTGAGGGGTCAGGGTGATAGTGATGAAGTAAGTGTGAGGGGGTTAGTGTGATAGTGACGCAGTGAGTGACAGGGGGTCAGATTGATACTGGCGCAGTAAGTGTGAGGGGTCAGGGAGATAGTGGTGCAGTAAGTGTGATGGGATCAGAGAGATAGTGACGCAGTAAGTGTGAGGGGGTCAGTGTGATAGTGACGGAGTAAGTGTGAGTGGGTCAGGGAGATAGTGATGCAGTAAGTCTGAGGGGATCAGGGAGATAGTGACGCAGTATGTGTGATGTGGTCAGAGTGATAGTGACGCAGTAAGTGTGAGGGGGTCAGGGAGACAGTGATGCAGTAAATGTGATGGAATCAGGGTAATAGTGACGCAGTACGTGTGAGGAGATCAGGGACATACTAACACTGTGAGTGTGAGGGGTTCAGGGTGATAGTGACGCAATAAGTGTGTTTGGGTGAAGGAGATAGTGACGCAGTAACTGTGAGGGGGTCAGGGTGATTGTGACGCAATAAGTGTGAGGGTTCAGGGTGATAGTGACGCAGTAAGTGTGAGGGTTCAGGGTGATAGTGATACAGTAAGTGTGAGAGGTCAGTGTGATAGTGATGCAATAAGTGTGAAGGTCTCAGAGTGATAGTGGTGCAGTAAGTGTGATGGGGTTATGGTAATAGCGACGCAGTGAGTGTGAGGGGGTCAGGGTGATAGTGACGCAGTGAGTGAGAGGGGGTCCGGGTGATAGTGGTGCAGTAAGTGTGATGGGATTCTGGTGATAGTGACGCAATAAATGTGCTAGGATAAGGGAGATAGTGACGCCATAACTGTGCGGGTGTCAGGGTGATAGTAACGCAGCAAGCGTGAGGGGATCAGGGAGATAGTGACGCAGTACGTGTGAGTGGGTCAGGCTGATAGTGACGCAGTAAGTGTGAGGGGATCAGGTTGATAGTGATGCATTGAGTGTGATGGGGTCAGGGTGACAGTGATGCAGTAAGTGTGATGGGATCGGGTGAGAGTGACGCAGTAAGTGTCAAGGGGTCAGGGTGATAGTGATGCAGTAAGTGTTAGGGGGTCAGAGTGATAGTGACTGAGTAAGTGTGAGGGGGTCACAGTGATAGTGGCGCAGTAAGTGTGATGGGGTCAGGGAGATAGTGACGCAGTAAGTGTGAGGGGGTCAGGGTGATAGTGACGCAGTAAGTGTGTTTGGGTCAGGGAGATAGTGATGCAGTAAGTCTGAGGGGATCAGGGAGATAGTGATGCAGTATGTGTGATGGGGTCAGAGTGATAGTGACGCATTAAGTGTGAGGGGGTCAGTGAGACAGTGATGCAGTAAATGTGATGGAATCAGGGAAATAGTGACGCAGTAAGTGTGAGGAGATCAGGGACATACTAACACTGTGAGTGTGAGGGGTTCAGGGTGATAGTGACGCAATAAGTGTGTTTGGGTCAAGGAGATAGTGACGCAGTAACTGTGAGGGGTTCAGGGTGATTGTGACGCAATAAGTGTGAGGGTTCAGGGTGATAGTGACGCAGTAAGTGTGAGGGTTCAGGGTGATAGTGATACAGTAAGTGTGATGAGATCAGTGTGATAGTGATTTAATAAGTGTGAAGGTCTCAGAGTGATAGTGGTGCAGTAAGTGTGATGGGGTTATGGTGATAGTGACGCAGTCAGTGTGAGGGGGTCAGGGTGATAGTGACGCAGTGAGTGAGAGGGGGTCCGGGTGACAGTGGTGCAGTAAGTGTGATGGAGTTCTGGTGATAGTGACGCAGTAAATGTGATAGGATAAGGGAGATAGTGACGCAATAAGTGTGAGGGTGTCAGGGTGATAGTAACGCAGTAAGTGTGATACGGTTCAGTGTGATAGTGACGCAGTACGTGTGATGGGATGAGGGAGATCGTCATGCAGTGAGTGTTGGGGGTCAGGGCGATAGTGATGCAGTAAGTGTGAGAGGTCATGGAGATGCTAACACAGTGAGTGTGATGGTGTCAGGGTTATAGTGATGCAGTAAGTGTGTTTGGGTCAGGGAGATAGTGTCGCAGTAAGTGTGATGGGGTCAGGGTGATAGTGACGCAGTGAGTGTGAGGGGTCAGGGTGATATTGACGAAGTAAGTGTGAGGGGGTTAGTTTGATAGTGACGCAAAGAGTGAGAGGGGGTCAGAGAGATAGTGGCGCAGTAAGTGTGAGGGGTCAGGGAGATAGTGACGCAATAAGTGTGTTTGGGTGAAGGAGATAGTGACGCAGTAACTGTGAGGGGGTCAGGGTGTTTATGACGCAATAAGTGTGAGGGTTCAGGGTGATAGTGACGCAGTAAGTGTGAGGGTTCAGGGTGATAGTGATACAGTAAGTGTGAGAGGTCAGTGTGATAGTGATGCAATAAGTGTGAAGGTCTCAGAGTGATAGTGGTGCAGTAAGTGTGATGGGGTTATGGTAATAGTGACGCAGTGAGTGTGAGGGGGTCAGGGTGATAGTGACGCAGTGAGTGAGAGGGGGTCCGGGTGATAGTGGTGCAGTAAGTGTGATGGGGTTCTGGTGATAGTGTCGCAGTAAATGTGCTAGGATAAGGGAGATAGTGACGCCATAACTGTGCGGGTGTCAGGGTGATAGTAACGCAGCAAGCGTGAGGGGATCAGGGAGATAGTGACGCAGTACGTGTGAGTGGGTCAGGCTGATAGTGACGCAGTAAGTGTGAGGGGATCAGGTTGATAGTGATGCATTGAGTGTGATGGGGTCAGGGTGACAGTGATGCAGTAAGTGTGATGGGATCGGGTGAGAGTGACACAGTAAGTGTCAAGGGGTCAGGGTGATAGTGATGCAGTAAGTGTTAGGGGGTCAGAGTGATAGTGACTGAGTAAGTGTGAGGGGGTCACAGTGATAGTGGCGCAGTAAGTGTGATGGGGTCAGGAAGATAGTGATGCAGCAAGTGTGATGGGGTCAGGGTGATAGTGACGCAGTGAGTGTGAGGGGATCAGGGAGATAGTGACGCAGTACGTGTGTGGGGGTCAGGCTGATAGTGTCGCAGTAAGTGTGACGGGTTCAGTGTGATAGTGACGCAGTACGTGTCATGGGATGAGGGAGATCGTCATGCAGTGAGTGTTGGGGGTCAGGGCAATAGTGACGCAGTAAGTGTGAGAGGACATGGATATGCTAACACAGTGAGTGTGATGGTGTCAGGGTGATAGTAATGCAGTAAGTGTGTTTGGGTCAGGGAGATAGTGTCACAATAAGTGTGATGGGGTCAGGGCGATAATGACGCAGTGAGTGTGAGGTGTCAGGGTGATATTGACTAAGTAAGTGTGAGGGGGTTAGTGTGATAGTGACGCAATGAGTGAGAGGGGGTCAGAGAGATAGTGGCGCAGTAAGTGTGAGGGGTCAGGGAGATAGTGATGCTGTAAATGTGATGGGATCAGAGAGATAGTGACGCAGTAAGTGTGAGGGGGTCAGGGTGATAGTGACGCAGTAAGTGTGTTTGGGTCAGGGAGATAGTGACGCAGTAAGTGTGACGGGTTCTGTGTGATAGTGACGCAGTATGTGTAATGGGATGAGGGAGATCGTCATGCAGTGAGTATTGGGGGTCAGGGCAATAGTGATGCAGTAAGTGTGAGAGGTCATGGAGATGCTAACACAGTGAGTGTGATGGTGTCAGGGTGATACTGATGCAGTAAGTGTGTTTGGGTCAGGGAGATAGTGTCGCAGTAAGTGTGATGGGGTCAGGGTGATAGAGATGAAGTAAGTGTGAGGGGGTTAGTGTGATAGTGACGCAGTGAGTGAGAGGGGGTCAGAGAGATACTGGCGCAGTAAGTGTGAGGGGTCAGGGAGATAGTGATTCAGTAAGTGTTATGGGATCACAGAGATAGTGACGCAGTAAGTGTGAGGGGGACAGTGTGATAGTGACGGAGTAAGTGTGAGTGGGTCAGGGAGATAGTGATGCAGTAAGTCTGAGGGGATCAGGGAGATAGTGACGCAGTATGTGTGATGGGGTCAGAGTGATAGTGACGCAGTAAGTGTGAGGGGGTCAGGGAGACAGTGATGCAGTAAATGTGATGGAATCAGGGAAATAGTGACGCAGTAAGTGTGAGGAGATCAGGGACATACTAACACAGTAAGTGTGATGAGGTCAGGGTGATAGTGACGCAATAAGTGTGTTTGGGTGAAGGAGATAGTGACGCAGTAACTGTGAGGGGGTCAGGGTGATTGTGACGCAATAAGTGTGAGGGTTCAGGGTGATAGTGACGCAGTAAGTGTGAGGGTTCAGGGTGATAGTGATACAGTAAGTGTGATGAGATCAGTGTGATAGTGATTCAATAAGTGTGAAGGTCTCAGAGTGATAGTGGTGCAGTAAGTGTGATGGGGTTCTGGTGATAGTGACGCAGTAAATGTGATAGGATTAGGGAGATAGTGACGCAATAAGTGTGAGGGTGTCAGGGTGATAGTAATCGCAGAAAGCGTGAGGGGATCAGGGAGATAGTGACGCAGTACGTGAGAGGGGGTCAGGCTGATAGTGACGCAGTAAGTGTGAGGGGATCAGGGTGATAGTGATGCATTGAGATTGATGGCGTTAGGGTGACAGTGATGCAGTAAGTGTGATGGGATCGGGTGAGAGTGACGCAGTAAGTGTCAAGGGGTCAGGGTGATTGTGATGCAGTAAGTGTGAGGGGGTCAGAGTGATAGTGACTGAGTAAGTGTGAGGGGGTCAGAGTGATAGTGGCGCAGTAAGTGTGATGGGGTCAGGGAGATAGTGATGCAGTAAGTGTGATGGGGTCAGGGTGATATTGATGCAGCATGTGTGATGGGGTCAGGGTGATAGTGACGCAGTGAGTGTGAGGGGTCAGGGTGATAGTCATGCAGTAAGTATGATGGGATCAGAGAGATAGTGACGCAGTAAGTGCGATGGGGTCAGGGTGATAGTCATGCAGTAAGAGTGATGGGATCAGAGAGATAGTGACGCAGTAAGTGTGAGGAGGTCAGGGTGATAGTGACGCAGCAAGCGTGATGGGGTCAGGGTGATAGTGACACAGTGAGTGTGAGGGTTAGGGTGGTAGTGACGAAGTAAGTGTGAGGGTGTTAGTGTGATAGTGACGCAATGAGTGAGAGGGGGTCAGAGAGATAGTGGCGCAGCAAATGTGAGGGGTCAGGGAGATAGTGATGCAATAAGTGTGATGGGATAAGAGAGATAGTGACGCAGTAAATGTGAGGAGGTCAGGGTGATAGTGACGCAGTAAGTGTGTTTGGGTCAGGGAGATAGTGTCGCAGTAAGTGTGACGGGTTCAGTGTAATAGTGACGCAGTACGTGTGATGGGATGAGGGAGATCGTCATGCAGTGAGTATTGGGGGTCAGGGCAATAGTGATGCAGTAAGTGTGAGAGGTCATGGAGATGCTAACACAGTGAGTGTGATGGTGTCAGGGTGATAGTGATGCAGTAAGTGTGTTTGGGTCAGGGAGATAGTGTCGCAGTAAGTGTGATGGGGTCAGGGTAATAGTGACGCAGTGAGTGTGAGGGGTCAGGGTGATAGTGACGAAGTAAGTGTGAGGGGGTTAGTGTGATAGTGACGCAGTGAGTGAGGGGGGTCAGAGAGATAGTGACGCAGTAAGTGTGAGGGGGTCAGGGTGAGAGTGACGGTGTAAGTGTGAGTGGGTCAGGGAGATAGTGATGCAGTAAGTCTGAGCGGATCAGGGAGATAGTGACGCAGTATGTGTGATGGGGTCAGAGTGATAGTGACGCATTAAGTGTGAGGGGGTCAGGGAGACAGTGATGCAGTAAATGTGATGGAATCAGGGAAATAGTGACGCAGTAAGTGTGAGGAGATCAGGGACATACTAACACTGTGAGTGTGAGGGGTTCAGGGTGATAGTGACGCAATAAGTGTGTTTGGGTCAAGGAGATAGTGACGCAGTAACTGTGAGGGGTTCAGGGTGATTGTGACGCAATAAGTGTGAGGGTTCAGGGTGATAGTGACGCAGTAAGTGTGAGGGTTCAGGGTGATAGTGATGCAATAAGTGTGAAGGTCTCAGAGTGATAGTGGTGCAGTAAGTGTGATGGGGTTATGGTGATAGTGACGCAGTCAGTGTGAGGGGGTCAGGGTGATAGTGACGCAGTGAGTGAGAGGGGGTCCGGGTGACAGTGGTGCAGTAAGTGTGATGGAGTTCTGGTGATAGTGACGCAGTAAATGGGATAGGATAAGGGAGATAGTGACGCAATAAGTGTGAGGGTGTCAGGGTGATAGTAACGCAGTAAGTGTGACGGGTTCAGTGTGATAGTGACGCAGTACGTGTGATGGGACGAGGGAGATCGTCATGCAGTGAGTGTTGGGGGTCAGGGCGATAGTGGCGCAGTACGTGTGAGAGGTCATGGAGATGCTAACACAGTGAGTGTGATGGTGTCAGGGTGATTGTGATGCAGTAAGTGTGTTTGGGTCAGGGAGATAGTGTCGCAGTAAGTGTGATGGGGTCAGGGTGATAGTGACGCAATGAGTGAGAGGGGGTCTGAGAGATAGTTGCGCAGTAAGTGTGAGGGGTCAGGGAGATAGTGATGCTGTAAGTGAGATGGGATCAGAGAGATAGTGACGCAGTATGTGTGATGGGGTCAGAGTGATAGTGACGCATTAAGTGTGAGGGGGTCAGGGAGACAGTGATGCAGTAAATGTGATGGAATCAGGGAAATAGTGACGCAGTAAGTGTGAGGAGATCAGGGACATACTAACACTGTGAGTGTGAGGGGTTCAGGGTGATAGTGACGCAATAAGTGTGTTTGGGTCAAGGAGATAGTGACGCAGTAACTGTGAGGGGTTCAGGGTGATTGTGACGCAATAAGTGTGAGGGTTCAGGGTGATAGTGACGCAGTAAGTGTGAGGGTTCAGGGTGATAGTGATGCAATAAGTGTGAAGGTCTCAGAGTGATAGTGGTGCAGTAAGTGTGATGGGGTTATGGTGATAGTGATGCAGTCAGTGTGAGGGGGTCAGGGTGATAGTGACGCAGTGAGTGAGAGGGGGTCCGGGTGACAGTGGTGCAGTAAGTGTGATGGAGTTCTGGTGATAGTGACGCAGTAAATGGGATAGGATAAGGGAGATAGTGACGCAATAAGTGTGAGGGTGTCAGGGTGATAGTAACGCAGTAAGTGTGACGGGTTCAGTGTGATAGTGACGCAGTACGTGTGATGGGACGAGGGAGATCGTCATGCAGTGAGTGTTGGGGGTCAGGGCGATAGTGGCGCAGTAAGTGTGAGAGGTCATGGAGATGCTAACACAGTGAGTGTGATGGTGTCAGGGTGATAGTGATGCAGTAAGTGTGTTTGGGTCAGGGAGATAGTGTCGCAGTAAGTGTGATGGGGTCAGGGTGATAGTGACGCAATGAGTGAGAGGGGGTCTGAGAGATAGTTGCGCAGTAAGTGTGAGGGGTCAGGGAGATAGTGATGCTGTAAGTGAGATGGGATCAGAGAGATAGTGACGCAGTAAGTGTGAGGGGGTCAGGGTGATAGTGACGCAGTAAGTGTGTTTGGGTCAGGGAGATAGTGTCGCAGTAAGTGTGACGGGTTCAGTGTGATAGTGACGCAGTACGTGTGATGGGATGAGGGAGATCGTCATGCAGTGAGTATTGGGGGTCAGGGCAATAGTGATGCAGTAAGTGTGAGAGGTCATGGAGATGCTAACACAGCGAGTGTGATGGTGTCAGGGTGATAGTGATGCAGTAAGTGTGTTTGGGTCTGGGAGATAGTGTCGCAGTAAGTGTGATGGGGTCAGGGTGATAGTGACGCAGTGACTGTGAGGGGTCAGGGTGATAGTGATGAAGTAAGTGTGATGGGGTCAGGGTGATAGTGACGCAGTGAGTGAGAGGGGGTCAGATAGATACTGGCGCAGTAAGTGTGAGGGGTCAGGGAGATAGTGGTGCAGTAAGTGTGATGGGATCAGAGAGATAGTGACGCAGTAAGTGTGAGGGGGTCAGTGTGATAGTGACGGTGTAAGTGTGAGTGGGTCAGGGAGATAGTGATGCAGTAAGTCTGAGGGGATCAGGGAGATAGTGACGCAGTATGTGTGATGTGGTCAGAGTGATAGTGACGCAGTGAGTGAGGGGGGTCAGAGAGATAGTGACGCAGTAAGTGTGAGGGGGTCAGGGTGATAGTGACGGAGTAAGTGTGAGTGGGTCAGGGAGATAGTGATGCAATAAGTCTGAGGGGATCAGGGAGATAGTGACGCAGTATGTGTGATGGGGTCAGAGTGATAGTGACGCATTAAGTGTGAGGGGGTCAGGGAGACAGTGATGCAGTAAATGTGATGGAATCAGGGAAATAGTGACGCAGTAAGTGTGAGGAACTCAGGGACATACTAACACTGTGAGTGTGAGGGGTTCAGGGTGATAATGACGCAATGAGTGTGTTTGGGTCAAGGAGATTGTGACGCAGTAACTGTGAGGGGTTCAGGGTGATTGTGACGCAATAAGTGTGAGGGTTCAGGGTGATAGTGACGCAGTAAGTGTGAGGGTTCAGGGTGATAGTGATACAGTAAGTGTGATGAGGTCAGTGTGATAGTGATGCAATAAGTGTGAAGGTCTCAGAGTGATAGTGGTGCAGTAAGTGTGATGGGGTTATGGTGATAGTGACGCAGTCAGTGTGAGGGGGTCAGGGTGATAGTGACGCAGTGAGTGAGAGGGGGTCCGGGTGACAGTGGTGCAGTAAGTGTGATGGAGTTCTGGTGATAGTGACGCAGTAAATGGGATAGGATAAGGGAGATAGTGACGCAATAAGTGTGAGGGTGTCAGGGTGATAGTAACGCAGTAAGTGTGACGGGTTCAGTGTGATAGTGACGCAGTACGTGTGATGGGATGAGGGAGATCGTCATGCAGTGAGTGTTGGGGGTCAGGGCGATAGTGGCGCAGTAAGTGTGAGAGGTCATAGAGATGCTAACACAGTGAGTGTGATGGTGTCAGGGTGATAGTGATGCAGTAAGTGTGTTTGGGTCAGGGAGATAGTGTCGCAGTAAGTGTGATGGGGTCAGGGTGATAGTGACGCAATGAGTGAGAGGGGGTCAGAGAGATAGTTGCGCAGTAAGTGTGAGGGGTCAGGGAGATAGTGATGCTGTAAGTGTGATGGGATCAGAGAGATAGTGACGCAGTAAGTGTGAGGGGGTCAGGGTGATAGTGACGCAGTAAGTGTGTTTGGGTCAGGGAGATAGTGACGCAGTAAGTGTGACGGGTTCAGTGTGATAGTGACGCAGTACGTGTGATGGGATGAGGGAGATCGTCATGCAGTGAGTATTGGGGGTCAGGGCAATAGTGATGCAGTAAGTGTGAGAGGTCATGGAGATGCTAACACAGTGAGTGTGATGGTGTCAGGGTGATAGTGATGCAGTAAGTGTATTTGGGTCAGGGAGATAGTGTCGCAGTAAGTGTGATTGGGTCAGGGTGATAGTGACGCAGTGAGTGTGAGGGGTCAGGGTGATAGTGATGAAGTAAGTGTGATGGGGTCAGGGTGAGAGTGACGCAGTGAGTGAGAGGGGGTCAGATAGATACTGGCGCAGTAAGTGTGAGGGGTCAGGGAGATAGTGGTGCAGTAAGTGTGATGGGATCAGAGAGATAGTGACGCTGTAAGTGTGAGGGGGTCAGTGTGATAGTGACGGAGTAAGTGTGAGTGGGTCAGGGAGATAGTGATGCAGTAAGTCTGAGGGGATCAGGGAGATAGTGACGCAGTATGTGTGATGTGGTCAGAGTGATAGTGACGCAGTAAGTGTGAGGGGGTCAGGGAGACAGTGATGCAGTAAATGTGATGGAATCAGGGTAATAGTGACGCATTACGTGTGAGGAGATCAGGGACATACTAACACTGTGAGTGTGAGGGGTTCAGGGTGATAGTGACGCAATAAGTGTGTTTGGGTCAAGGAGCTGGTGACGCAGTAACTGTGAGGGGGTCAGGGTGATTGTGACGCAATAAGTGTGAGGGTTCAGGGTGATAGTGACGCAGTAAGTGTGAGGGTTCAGGGTGATAGTGATACAGTAAGTGTGAGAGGTCAGTGTGATAGTGATGCAATAAGTGTGAAGGTCTCAGAGTGATAGTGGTGCAGTAAGTGTGATGGGATTATGGTAATAGTGACGCAGTGAGTGTGAGGGGGTCAGGGTGATAGTGACGCAGTGAGTGAGAGGGGGTCCGGGTGATAGTGGTGCAGTAAGTGTGATGGGGTTCTGGTGATAGTGACGCAGTGAGTGTGAGGGGGTCAGGGTGATAGTGACGCAGTGAGTGAGAGGGGGTCCGGGTGATAGTGGTGCAGTAAGTGTGATGGGGTTCTGGTGATAGTGACGCAGTAAATGTGATAGGATAAGGGAGATAGTGACGCAATAACTGTGCGGGTGTCAGGGTGATAGTAACGCAGCAAGCGTGAGGGGATCAGGGAGATAGTGACGCAGTACGTGAGAGGGGTCAGGCTGATAGTGACGCAGTAAGTGTGAGGGGATCAGGGTGATAGTCATGCATTGAGTGTGATGGGGTCAGGGTGACAGTGATGCAGTTAGTGTGATGGGATCGGGTGAGAGTGACGCAGTAAGTGTCAAGGGGTCAGGGTGATAGTGATTCAGTAAGTGTGAGGGGGTCAGAGTGATAGTGACTGAGTAAGTGTGAGGGGGTCAGAGTGATAGTGGCGCAGTAAGTGTGATGGGGTCAGGGAGATAGTGATGCAGTAAGTGTGAGTGGTCATGGAGATGCTAACACAATGAGTGTGATGGTGTCAGGTTGGTAGTGATGCAGTAAGTGTGTTTTGGTCAGGGAGATAGTGTCGCAGTAAGTGTGATGGGGTCAGGGTGATAGTGACGCAGTGAGTGTGAGGGGTCAGGGTGATATTGACGAAGTAAGTGTGAGGGGGTTAGTGTGATAATGACGCAATGAGTGAGAGGGGGTCAGAGAGATAGTTGCGCAGTAAGTGTGAGGGGTCAGGGAGATAGTGATGCTGTAAATGTGATGGGATCAGAGAGATAGTGACGCAGTAAGTGTGAGGGGGTCAGGGTGATAGTGACGCAGTAAGTGTGTTTGGGTCAGGGAGATAGTGACGCAGTAAGTGTGACGGGTTCAGTGTGATAGTGACGCAGTACGTGTGATGGGATGAGGGAGATCGTCATGCAGTGAGTTGGGGGTCAGGGCAATAGTGATGCAGTAAGTGTGAGAGGTCATGGAGATGCTAACACAGTGAGTGTGATGGTGTCAGGGTGATACTGATGCAGTAAGTGTGTTTGGGTCAGGGAGATAGTGCCGCAGTAAGTGTGATGGGGTCAGGGTGATAGAGATGAAGTAAGTGTGAGGGGGTTAGTGTGATAGTGACGCAGTGAGTGAGAGGGGGTCAGATAGATACTGGCGCAGTAAGTGTGAGGGGTCAGGGAGGTAGTGGTGCAGTAAGTGTGATGGGATCAGAGAGATAGTGACGCAGTACGTGTGAGGGGGTCAGGCTGATAGTGACGCAGTAAGTGTGAGGGGATCAGGGTGATAGTGATGCATTGAGTGTGATGGGGTCAGGGTGACAGTGATGCAGTAAGTGTGATGGGATCGGGTGAGAGTGACGCAGTAAGTGTCAAGGGGTCAGGGTGATAGTGATGCAGTAAGTGTGAGAGGGTCAGAGTGATAGTGACTGAGTAAGTGTGAGGGGGTCAGAGAGATAGTGGCGCAGTAAGTGTGATGGGGTCAGGGAGATAGTGATGCAGTAAGTGTGAGTGGTCATGGAGATGCTAACACAGTGAGTGTGATGGTGTCAGGGTGATAGTGATGCAGTAAGTGTGTTTGGGTCAGGGAGATAGTGTCGCAGTAAGTGTGATGGGGTCAGGGTGATAGTGACGCAGTGAGTGTGAGGGGTCAGGGTGATATTGACGAAGTAAGTGTGAGGGGGTTAGTGTGATAGTGACGCAATGAGTGAGAGGGGTCAGAGAGATAGTTGCGCAGTAAGTGTGAGGGGTCAGGGAGATAGTGATGCTTTAAATGTGATGGGATCAGAGAGATAGTGACGCAGTAAGTGTGCGGGGGTCAGGGTGATAGTGACGCAGTAAGTGTGTTTGCGTCAGGGAGATAGTGACGCAGTAAGTGTGACGGGTTCAGTGTGATAGTGACGCAGTACGTGTGATGGGATGAGGGAGATCGTCATGCAGTGAGTTGGGGGTCAGGGCAATAGTGATGCAGTAAGTGTGAGAGGTCATGGAGATGCTAACACAGTGAGTGTGATGGTGTCAGGGTGATACTGATGCAGTAAGTGTGTTTGGGTCAGGGAGATAGTGCCGCATTAAGTGTGATGGGGTCAGGGTGATAGAGATGAAGTAAGTGTGAGGGGGTTAGTGTGATAGTGACGCAGTGAGTGAGAGGGGGTCAGATAGATACTAGCGCAGTAAGTGTGAGGGGTCAGGGAGATAGTGGTGCAGTAAGTGTGATGGGATCAGAGAGATAGTGACGCAGTAAGTGTGAGGGGGTCAGTGTGATAGTGACGGAGTAAGTGTGAGTGGGTCAGGGAGATAGTGATGCAGTAAGTCTGAGGGGATCAGGGAGATAGTGACGCAGTATGTGTGATGTGGTCAGAGTGATAGTGACGCAGTAAGTGTGAGGGGGTCAGGGAGACAGTGATGCAGTAAATGTGATGGAATCAGGGTAATAGTGACGCAGTACGTGTGAGGAGATCAGGGACATACTAACACTGTGATTGTGAGGGGTTCAGGGTGATAGTGACGCAATAAGTGTGTTTGGGTGAAGGAGATAGTGCCGCAGTAACTGTGAGGGGGTCAGGGTGATTGTGACACAATACGTGTGAGGGTTCAGGGTGATAGTGACGCAGTAAGTGTGAGGGTTCAGGGTGATAGTGATACAGTAAGTGTGAGAGGTCAGTGTGATAGTGATGCAATAAGTGTGAAGGTCTCAGAGTGATAGTGGTGCAGTAAGTGTGATGGGATTATGGTAATAGTGACGCAGTGAGTGTGAGGGGGTCAGGGTGATAGTGACGCAGTGAGTGAGAGGGGGTCCGGGTGTTAGTGGTGCAGTAAGTGTGATGGGGTTCTGGTGATAGTGACGCAGTAAATGTGATAGGTTAAGGGAGATAGTGACGCAATAACTGTGTGTGTGTCAGGGTGATAGTAACGCAGCAAGCGTCAGGGGATCAGGGAGATAGTGACGCAGTACGTGTGAGGGGGTCAGGCTGATAGTGACGCAGTAAGTGTGAGGGGATCAGGATGATAGTGATGCATTGAGTGTGATGGGGTCAGGGTGACAGTGATGCAGTAAGTGTGATGGGATCGGGTGAGAGTGACGCAGTAAGTGTCAAGGGGTCAGGGTGAAAGTGATGCAGTTAGTGTGAGGGGGTCAGAGTGATAGTGACTGAGTAAGTGTGAGGGGGTCAGAGTGATAGTGGCGCAGTAAGTGTGATGGGGTCAGGGAGATAGTGATGCAGTAAGTGTGAGAGGTCATGGATATGCTAACACAGTGAGTGTGATGGTGTCAGGGTGATAGTGATGCAGTAAGTGTGTTTGGGTCAGGGAGATAGTGTCGCAGTAAGTGTGATGGGGTCAGGGTGATAGTGACGCAGTGAGTGTGAGGGGTCAGGGTGATAGTGACGAAGTAAGTGTGAGGGGTTTAGTGTGATAGTGACGCAGTGAGTGAGGGGGGTCAGAGAGATAGTGACGCAGTAAGTGTGAGGGGGTCAGGGTGATAGTGACGGAGTAAGTGTGAGTGGGTCAGGGAGATAGTGATGCAGTAAGTCTGAGGGGATCAGGGAGATAGTGACGCAGTAAGTGTGAGGGGGTTAGTGTGATAGTGACGCAATTAGTGAGAGGGGGTCAGAGAGAAAGTGGCGCTGTAAGTGTGAGGGGTCAGGGAGATAGTGATGCTGTAAATGTGATGGGATCAGAGAGATAGTGACGCAGTAAGTGTGAGGGGGTCAGGGTTATAGTGACGCAGTAAGTGTGTTTGGGTCAGGGAGATAATGACGCAGTAAGTGTGAGGGTGTCAGGGTGATAGTAACGCAGTAAGTGTGATAGGGTTCAGTGTGATAGTGACGCAGTACGTGTTATGGGATGAGGGAGATCGTCATGCAGTGAGTGTTGGGGGTCAGGGCGATAGTGATGCAGTAAGTGTGAGAGGTCATGGAGATGCTAACACAGTGAGTGTGATGGTGTCAGGGTTATAGTGATGCAGTAAGTGTGTTTGGGTCAGGGAGATAGTGTCGCAGTAAGTGTGATGGGGTCAGGGTGATAGTGACGCAGTGAGTGTGAGGGGTCAGGCTGATATTGACGAAGTAAGTGTGAGGGGGTTAGTTTGATAGTGACGCAAAGAGTGAGAGGGGGTCAGAGAGATAGTGGCGCAGTAAGTGTGAGGGTGTCAGGGTGATAGTAACGCAGTAAGTGTGAGGGGTTCAGTGTGATAGTGACGCAGTACGTGTGATGGGATGAGGGAGATCGTCATGCAGTGAGTATTGGGGGTCAGGGCAATAGTGATGCAGTAAGTGTGAGAGGTCATGGAGATGCTAACACAGTGAGTGTGATGGTGTCAGGGTGATAGTGATGCAGTAAGTGTGTTTGGGTCAGGTAGATAGTGTCGCAGTAATTGTGATGGGGTCAGGGTGATAGAGATGAAGTAAGTGTGAGGGGGTTAGTGTGATAGTGACGCAGTGAGTGAGAGGGGGTCAGAGAGATACTGGCGCAGTAAGTGTGAGGGGTCAGGGAGATAGTGATGCAGTAAGTGTTATGGGATCACAGAGATAGTGGCGCAGTAAGTGTGATGGGGTCAGGGAGATAGTGATGCAGTAAGTGTGAGAGGTCATGGAGATGCTAACACAGTGAGTGTGATGGTGTCAGGGTGATAGTGATGCAGTAAGTGTGTTTGGGTCAGGGAGATAGTGTCGCAGTAAGTGTGATGGGGTCAGGGTGATAGTGACGCAGTGAGTGTGAGGGGTCAGGGTGATAGTGACGAAGTAAGTGTGAGGGGGTTAGTGTGATGGTGACGCAGTGAGTGAGTGGGGTCAGAGAGATAGTGACGCAGTAAGTGTGAGGGTGTCAGGGTGATAGTGACGGAGTAAGTGTGAGTGGGTCAGGGAGATAGTGATGCAGTAAGTCTGAGGGGATCAGGGAGATAGTGACGCAGTATGTGTGATGGGGTCAGAGTGATAGTGATGCATTAAGTGTGAGGGGGTCAGGGAGACAGTAATGCAGTAAATATGATGGAATCAGGGAAATAGTGACGCAGTAAGTGTGAGGAGATCAGGGACATACTAACACTGTGAGTGTGAGGGGTTCAGGGTGATAGTGACGCAATGAGTGTGTTTGGATCAAGGAGATAGTGACGCAGTAACTGTGAGGGGTTCAGGGTGATTGTGACGCAATAAGTGTGAGGGTTCAGGGTGATAGTGACGCAGTAAGTGTGAGGGTTCAGGGTGATAGTGATACAGTAAGTGTGATGATGTCAGTGTGATAGTGATGCAATAAGTGTGAAGGTCTCAGAGTGATAGTGGTGCAGTAAGTGTGATGGGGTTATGGTGATAGTGAAGCAGTCAGTGTGAGGGGGTCAGGGTGATAGTGACGCAGTGAGTGAGAGGGGTTCCGGGTGACAGTGGTGCAGTAAGTGTGATGGAGTTCTGGTGATAGTGACGCAGTAAATGGGATAGGATAAGGGAGATAGTGACGCAATAAGTGTGAGGCTGTCAGGGTGATAGTAACGAAGTAAGTATGACGGGTTCAGTGTGATAGTGACGCAGTACGTGTGATGGGATGAGGGAGATCGTCATGCTGTGAGTGTTGGGGGTCAGGGCGATAGTGGCACAGTAAGTGTGAGAGGTCATAGAGATGCTAACACAGTGAGTGTGATGGTGTCAGGGTGATTGTGATGCAGTAAGTGTGTTTGGGTCAGGGAGATAGTGTCGCAGTAAGTGTGATGGGGTCAGGGTGATAGTGACGCAATGAGTGAGAGGGGGTCTGAGAGATAGTTGCGCAGTAAGTGTGAGGGGTCAGGGAGATAGTGATGCTGTAAGTGTGATGGGATCAGAGAGATAGTGACGCAGTAAGTGTGAGGGGGTCAGGGTGATAGTGACGCAGTAAGTGTGTTTGGGTCAGGGAGATAGTGTCGCAGTAAGTGTGACGGGTTCAGTGTGATAGTGACGCAGTACGTGTGATGGGATGAGGGAGATCGTCATGCAGTGAGTATTGGGGGTCAGGGCAATAGTGATGCAGTAAGTGTGAGAGCTCATGGAGATGCTAACACAGTGAGTGTGATGGTGTCAGGGTGATAGTGATGCAGTAAGTGTGTTTGGGTCAGGGAGATAGTGTCGCAGTAAGTGTGATGGGGTCAGGGTGATAGTGACGCAGTGACTGTGAGGGGTCAGGGTGATAGTGATGAAGTAAGTGTGATGGGGTCAGGGTGATAGTGACGCAGTGAGTGAGAGGGGGTCAGATAGATACTGGCGCAGTAAGTGTGAGGGGTCAGGGAGATAGTGGTGCAGTAAGTGTGATGGGATCAGAGAGATAGTGACGCAGTAAGTGTGAGGGGGTCAGTGTGATAGTGACGGAGTAAGTGTGAGTGGGTCAGGGAGATAGTAATGCAGTAAGTCTGAGGGGATCAGGGAGATAGTGACGCAGTATGTGTGATGTGGTCAGAGTGATAGTGACGCAGTGAGTGAGGGGGGTCAGAGAGATAGTGACGCAGTAAGTGTGAGGGGGTCAGGGTGATAGTGAAGGAGTAAGTGTGAGTGGGTCAGGGAGATAGTGATGCAGTAAGTCTGAGGGGATCAGGGAGATAGTGACGCAGTATGTGTGATGGGGTCAGAGTAATAGTGACGCATTAAGTGTGAGGGGGTCAGGGAGACAGTGATGCAGTAAATGTCATGGAATCAGGGAAATAGTAACGCAGTAAGTGTGAGGAGATCAGGGACATACTAACACTGTGAGTGTGAGGGGTTCAGGGTGATAGTGACGCAATGAGTGTGTTTGGGTCAAGGAGATAGTGACGCAGTAACTGTGAGGGGTTCAGGGTGATTGTGACGCAATACGTGTGAGGGTTCAGGGTGATAGTGACGCAGTAAGTGTGAGGGTTCAGGGTGATAATGATACAGTAAGTGTGATGAGGTCAGTGTGATAGTGATGCAATAAGTGTGAAGGTCTCAGAGTGATAGTGGTGCAGTAAGTGTGATGGGGTTATGGTGATAGTGACGCAGTGAGTGTGAGGGGGTCAGGGTGATAGTGACGCAGTGAGTGAGAGGGGGTCCGGGTGACAGTGGTGCAGTAAGTGTGATGGAGTTCTGGTGATAGTGACGCAGTAAATGGGATAGGATAAGGGAGATAGTGACGCAATAAGTGTGAGGGTGTCAGGGTGATAGTAACGCAGTACGTGTGACGGGTTCAGTGTGATAGTGACGCAGTACGTGTGATGGGATGAGGGAGATCGTCATGCAGTGAGTGTTGGGGGTCAGGGCTATAGTGGCGCAGTAAGTGTGAGAGGTCATGGAGATGCTAACACAGTGAGTGTGATGGTGTCAGGGTGATTGTGATGCAGTAAGTGTGTTTGGGTCAGGGAGATAGTGTCGCAGTAAGTGTGATGGGGTCAGGGTGATAGTGACGCAATGAGTGAGAGGGGGTCTGAGAGATAGTTGCGCAGTAAGTGTGAGGGGTCAGGGAGATAGCGATGCTGTAAGTGTGATGTGATCAGAGAGATAGTGACGCAGTAAGTGTGAGGGGGTCAGGGTGATAGTGACGCAGTAAGTGTGTTTGGGTCAGGGAGATAGTGACGCAGTAAGTGTGACGGGTTCAGTGTGATAGTGACGCAGTACGTGTGATGGGATGAGGGAGATCGTCATTCAGTGAGTTGGGAGTCAGGGCAATAGTGATGCAGTAAGTGTGAGAGGTCATGGAGATGCTAACACAGTGAGTGTGATGGTGTCAGGGTGATACTGATACAGTAAGTGTGTTTGGGTCAGGGAGATAGTGCCGCAGTAAGTGTGATGGGGTCAGGGTGATAGAGATGAATTAAGTGTGAGGGGGTTAGTGTGATAGTGACGCAGTGAGTGAGAGGGGGTCAGATAGATACTGGCGCAGTAAGTGTGAGGGGTCAGGGAGATATTGGTGCAGTAAGTGTGATGGGATCAGAGAGATAGTGACGCAGTATGTGTGATGTGGTCAGAGTGATAGTGACGCAGTAAGTGTGAGGGGGTCAGGGAGACAGTGATGCAGTAAATGTGATGGAATCAGGGTAATAGTGACGCAGGACGTGTGAGGAGATCAGGGACATACTAACACTGTGATTGTGAGGGGTTCAGGGTGATAGTGACGCAATAAGTGTGTTTGGGTGAAGGAGATAGTGCCGCAGTAACTGTGAGGGGGTCAGGGTGATTGTGACGCAATACGTGTGAGGGTTCAGGGTGATAGTGACGCAGTAAGTGTGAGGGTTCAGGGTGATAGTGATACAGTAAGTGTGAGAGGTCAGTGTGATAGTGATGCAATAAGTGTGAAGGTCTCAGAGTGATAGTGGTGCAGTAAGTGTGATGGGGTTATGGTAATAGTGACGCAGTGAGTGTGAGGGGGTCAGGGTGATAGTGACGCAGTGAGTGAGAGGGGGTCCGGGTGATAGTGGTGCAGTAAGTGTGATGGGGTTCTGGTGATAGTGACGCAGTAAATGTGATAGGATAAGGGAGATAGTGACGCAATAACTGTGTGGGTGTCAGGGTGATAGTAACGCAGCAAGCGTGAGGGGATCAGGGAGATAGTGACGCAGTACGTGTGCGGGGGTCAGGCTGATAGTGACGCAGTAAGTGTGAGGGGATCAGGGTGATAGTGATGCATTGAGTATGATGGGGTCAGGGTGACAGTGATGCAGTAAGTGTGATGGGATCGGGTGAGAGTGACGCAGTAAGTGTCAAGGGGTCAGGGTGAAAGTGATGCAGTTAGTGTGAGGGGGTCAGAGTGATAGTGACTGAGTAAGTGTGAGGGGGTCAGAGTGATAGTGGCGCAGTAAGTGTGATGGGGTCAGGGAGATAGTGATGCAGTAAGTGTGAGAGGTCATGGAGATGCTAACACAGTGAGTGTGATGGTGTCAGGGTGATAGTGATGCAGTAAGTGTGTTTGGGTCAGGGAGATAGTGTCGCAGTAAGTGTGATGGGGTCAGGGTGATAGTGACGCAGTGAGTGTGAGGGGTCAGGGTGATATTGACGAAGTAAGTGTGAGGGGGTTAGTGTGATAGTGACGCAATGAGTGAGAGGGGGTCAGAGAGAAAGTGGCGCTGTAAGTGTGAGGGGTCAGGGAGATAGTGATGCTGTAAATGTGATGGGATCAGAGAGATAGTGACGCAGTAAGTGTGAGGGGGTCAGGGTGATAGTGACGCAGTAAGTGTGTTTGGGTCAGGGAGATAATGACGCAGTAAGTGTGACGGGTTCAGTGTGATAGTGACGCAGTACGTGTGATGGGATGAGGGAGATCGTCATGCAGTGAGTATTGGGGGTCAGGGCAATAGTGATGCAGTAAGTGTGAGAGGTCATGGAGATGCTAACACAGTGAGTGTGATGGTGTCAGGGTGATAGTGATGCAGTAAGTGTGTTTGGGTCAGGGAGATAGTGTCGCAGTAAGTGTGATGGGGTCAGGGTGATAGAGATGAAGTAAGTGTGAGGGGGTTAGTGTGATAGTGACGCAGTCAGTGAGAGGGGGTCAGAGAGATACTGGCGCAGTAAGTGTGAGGGGTCAGGGAGATAGTGATGCAGTAAGTGTTATGGGATCACAGAGATAGTGGCGCAGTAAGTGTGATGGGGTCAGGGAGATAGTGATGTAGTAAGTGTGAGAGGTCATGGAGATGCTAACACAGTGAGTGTGATGGTGTCAGGGTGATAGTGATGCAGTAAGTGTGTTTGGGTCAGGGAGATAGTGTCGCTGTAAGTGTGATGGGGTCAGGGTGATAGTGACGCAGTGAGTGTGAGGGGTCAGGGTGATAGTGACGAAGTAAGTGTGAGGGGTTTAGTGTGATAGTGACGCAGTGAGTGAGGGGGGTCAGAGAGATAGTGACGCAGTAAGTGTGAGGGGGTCAGGGTGATAGTGACGGAGTAAGTGTGAGTGGGTCAGGGAGATAGTGATGCAGTAAGTCTGAGGGGATCAGGGAGATAGTGACGCAGTAAGTGTGAGGAGATCAGGGACATACTAACACTGTGAGTGTGAGGGGTTCAGGGTGATAGTGACGCAATGAGTGTGTTTGGGTCAAGGAGATAGTGACGCAGTATGTGTGATGGGGTCAGAGTGATAGTGACGCATTAAGTGTGAGGGGGTCAGGGAGACAGTGATGCAGTAAATGTGATGGAATCAGGGAAATAGTGACGCAGTAAGTGTGAGGAGATCAGGGACATACTAACACTGTGAGTGTGAGGGGTTCAGGGTGATAGTGACGCAATGAGTGTGTTTGGGTCAAGGAGATAGTGACGCAGTAACTGTGAGGGGTTCAGGGTGATTGTGACGCAATACGTGTGAGGGTTCAGGGTGATAGTGACGCAGGAAGTGTGAGGGTTCAGGGTGATAATGATACAGTAAGTGTGATGAGGTCAGTGTGATAGTGATGCAATAAGTGTGAAGGTCTCAGAGTGATAGTGGTGCAGTAAGTGTGATGGGGTTATGGTGATAGTGACGCAGTGAGTGTGAGGGGGTCAGGGTGATAGTGACGCAGTGAGTGAGAGGGGGTCCGGGTGACAGTGGTGCAGTAAGTGTGATGGAGTTCTGGTGATAGTGACGCAGTAAATGGGATAGGATAAGGGAGATAGTGACGCAATAAGTGTGAGGGTGTCAGGGTGATAGTAACGCAGTACGTGTGACGGGTTCAGTGTGATAGTGACGCAGTACGTGTGATGGGATGAGGGAGATCGTCATGCAGTGAGTGTTGGGGGTCAGGGCGATAGTGGCGCAGTAAGTGTGAGAGGTCATGGAGATGCTAACACAGTGAGTGTGATGGTGTCAGGGTGATTGTGATGCAGTAAGTGTGTTTGGGTCAGGGAGATAGTGTCGCAGTAAGTGTGATGGGGTCAGGGTGATAGTGACGCAATGAGTGAGAGGGGGTCTGAGAGATAGTTGCGCAGTAAGTGTGAGGGGTCAGGGAGATAGTGATGCTGTAAGTGTGATGGGATCAGAGAGATAGTGACGCAGTAAGTGTGAGGGGGTCAGGGTGATAGTGACGCAGTAAGTGTGTTTGGGTCAGGGAGATAGTGACGCAGTAAGTGTGACGGGTTCAGTGTGATAGTGACGCAGTACGTGTGATGGGATGAGGGAGATCGTCATGCAGTGAGTTGGGGGTCAGGGCAATAGTGATGCAGTAAGTGTGAGAGGTCATGGAGATGCTAACACAGTGAGTGTGATGGTGTCAGGGTGATACTGATACAGTAAGTGTGTTTGGGTCAGGGAGATAGTGCCGCAGTAAGTGTGATGGGGTCAGGGTGATAGAGATGAATTAAGTGTGAGGGGGTTAGTGTGATAGTGACGCAGTGAGTGAGAGGGGGTCAGATAGATACTGGCGCAGTAAGTGTGAGGGGTCAGGGAGATATTGGTGCAGTAAGTGTGATGGGATCAGAGAGATAGTGACGCAGTAAGTGTGAGGGGGTCAGTGTGATAGTAACGGAGTAAGTGTGAGTCGGTCAGGGAGATAGTGATGCAGTAAGTCTGAGGGGATCAGGGAGATAGTGACGCAGTATGTGTGATGTGGTCAGAGTGATAGTGACGCAGTAAGTGTGAGGGGGTCAGGGAGACAGTGATGCAGTAAATGTGATGGAATCAGGGTAATAGTGACGCAGGACGTGTGAGGAGATCAGGGACATACTAACACTGTGATTGTGAGGGGTTCAGGGTGATAGTGACGCAATAAGTGTGTTTGGGTGAAGGAGATAGTGCCGCAGTAACTGTGAGGGGGTCAGGGTGATTGTGACGCAATACGTGTGAGGGTTCAGGGTGATAGTGACGCAGTAAGTGTGAGGGTTCAGGGTGATAGTGATACAGTAAGTGTGAGAGGTCAGTGTGATAGTGATGCAATAAGTGTGAAGGTCTCAGAGTGATAGTGGTGCAGTAAGTGTGATGGGGTTATGGTAATAGTGACGCAGTGAGTGAGAGGGGGTCCGGGTGATAGTGGTGCAGTAAGTGTGATGGGGTTCTGGTGATAGTGACGCAGTAAATGTGATAGGATAAGGGAGATAGTGACGCAATAACTGTGTGGGTGTCAGGGAGACAGTGATGCAGTAAATGTGATGGAATCAGGGTAATAGTGACGCAGGACGTGTGAGGAGATCAGGGACATACTAACACTGTGATTGTGAGGGGTTCAGGGTGATAGTGACGCAATAAGTGTGTTTGGGTGAAGGAGATAGTGCCGCAGTAACTGTGAGGGGGTCAGGGTGATTGTGACGCAATACGTGTGAGGGTTCAGGGTGATAGTGACGCAGTAAGTGTGAGGGTTCAGGGTGATAGTGATACAGTAAGTGTGAGAGGTCAGTGTGATAGTGATGCAATAAGTGTGAAGGTCTCAGAGTGATAGTGGTGCAGTAAGTGTGATGGGGTTATGGTAATAGTGACGCAGTGAGTGTGAGGGGGTCAGGGTGATAGTGACGCAGTGAGTGAGAGGGGGTCCGGGTGATAGTGGTGCAGTAAGTGTGATGGGGTTCTGGTGATAGTGACGCAGTAAATGTGATAGGATAAGGGAGATAGTGACGCAATAACTGCGTGGGTGTCAGGGTGATAGTAACGCAGCAAGCGTGAGGGGATCAGGGAGATAGTGACGCAGTACGTGTGCGGGGGTCAGGCTGATAGTGACGCAGTAAGTGTGAGGGGATCAGGGTGATAGTGATGCATTGAGTGTGATGGGGTCAGGGTGACAGTGATGCAGTAAGTGTGATGGGATCGGGTGAGAGTGACGCAGTAAGTGTCAAGGGGTCAGGGTGAAAGTGATGCAGTTAGTGTGAGGGGGTCAGAGTGATAGTGGCGCAGTAAGTGTGATGGGGTCAGGGAGATAGTGATGTAGTAAGTGTGAGAGGTCATGGAGCTGCTAACACAGTGAGTGTGATGGTGTCAGGGTGATAGTGATGCAGTAAGTGTGTTTGGGTCAGGGAGATAGTGTCGCAGTAAGTGTGATGGGGTCCGGGTGATAGTGACGCAGTGAGTGTGAGGGGTCAGGGTGATATTGACGAAGTAAGTGTGAGGGGGTTAGTGTGATAGTGACGCAATGAGTGAGAGGGGGTCAGAGAGAAAGTGGCGCTGTAAGTGTGAGGGGTCAGGGAGATAGTGATGCTGTAAATGTGATGGGATCAGAGAGATAGTGACGCAGTAAGTGTGAGGGGGTCAGGGTGATAGTGACGCAGTAAGTGTGTTTGGGTCAGGGAGATAATGACGCAGTAAGTGTGACGGGTTCAGTGTGATAGTGACGCAGTACGTGTGATGGGATGAGGGAGATCGTCATGCAGTGAGTATTGGGGGTCAGGGCAATAGTGATGCAGTAAGTGTGAGAGGTCATGGAGATGCTAACACAGTGAGTGTGATGGTGTCAGGGTGATAGTGATGCAGTAAGTGTGTTTGGGTCAGGGAGATAGTGTCGCAGTAAGTGTGATGGGGTCAGGGTGATAGAGATGAAGTAAGTGTGAGGGGGTTAGTGTGATAGTGACGCAGTGAGTGAGAGGGGGTCAGAGAGATACTGGCGCAGTAAGTGTGAGGGGTCAGGGAGATAGTGATGCAGTAAGTGTTATGGGATCACAGAGATAGTGGCGCAGTAAGTGTGATGGGGTCAGGGAGATAGTGATGCAGTAAGTGTGAGAGGTCATGGAGATGCTAACACAGTGAGTGTGATGGTGTCAGGGTGATAGTGATGCAGTAAGTGTGTTTGGGTCAGGGAGATAGTGTCGCTGTAAGTGTGATGGGGTCAGGGTGATAGTGACGCAGTGAGTGTGAGGGGTCAGGGTGATAGTGACGAAGTAAGTGTGAGGGGTTTAGTGTGATAGTGACGCAGTGAGTGAGGGGGGTCAGAGAGATAGTGACGCAGTAAGTGTGAGGGGGTCAGGGTGATAGTGACGGAGTAAGTGTGAGTGGGTCAGGGAGATAGTGATGCAGTAAGTCTGAGGGGATCAGGGAGATAGTGACGCAGTATGTGTGATGGGGTCAGAGTGATAGTGACGCATTAAGTGTGAGGGGGTCAGGGAGACAGTGATGCAGTAAATGTGATGGAATCAGGGAAATAGTGACGCAGTAAGTGTGAGGAGATCAGGGACATACTAACACTGTGAGTGTGAGGGGTTCAGGGTGATAGTGACGCAATGAGTGTGTTTGGGTCAAGGAGATAGTGACGCAGTATGTGTGATGGGGTCAGAGTGATAGTGACGCATTAAGTGTGAGGGGGTCAGGGAGACAGTGATGCAGTAAATGTGATGGAATCAGGGAAATAGTGACGCAGTAAGTGTGAGGAGATCAGGGACATACTAACACTGTGAGTGTGAGGGGTTCAGGGTGATAGTGACGCAATGAGTGTGTTTGGGTCAAGGAGATAGTGACGCAGTAACTGTGAGGGGTTCAGGGTGATTGTGACGCAATAAGTGTGAGGGTTCAGGGTGATAGTGACGCAGTAAGTGTGAGGGTTAAGGGTGATAATGATACAGTAAGTGTGATGAGGTCAGTGTGATAGTGATGCAATAAGTGTGAAGGTCTCAGAGTGATAGTGGTGCAGTAAGTGTGATGGGGTTATGGTGATAGTGACGCAGTGAGTGTGAGGGGGTCAGGGTGATAGTGACGCAGTGAGTGTGAGGGGGTCCGGGTGACAGTGGTGCAGTAAGTGTGATGGAGTTCTGGTGATAGTGACGCAGTAAATGGGATAGGATAAGGGAGATAGTGACGCAATAAGTGTGAGGGTGTCAGGGTGATAGTAACGCAGTACGTGAGACGGGTTCAGTGTGATAGTGACGCAGTACGTGTGATGGGATGAGGGAGATCGTCATGCAGTGAGTGTTGGGGGTCAGGGCGATAGTGGCGCAGTAAGTGTGAGAGGTCATGGAGATGCTAACACAGTGAGTGTGATGGTGTCAGGGTGATTGTGATGCAGTAAGTGTGTTTGGGTCAGGGAGATAGTGTCGCAGTAAGTGTGATGGGGTCAGGGTGATAGTGACGCAGTGACTGTGAGGGGTCAGGGTGATAGTGATGAAGTAAGTGTGATGGGGTCAGGGTGATAGTGACGCAGTGAGTGAGAGGGGGTCAGATAGATACTGGCGCAGTAAGTGTGAGGTGTCAGGGAGATAGTGGTGCAGTAAGTGTGATGGGATCAGAGAGATAGTGACGCAGTAAGTGTGAGGGGGTCAGTGTGATAGTGACGGAGTAAGTGTGAGTGGGTCAGGGAGATAGTGATGCAGTAAGTCTGAGGGGATCAGGGAGATAGTGACGCAGTATGTGTGATGTGGTCAGAGTGATAGTGACGCAGTAAGTGTGAGGGGGTCAGGGAGACAGTGATGCAGTAAATGTGATGGAATCAGTGTAATAGTGACGCATTACGTGTGAGGAGATCAGGGACATACTCACACTGTGAGTGTGAGGGGTTCAGGGTGATAGTGACGCAATAAGTGTGTTTGGGTGAAGGAGATAGTGACGCAGTAACTGAGGGGGTCAGGGTGATTGTGACGCAATAAGTGTGAGGGTTCAGGGTGATAGTGACGCAGTAAGTGTGAGGGTTCAGGGTGATAGTGATACAGTAAGTGTGAGAGGTCAGTGTGATAGTGATGCAATAAGTGTGAAGGTCTCAGAGTGATAGTGGTGCAGTAAGTGTGATGGGGTTATGATAATAGTGACGCAGTGATTGTGAGTGGGTCATGGTGATAGTGACGCAGTGAGTGAGAGGGGGTCCGGGTGATAGTGGTGCAGTAAGTGTGATGGGGTTCTGGTGATAGTGACGCAGTAAATGTGATTGGATAAGGGAGATAGTGACGCAATAACTGTGCGGGTGTAAGGGTGATAGTAACGCAGCAAGCGTGAGGGGATCAGGGAGATAGTGACGCAGTACGTGTGAGGGGGTCAGGCTGATAGTGACGCAGTAAGTGTGAGGGGATCAGGGTGATAGTGATGCATTGAGTGTGATGGGGTCAGGGTGACAATGATGCAGTAAGTGTGATGGGATCGGGTGAGAGTGACGCAGTAAGTGTCAAGGGGTCAGGGTGATAGTGATGCAGTAAGTGTGAGGGGGTCAGAGTGATAGTGACTGAGTAAGTGCGAGGGGGTCAGAGTGATAGTGGCGCAGTAAGTGTGATGGGGTCAGGGAGATAGTGATGCAGTAAGTGTGAGTGGTCATGGAGATGCTAACACAGTGAGTGTGATGGCGTCAGGGTGATAGTGATGCAGTAAGTGTGTTTGGGTCAGGGAGATAGTGTCGCAGTAAGTGTGATGGGGTCAGGGAGATAGTGATGCTGTAAATGTGATGGGATCAGAGAGATAGTGACGCAGTAAGTGTGAGGGGGTCAGGGTGATAGTGACGCAGTAAGTGTGTTTGGGTCAGGGAGATAGTGACGCAGTAAGTGTGACGGGTTCAGTGTGATAGTGACGCAGTACGTGTGATGGGATGAGGGAGATCGTCATGCACTGAGTTGGGGGTCAGGGCAATGGTGATGCAGTAAGTGTGAGAGGTCATGGAGATGCTAACACAGTGAGTGTGATGGTGTCAGGGTGATACTGATGCAGTAAGTGTGTTTGGGTCAGGGAGATAGTGTCGCAGTAAGTGTGATGGGGTCAGGGTGATAGAGATGAAGTAAGTGTGAGGGGGTTAGTGTGATAGTGACGCAGTGAGTGAGAGGGGGTCAGATAGATACTGGCGCAGTAAGTGTAATGGGATCAGAGAGATAGTGACGCAGTAAGTGTGAGGGGGTCAGTGTGATAGTGACGGAGTAAGTGTGAGTGGGTCAGGGAGATAGTGATGCAGTAAGTCTGAGGGGATCAGGGAGATAGTGACGCAGTATGTGTGATGTGGTCAGAGTGATAGTGACGCAGTAAGTGTGAGGGGGTCAGGGAGACAGTGATGCAGTAAATGTGATGGAATCAGGGAAATAGTGACGCAGTACGTGTGAGGAGATCAGGGAAATACTAACACTGTGAGTGTGAGGGGTTCAGGGTGATAGTGACGCAGTAAGTGTGAGGGTTCAGGGTGATAGTGATACAGTAAGTGTGAGAGGTCAGTGTGATAGTGATGCAATAAGTGTGAAGGTCTCAGAGTGATAGTGGTGCAGTAAGTGTGATGGGGTTATGGTAATAGTGACGCAGTGAGTGTGAGGGGGTCAGGGTGATAGTGACGCAGTGAGTGAGAGGGGGTCCGGGTGATAGTGGTGCAGTAAGTGTGATGGGGTTCTGGTGATAGTGACGCAGTAAATGTGCGGGTGTCAGGGTGATAGTAACGCAGCAAGCGTGAGGGGATCAGGGAGATAGTGACGCAGTACGTGTGAGGGGGTCAGGCTGATAGTGACGCAGTAAGTGTGAGGGGATCAGGGTGATAGTGATGCATTGAATGTGATGGGGTCAGGGTGACAGTGATGCAGTAAGTGTGATGGGATCGGGTGAGAGTGACGCAGTAAGTGTCAAGGGGTCAGGGTGAAAGTGATGCAGTTAGTGTGAGGGGGTCAGAGTGATAGTGACTGAGTAAGTGTGAGGGGGTCAGAGTGATAGTGGCACAGTAAGTGTGATGGGGTCAGGGAGATAGTGATGCAGTAAGTGTGAGAGGTCATGGAGATGCTAACACAGTGAGTGTGATGGTGTCAGGGTGATAGTGATGCAGTAAGTGTGTTTGGGTCAGGGAGATAGTGTCGCAGTAAGTGTGATGGGGTCAGGGTGATAGTGACGCAGTGAGTGTGAGGGGTCAGGGTGATATTGACGAAGTAAGTGTGAGGGGGTTAGTGTGATAGTGACGCAATGAGTGAGAGGGGGTCAGAGAGAAAGTGGCGCTGTAAGTGTGAGGGGTCAGGGAGATAGTGATGCTGTAAATGTGATGGGATCAGAGAGATAGTGACGCAGTAAGTGTGAGGGGGTCAGGGTGATAGTGACGCAGTAAGTGTGTTTGGGTCAGGGAGATAATGACGCAGTAAGTGTGACGGGTTCAGTGTGATAGTGACGCAGTACGTGTGATGGGATGAGGGAGATCGTCATGCAGTGAGTATTGGGGGTCAGGGCAATAGTGATGCAGTAAGTGTGAGAGGTCATGGAGATGCTAACACAGTGAGTGTGATGGTGTCAGGGTGATAGTGATGCAGTAAGTGTGTTTGGGTCAGGGAGATAGTGTCGCAGTAAGTGTGATGGGGTCAGGGTGATAGAGATGAAGTAAGTGTGAGGGGGTTAGTGTGATAGTGACGCAGTGAGTGAGAGGGGGTCAGAGAGATACTGGCGCAGTAAGTGTGAGGGGTCAGGGAGATAGTGATGCTGTAAGTGTTATGGGATCACAGAGATAGTGACGCAGTAAGTGTGAGGGGGTCAGTGTGATAGTGACGGAGTAAGTGTGAGTGGGTCAGGGAGATAGTGATGCAGTAAGTCTGAGGGGATCAGGGAGATAGTGACGCAGTATGTGTGATGGGGTCAGAGTGATAGTGACGCAGTAAGTGTGAGGCGGTCAGGGAGACAGTGATGCAGTGAATGTGATGGAACCAGGGAAATAGTGACGCAGTAAGTGTGAGGAGATCAGGGACATACTAACACAGTAAGTGTGATGAGGTCAGGGTGATAGTGACGCAATAAGTGTGTTTTGGTGAAGGAGATAGTGACGCAGTAACTGTGAGGGGGTCAGGGTGATTGTGACGCAATAAGTGTGAGGGTTCAGGGTGATAGTGACGCAGTAAGTGTGAGGGTTCAGGGTGATAGTGATACAGTAAGTGTGAGGAGATCAGTGTGATAGTGATGCAATAAGTGTGAAGGTCTCAGAGTGATAGTGGTGCAGTAAGTGTGATGGGGTTATGGTAATAGTGACGCAGTGAGTGTGAGGGGGTCAGGGTGATAGTGACGCAGTGAGTGAGAGGGGGTCCGGGTGATAGTGGTGCAGTAAGTGTGATGGGGTTCTGGTGATAGTGACGCAGTAAATGTGATAGGATAAGGGAGATAGTGACGCAATAAGTGTGAGGGTGTCAGGGTGATAGTAATGCAGCAAGCGTGAGGGGATCAGGGAGATAGTGACGCAGTACGTGTGAGGGGGTCAGGCTGCTAGTGACGCAGTAAGTGTGCGGGAATCAGGGTGATAGTGATGCATTGAGTGTGATGGGGTTAGGGTGACAGTGATGCAGTGAGTGTGATGGGATCGGGTGAGAGTGATGCAGTAAGTGTCAAGGGGTCAGGGAGATAGTGATGCAGTAAGTGTGATGGGGGTCAGGGTGATAGTGATGCAGCAATTTTGATGGGGTCAGGGTGATAGTGACGCAGTGAGTGTGAGGGGTCAGGGTGATAGTCATGCAGTAAGTATGATGGGATCAGAGAGATAGTGACGCAGTAAGTGCGATGGTGTCAGGGTGATAGTGACACAGTGAGTGTGATGGTGTCAGGGTGATAGTGACGCAGTAAGTGTGTTTGGGTCAGGGAGATAGTGTCGCAGTAAGTGTGACGGGTTCAGTTTGATAGTGACGCAGTACGTGTGATGGGAAGAGTGAGATCGTCATGCAGTGAGTGTTGGGGGTCAGGGCAATAGTGACGCAGTAAGTGTGAGGGGTCATGGAGATGCTAAAACAGTGAGTGTGATGGTGTCAGGCTGATAGTGATGCAGTAAGTGTTTTTGGGTCAGGGGGATAGTGTCGCAGTAAGTGTGAAGGGGTCAGGGTAATTGTTACACATTACATGTGAGGGGATCAGGGTGATAGTGACGCAGCAAGCGTGATGGGGTCAGGGTGATAGCGACGCAGTGAGTGTGAGGGGTTAGGGTGATAGTGACGAAGTAAGTGTGAGGGGGTTAGTGTGATAGTGACGCAATGAGTGAGAGGGGGTCAGAGATATAGTGGCGCAGTAAATGTGAGGGGTTAGGCAGATAGTGATGCAATAAGTGTGATGGGATCAGAGAGGTAGTGACGCAGTAAATGTGAGGGAGTCAGGGTGATAGTGACGCAGTAAGTGTGTTTGGGTCAGGGAGATAGTGTCGCAGTAAGTGTGACGGGTTCAGTGTAATAGTGACGCAGTACGTGTGATGGGATGAGGGGAGATCATCATGCAGTGAGTGTTGGGTTCAGGGCGACAGTGATGCAGTAAGTGTGAGGGGTCATGGAGATGCTAACACAGTGAGTGTGATGGTGTCAGGGTGATAGTGATGCAGTGAGTGTGAGGGGTCAGGGTGATAGTGACGAAGTAAGTGTGAGGGGGTTAGTGTGATAGTGACGCAGTTAGTGAGAGGCGTCAGAGAGATAGTGGCGCAGTAAGTGTGAGGGGTCAGGGAGATAGTGATGCAGTAAGTGTGATGGGATCAGAGAGATAGTGACGCTGTAAGTGTGAGGGGGTCAGTGTGATAGTGACGGAGTAAGTGTGAGTGGTTCAGGGAGAGAGTGATGCAGTAAGTCTGAGGGGATCAGGGAGATAGTGACGCAGTATGTGTGATGGGGTCAGAGTGATAGTGATACAGTAAGTGTGATGAGGTCAGTGTGATAGTGATGCAATAAGTGTGAAGGTCTCAGAGTGATAGTGGGGCAGTAAGTGTGATGGGGTTATGGTGATAGTGACGCAGTGAGTGTGATGAGGTCAGGGTGATAGTGACGCAGTGAGTGTGAGGGGTCAGGGTGATAGTGACGATGTAAGTGTGAGGGGGTTAGTGTGATAGTGACGCAGTTAGTGAGAGGCGTCAGAGAGATAGTGGCGCAGTAAGTGTGAGGGGTCAGGGAGATAGTGATGCAGTAAGTGTTATGGGATCAGAGAGATAGTGACGCAGTAAGTGTGAGGGGGTCAGTGTGATAGTGACGGAGTAAGTGTGAGTGGGTCAGGGAGATAGTGATGCAGTAAGTCTGAGGGGATCAGGGAGATAGTGACGCAGTATGTGTTATTGGGTCAGAGTGATAGTGACGAAGTAAGTGTGAGGGGGTCAGGGAGACAGTGATGCAGTAAATGTGATGGAATCAGGGAAATAGTGACGCAGTAAGTGTGAGGAGATCAGGGACATACTAACACAGTAAGTGTGATGAGGTCAGGGTGATAGTGACGCATTAAGTGTGTTTTGGTGAAGGAGATAGTGACGCAGTAACTGTGAGGGGTTCAGGGTGATTGTGACGCAATAAGTGTGAGGGGGTCAGGGAGACAGTGATGCAGTAAATGTGATGGAATCAGGGAAATAATGATGCAGTAAATGTGAGGAGGACAGGGACATTTTAACACTGTGAGTGTGAGGGGGTCAGGGTGATTGTGACGCAATAAGTGTGAGGGTTCAGGGTGATAGTGATGCAATAAGTGTGAGGGTTCAGGGTGATAGTGATACAGTAAGTGTGATGACGTCAGTGTGATAGTGATGCAATAAGTGTGAAGGTCTCAGAGTGATAGTGGGGCAGTAAGTGTGATGGGGTTATGGTGATAGTGACGCAGTGAGTGTGAGGGGGTCAGGGTGATAGTGATGCAGTGAGTGAGAGGGGGTCCGGGTGATAGTGGTGCAGTAAGTGTGATGGGGTTCTGGTGATAGTGACGCAGTAAATGTGATAGGATAAGGGAGATAGTGACGCAATAAGTGTGAGGGTGTCAGGGTGATAGTAACGCAGCAAGTGTGAGGGGATCAGCGAGATAGTGACGCAGTAGTGTGAGGGGGTCAGGCTGATAGTGAGGCAGTAAGTGTGAGGGGATCAGGGTGATAGTGATGCATTGAGTGTGATGGGGTCAGGGTGACAGTGATGCAGTAAGTGTGATGGGGTCGGGTGAGAGTGACGCAGTAAGTGTCAAGGGGTCAGGGTGATAGTGATGCAGTAAGTGTGACAGTGACTGAGTAAGTGTGCGGGGGTCAGAGTGATAGTGGCGCAGTAAGTGTGATGGGGTCAGGGAGATAGTGATGCCGTAAGTGTGATGGGGGTCAGGGTGATAGTGACGCAGCAAGTGTGATGGGGTCAGGGTGATAGTCATGCAGTAAGTGTGATGGGTTCAGAGAGATAGTGACGCAGTAAGTGTGAGGGGGTCAGGCTGATAGTGACGCAGTAAGTGTGTTTGGATCAGGGAGATAGTGTCGTAGTAAGTGTGACGGGTTCAGTGTGATAGTGACGCAGTACGTGTGATGGGATGAGGGAGATCGTCATGCAGTGAGTGTTAGGGGTCAGGGCGATAGTGACGCAGTAAGTGTGAGGGGTCATGGAGATGCTAACACAGTGAGTGTGATGGTGTCAGGGTGATAGTGTCCCAGTAAGTGTGAAGGGGTCAGGGTGATAGTGACGCAGTGAGTGTGAGGGGTCAGGGTGATAGACATGCAGTAAGTGTGATGGGATCAGAGAGATAGTGACGCAGTAAGTGTGATGGGGTCAGGTGATAGTCATGCAGTAAGTGTGATGGGATCAGAGAGATAGTGACGCAGTAAGTGTGAGGGGGTTAGTGTGATAGTGACGCAGTTAGTGAGAGGCGTCAGAGAGATAGTGGCGCAGTAAGTGTGAGGGGTCAGGGAGATAGTGACGCAGCAAGTGTGACGGGTTCAGTTTGATAGTGACGCAGGAAGTGTGAGGGGAAGAGTGAGATCGTCATGCAGTGAGTGTTGGGGGTCAGGGCGATAGTGACGCAGTAAGTGTGAGGGGTCATGGAGATGCTAAAACAGTGAGTGTGATGGTGTCAGGCTGATAGTGATGCAGTAAGTGTTTTTGGGTCAGGGGGATAGTGTCGCAGTAAGTGTGAAGGGGTCAGGGTAATTGTTACACATTACATGTGAGGGGATCAGGGTGATAGTGACGCAGCAAGCGTGATGGGGTCAGGGTGATAGTGACGCAGTGAGTGTGAGGGGTTAGGGTGATAGTGACGAAGTAAGTGTGAGGGGGTTAGTGTGATAGTGACGCAATGAGTGAGAGGGGGTCAGAGATATAGTGGCGCAGTAAATGTGAGGGGTTAGGCAGATAGTGATGCAATAAGTGTGATGGGATCAGAGAGGTAGTGACGCAGTAAATGTGAGGGGGTCAGGGTGATAGTGACGCAGTAAGTGTGTTTGGGTCAGGGAGATAGTGTCGCAGTAAGTGTGACGGGTTCAGTGTAATAGTGACGCAGTACGTGTGATGGGATGAGGGGAGATCATCATGCAGTGAGTGTTGGGTTCAGGGCGACAGTGATGCAGTAAGTGTGAGGGGTCATGGAGATGCTAACACAGTGAGTGTGATGGTGTCAGGGTGATAGTGATGCAGTGAGTGTGAGGGGTCAGGGTGATAGTGACGAAGTAAGTGTGAGGGGGTTAGTGTGATAGTGACGCAGTTAGTGAGAGGCGTCAGAGAGATAGTGGCGCAGTAAGTGTGAGGGGTCAGGGAGATAGTGATGCAGTAAGTGTGATGGGATCAGAGAGATAGTGACGCTGTAAGTGTGAGGGGGTCAGTGTGATAGTGACGGAGTAAGTGTGAGTGGTTCAGGGAGAGAGTGATGCAGTAAGTCTGAGGGGATCAGGGAGATAGTGACGCAGTATGTGTGATGGGGTCAGAGTGATAGTGATACAGTAAGTGTGATGAGGTCAGTGTGATAGTGATGCAATAAGTGTGAAGGTCTCAGAGTGATAGTGGGGCAGTAAGTGTGATGGGGTTATGGTGATAGTGACGCAGTGAGTGTGATGAGGTCAGGGTGATAGTGACGCAGTGAGTGTGAGGGGTCAGGGTGATAGTGACGAAGTAAGTGTGAGGGGGTTAGTGTGATAGTGACGCAGTTAGTGAGAGGCGTCAGAGAGATAGTGGCGCAGTAAGTGTGAGGGGTCAGGGAGATAGTGATGCAGTAAGTGTTATGGGATCAGAGAGATAGTGACGCAGTAAGTGTGAGGGGGTCAGTGTGATAGTGACGGAGTAAGTGTGAGTGGGTCAGGGAGATAGTGATGCAGTAAGTCTGAGGGGATCAGGGAGATAGTGACGCAGTATGTGTTATTGGGTCAGAGTGATAGTGACGCAGTAAGTGTGAGGGGGTCAGGGAGACAGTGATGCAGTAAATGTGATGGAATCAGGGAAATAGTGACGCAGTAAGTGTGAGGAGATCAGGGACATACTAACACAGTAAGTGTGATGAGGTCAGGGTGATAGTGACGCATTAAGTGTGTTTTGGTGAAGGAGATAGTGACGCAGTAACTGTGAGGGGTTCAGGGTGATTGTGACGCAATAAGTGTGAGGGGGTCAGGGAGACAGTGATGCAGTAAATGTGATGGAATCAGGGAAATAATGATGCAGTAAATGTGAGGAGGACAGGGACATTTTAACACTGTGAGTGTGAGGGGGTCAGGGTGATTGTGACGCAATAAGTGTGAGGGTTCAGGGTGATAGTGATGCAATAAGTGTGAGGGTTCAGGGTGATAGTGATACAGTAAGTGTGATGACGTCAGTGTGATAGTGATGCAATAAGTGTGAAGGTCTCAGAGTGATAGTGGGGCAGTAAGTGTGATGGGGTTATGGTGATAGTGACGCAGTGAGTGTGAGGGGGTCAGGGTGATAGTGATGCAGTGAGTGAGAGGGGGTCCGGGTGATAGTGGTGCAGTAAGTGTGATGGGGTTCGGGTGATAGTGACGCAGTAAATGTGATAGGATAAGGGAGATAGTGACGCAATAAGTGTGAGGGTGTCAGGGTGATAGTAACGCAGCAAGTGTGAGGGGATCAGCGAGATAGTGACGCAGTAGTGTGAGGGGATCAGGCTGATAGTGAGGCAGTAAGTGTGAGGGGATCAGGGTGATAGTGATGCATTGAGTGTGATGGGGTCAGGGTGACAGTGATGCAGTAAGTGTGACAGTGACTGAGTAAGTGTGCGGGGGTCAGAGTGATAGTGGCGCAGTAAGTGTGATGGGGTCAGGGAGATAGTGATGCCGTAAGTGTGATGGGGGTCAGGGTGATAGTGACGCAGCAAGTGTGATGGGGTCAGGGTGATAGTGACGCAGTGAGTGTGAGGGGTCAGGGTGATAGTCATGCAGTAAGTGTGATGTGATCAAAGAGATAGTGACGCAGTAAGGGCGATGGGGTCAGGGTGATAGTCATGCAGTAAGTGTGATGGGTTCAGAGAGATAGTGACGCAGTAAGTGTGAGGGGGTCAGGCTGATAGTGACGCAGTAAGTGTGTTTGGGTCAGGGAGATAGTGTCGTAGTAAGTGTGACGGGTTCAGTGTGATAGTGACGCAGTACGTGTGATGGGATGAGGGAGATCGTCATGCAGTGAGTGTTAGGGGTCAGGGCGATAGTGACGCAGTAAGTGTGAGGGGTCATGGAGATGCTAACACAGTGAGTGTGATGGTGTCAGGGTGATAGTGTCCCAGTAAGTGTGAAGGGGTCAGGGTGATAGTGACGCAGTGAGTGTGAGGGGTCAGGGTGATAGACATGCAGTAAGTGTGATGGGATCAGAGAGATAGTGACGCAGTAAGTGTGATGGGGTCAGGTGATAGTCATGCAGTAAGTGTGATGGGATCAGAGAGATAGTGACGCAGTAAGTGTGAGGGGGTTAGTGTGATAGTGACGCAGTTAGTGAGAGGCGTCAGAGAGATAGTGGCGCAGTAAGTGTGAGGGGTCGGGGAGATAGTGACGCAGCAAGTGTGAAGGGGTCAGGGTGATAGTGACGCAGGAAGTGTGAGGGGGTCAGAGTGATAGTGACGCAGTAAGTGTGAGGGGGTCAGGGAGACAGTGATGCAGTAAATGTGATGTAATCAGGGTAATAGTGACGCAGTAAGTGTGAGGGTTCAGGGTGATAGTGATACAGTAAGTGTGAGAGGTCAGTGTGATAGTGATGCAATAAGTGTGAAGGTCTCAGAGTGATAGTGGTGCAGTAAGTGTGATGGGGTTATGGTAATAGTGACGCAGTGAGTGTGAGGGGGTCAGGGTGATAGTGACGCAGTGAGTGAGAGGGGGTCCGGGTGATAGTGGTGCAGTAAGTGTGATGGGGTTCTGGTGATAGTGACGCAGTAAATGTGCGGGTGTCAGGGTGATAGTAACGCAGCAAGCGTGAGGGGATCAGGGAGATAGTGACGCAGTACGTGTGAGGGGGTCAGGCTGATAGTGACGCAGTAAGTGTGAGGGGATCAGGGTGATAGTGATGCATTGAGTGTGATGGGGTCAGGGTGACAGTGATGCAGTAAGTGTGATGGGATCGGGTGAGAGTGACGCAGTAAGTGTCAAGGGGTCATGGTGAAAGTGATGCAGTTAGTGTGAGGGGGTCAGAGTGATAGTGACTGAGTAAGTGTGAGGGGGTCAGAGTGATAGTGGCGCAGTAAGTGTGATGGGGTCAGGGAGATAGTGATGCAGTAAGTGTGAGAGGTCATGGAGATGCTAACACAGTGAGTGTGATGGTGTCAGGGTGATAGTGATGCAGTAAGTGTGTTTGGGTCAGGGAGATAGTGTCGCAGTAAGTGTGATGGGGTCAGGGTGATAGAGATGAAGTAAGTGTGAGGGGGTTAGTGTGATAGTGACGCAGTGAGTGAGAGGGGGTCAGAGCGATACTGGCGCAGTAAGTGTGAGGGGTCAGGGAGATAGTGATGCAGTAAGTGTTATGGGATCACAGCGATAGTGACGCAGTAAGTGTGAGGGGGTCAGTGTGATAGTGACGGAGTAAGTGTGAGTGGGTCAGGGAGATAGTGATGCAGTAAGTCTGAGGGGATCAGGGAGATAGTGACGCAGTATGTGTGATGTGGTCAGAGTGATAGTGACGCAGTAAGTGTGAGGGGGTCAGGGAGACAGTGATGCAGTGAATGTGATGGAATCAGTGAAATAGTGACGCAGTAAGTGTGAGGAGATCAGGGACATACTAACACAGTAAGTGTGATGAGGTCAGGGTGATAGTGACGCAATAAGTGTGTTTTGGTGAAGGAGATAGTGACGCAGTAACTGTGAGGGGGTCAGGGTGATTGTGACGCAATAAGTGTGAGGGTTCAGGGTGATAGTGACTCAGTAAGTGTGAGGGTTCAGGGTGATAGTGATACAGTAAGTGTGAGGAGATCAGTGTGATAGTGATGCAATAAGTGTGAAGGTCTCAGAGTGATAGTGGTGCAGTAAGTGTGATGGGGTTATGGTAATACTGACGCAGTGAGTGTGAGGGGGTCAGGGTGATAGTGACGCAGTGAGTGAGAGGGGGTCCGGGTGATAGTGGTGCAGTAAGTGTGATGGGGTTCTGGTGATAGTGACGCAGTAAATGTGATAGGATAAGGGAGATAGTGACGCAATAAGTGTGAGGGTGTCAGGGTGATAGTAATGCAGCAAGCGTGAGGGGATCAGGGAGATAGTGACGCAGTACGTGTGAGGGGGTCAGGCTGATTGTGACGCAGTAAGTGTGCGGGGATCAGGGTGATAGTGATGCATTGAGTGTGATGGGGTTAGGGTGACAGTGATGCAGTGAGTGTGATGGGATCGGGTGAGAGTGACGCAGTAAGTGTCAAGGGGTCAGGGAGATAGTGATGCAGTAAGTGTGATGGGGGTCAGGGTGATAGTGATGCAGCAAGTTTGATGGGGTCAGGGTGATAGTGACGCAGTGAGTGTGACGGGTCAGGGTGATAGTCATGCAGTAAGTATGATGGGATCAGAGAGATAGTGACGCAGTAAGTGTGAGGAGGTCAGGGTGATAGTGACGCAGTAAGTGTGTTTGGGTCAGGGAGATAGTGTCGCAGTAAGTGTGATGGGTTCAGTGTGATAGTGACGCAGTACGTGTGATGGGATGAGTGAGATCGTCATGCAGTGAGTGTTGGGGGTCAGGGCGATAGTGACGCAGTAAGTGTGAGGGGTCATGGAGATGCTAACACAGTGAGTGTGATGGTGTCAGGCTGATAGTGATGCAGTAAGTGTTTTTGTGTCAGGGGGATAGTGTCGCAGTAAGTGTGAAGGGGTCAGGGTAATTGTTACACATTACGTGTGAGGGGATCAGGGTGATAGTGACGCAGCAAGCGTGATGGGGTCAGGGTGATAGTGACGCAGTGAGTGTGAGGGGTTAGGGTGATAGTGACGAAGTAAGTGTGAGGGGGTTAGTGTGATAGTGACGCAATGAGTGAGAGGGGGTCAGAGATATAGTGGCGCAGTAAATGTGAGGGGTCAGGCAGATAGTGATGCAATAAGTGTGATGGGATCAGAGAGATAGTGACGCAGTAAATGTGAGGGGGTCAGGGTGATAGTGACGCAGTAAGTGTGTTTGGGTCAGGGAGATAGTGTCGCAGTAAGTGTGACGGGTTCAGTGTAATAGTGACGCAGTACGTGTGATGGGATGAGGGGAGATAATCATGCAGTGAGTGTTGGGTTCAGGGCGACAGTGACGCAGTAAGTGTGAGGGGTCATGGAGATGCTAACACAGTGAGTGTGATGGTGTCAGGGTGATAGTGATGTAGTAAGTGTGTTTGTGTCAGGGAGATAGTGTCGCAGTAAGTGTGATGGGGTCAGGGTGATAGTGACGCAGTGAGTGTGAGGGGTCAGGGTGATAGTGACGAAGTAAATGTGAGGGGGTTAGTGTGATAGTGACGCAGTTAGTGAGAGGCGTCAGAGAGATAGTGGCGCAGTAAGTGTGAGGGGTCAGGGAGATAGTGATGCAGTAAGTGTGATGGGATCAGAGAGATAGTGACGCTGTAAGTGTGAGGGGGTCAGTGTGATAGTGACGGAGTAAGTGTGAGTGGTTCAGGGAGAGAGTGATGCAGTAAGTCTGAGGGGATCAGGGAGATAGTGACGCAGTATGTGTGATGGGGTCAGAGTGATAGTGATACAGTAAGTGTGATGAGGTCAGTGTGATAGTGATGCAATAAGTGTGAAGGTCTCAGAGTGATAGTGGGGCAGTAAGTGTGATGGGGTTATGGTGATAGTGACGCAGTGAGTGTGAGGGGTCAGGGTGATAGTGACGAAGTAAGTGTGAGGGGGTTAGTGTGATAGTGACGCAGTTATTGAGAGGCGTCAGAGAGATAGTGGCGCAGTAAGTGTGAGGGGTCAGGGAGATAGTGATGCAGTAAGAGTGATGGGATCAGAGAGATAGTGACGCTGTAAGTGTGAGAGGTCAGTGTGATAGTGACGGAGTAAGTGTGAGGGGGTTAGTGTGATAGTGACGCAGTTAGTGAGAGGCGTCAGAGAGATAGTGGCGCAGTAAGTGTGAGGGGTCAGGGAGATAGTGATGCAGTAAGTGTGATGGGATCAGAGAGATAGTGACGCCGTATGTGTGATGGGGTCAGAGTGATAGTGATGCAGTAAGTGTGAGGCGGTCAGGGAGACAGTGATGCAGTAAATGTGATGGAATCAGGGAAATAGTGATGCAGTAAGTGTGAGGAGGACAGGGACATACTAACACTGTGAGTGTGAGGGGGTCAGGGTGATTGTGACGCAATAAGTGTGAGGGTTCAGGGTGATAGTGACGCAATAAGTGTGAGGGTTCAGGGTGATAGTGATACAGTAAGTGTGATGAGGTCAGTGTGATAGTGATGCAATAAGTGTGAAGGTCTCAGAGTGAGAGTGGGGCAGTAAGTGTGATGGGGTTATGGTGATTGTGACGCAGTGAGTGTGAGGGGGTCAGTGTGATAGTGATGCAGTGAGTGAGAGGGGGTCCGGGTGATAGTGGTGCAGTAAGTGTGATGGGGTTCTGGTGATAGTGACGCAGTAAATGTGATGGGATAAGGGAGATAGTGACGCAATAAGTGTGAGGGTGTCAGGGTGATAGGAACGCAGCAAGTGTGAGGGGATCAGCGAGATAGTGATGCAGTAGTGTGAGGGGGTCAGGCTGATAGTGAGGCAGTAAGTGTGAGGGGTTCAGGGTGATAGTGATGCATTGGGTGTGATGGGGTCAGGGTGACAGTGATGCAGTAAGTGTGATGGGATCGGGTGAGAGTGACGCAGTAAGTGTCAAGTGGTCAGGGTGATAGTGATGCAGTAAGTGTGATAGTGACTGAGTAAGTGTGCGGGGGTCAGAGTGATAGTGGCGCAGTAAGTGTGATGGGGTCAGGGAGATAGTGATGCAGTAAGTGTGTTTGGGTCAGGGAGATAGTGTCGGAGTATGTGTGATGGGGTCAGGGTGATAGTGACGCAGTGAGTGTGAGGGGTCAGGGTGATAGTGTCGCAGTGAGTGTGAGGGGTCAGGGTGATAGTGACGAAGTAAGTGTGAGGGGGTTAGTGTGATAGTGACGCAGTTAGTGAAAGGCGTCAGAGAGATTGTGGCGCAGTAAGTGTGAGGGGTCAGGGAGATAGTGATGCAGTAAGTGTGATGGGATCAGAGAGATAGTGACGCTGTAAGTGTGAGGGGGTCAGTGTGATAGTGACGGAGTAAGTGTGAGTGGTTCAGGGAGAGAGTGATGCAGTAAGTCTGAGGGGATCAGGGAGATAGTGACGCAGTATGTGTGATGGGGTCAGAGTGATAGTGATACAGTAAGTGTGATGAGGTCAGTGTGATAGAGATGCAATAAGTGTGAAGGTCTCAGAGTGATAGTGGGGCAGTAAGTGTGATGGGGTTATGGTGATAGTGACGCAGTGAGTGTGATGGGGTCAGGGTGCTAGTGACGCAGTGAGTGTGAGGGGTCAGGGTGATAGTGACGAAGTAAGTGTGAGGGGGTTAGTGTGATAGTGATGCAGTTAGTGAGAGGCGTCAGAGAGATAGTGGCGCAGTAAGTGTGAGGGGTCAGGGAGATAGTGATGCAGTAAGTGTTATGGGATCAGAGAGATAGTGACGCAGTAAGTGTGAGAGGGTCAGTGTGATAGTGACGGAGTAAGTGTGAGTGGGTCAGGGAGATAGTGATGCAGTACGTCTGAGGGGATCAGGGAGATAGTGACGCAGTATGTGTTATTGGGTCAGAGTGATAGTGACGCAGTAAGTGTGAGGGGGTCAGGGAGACAGTGATGCAGTAAATGTGATGGAATCAGGGAAATAGTGACGCAGTAAGTGTGAGGAGATCAGGGACATACTAACACAGTAAGTGTGATGAGGTCAGGGTGATAGTGACGCATTAAGTGTGTTTTGGTGAAGGAGATAGTGACGCAGTAACTGTGAGGGGTTCAGGGTGATTGTGACGCAATAAGTGTGAGGGGGTCAGGGAGACAGTGATGCAGTAAATGTGATGGAATCAGGGAAATAGTGATGCAGTAAATGTGAGGAGAACAGGGACATTTTAACACTGTGAGTGTGAGGGGGTCAGGTTGATTGTGACGCAATAAGTGTGAGGGTTCAGGGTGATAGTGATGCAATAAGTGTGAGGGTTCAGGGTGATAGTGATACAGTAAGTGTGATGACGTCAGTGTGATAGTGATGCAATAAGTGTGAAGGTCTCAGAGTGATAGTGGGGCAGTAAGTGTGATGGGGTTATGGTGATAGTGACGCAGTGAGTGTGAGGGGGTCAGGGTAATAGTGATGCAGTGAGTGAGAGGGGGTCCGGGTGATAGTGGTGCAGTAAGTGTGATGGGGTTCTGGTGATAGTGACGCAGTAAATGTGATAGGATAAGGGAGATAGTGACGCAATAAGTGTGAGGGTGTCAGGGTGATAGTAACGCAGCAAGTGTGAGGGGATCAGCGAGATAGTGACGCAGTAGTGTGAGGGGGTCAGGCTGATAGTGAGGCAGTAAGTGTGAGGGGATCAGGGTGATAGTGATGCATTGAGTGTGATGGGGTCAGGGTGACAGTGATGCAGTAAGTGTGATGGGGTCGGGTGAGAGTGACGCAGTAAGTGTCAAGGGGTCAGGGTGATAGTGATGCAGTAAGTGTGACAGTGACTGAGTAAGTGTGCGGGGGTCAGAGTGATAGTGGCGCAGTACGTGTGATGGGGTCAGGGAGATAGTGATGCCGTAAGTGTGATGGGGGTCAGGGTGATAGTGACGCAGCAAGTGTGATGGGGTCAGGGTGATAGTGACGCAGTGAGTGTGAGGGGTCAGGGTGATAGTCATGCAGTAAGTGTGATGTGATCAAAGAGATAGTGACGCAGTAAGGGCGATGGGGTCAGGGTGATAGTCATGCAGTAAGTGTGATGGGTTCAGAGAGATAGTGACGCAGTAAGTGTGAGGGGGTCAGGCTGATAGTGACGCAGTAAGTGTGTTTGGGTCAGGGAGATAGTGTCGTAGTAAGTGTGACGGGTTGAGTGTGATAGTGACGCAGTACGTGTGATGGGATGAGGGAGATCGTCATGTAGTGAGTGTTAGGGGTCAGGGCGATAGTGACGCAGTAAGTGTGAGGGGTCATGGAGATGCTAACACAGTGAGTGTGATGGTGTCAGGGTGATAGTGTCCCAGTAAGTGTGAAGGGGTCAGGGTGATAGTGACGCAGTGAGTGTGAGGGGTCAGGGTGATAGTCATGCAGTAAGTGTGATGGGATCAGAGAGATAGTGACGCAGTAAGTGTGATGGGGTCAGGTGATAGTCATGCAGTAAGTGTGATGGGATCAGAGAGATAGTGACGCAGTAAGTGTGAGGGGGTTAGTGTGATAGTGACGCAGTTAGTGAGAGGCGTCAGAGAGATAGTGGCGCAGTAAGTGTGAGGGGTCAGGGAGATAGTGACGCAGTAAGTGTGAAGGGGTCAGGGTGATAGTGACGCAGGAAGTGTGAGGGGGTCAGGGTGATAGTGACGCAGTAAGTGTGATGGGGTCATGGTAATTGTGATGCAGTAAGTGTGATGGGGTCAGGGTAATTGTTACGCAGTAAGTGTGAGGGGATCAGGGTGATAGTGACGCAGCAAGTGTGATGGGGTCAGGGTGATAGTGACGCAGTGAGTGTGAGGGGTCAGGTTGATATTGACGAAGTAAGTGTGAGGGGGTTAGTGTGATAGTGACGCAATGAGTGAGAGGGGGTCAGAGAGATAATGGCGCAGTAAGTGTGAGGGGTCAGGGAGATAGTGATGCAGTAAGTGTGATGGGATCAGAGAGATAGTGACGCAGTAAGTGTGAGGGTGTCAGGGCGATAGTGATGCAGTTAGTTTGAGGGGTCATGGAGATGTTAACACAGTGAGTGTGATGGTGTCAGAGTGATAGTGATGCAGTAAGTGTTTTTGGGTCTGGGAGATACTGTCGCAGTAAGGGTGTGGGGGTCAGTGTGATAGTGACGGAGTAAGTATGGTGGGGTCAGAGTGACAGTGATGTTGTAAGTGTGAGGGGTCAGGGAGATAGTTACGCAATAAGTGTGAGGGTTCAGGGTGATAGTGACGCAGTAAGTGTGAGGATTCAGGGTGATAGTGATACAGTAAGTGTGATGAGGTCAGTGTGATAGTGATGCAATAAGTGTGAAGGTCTCAGAGTGATAGTGGTGCAGTAAGTGTGATGGGGTTATGGTGATAGTGGCGCAGTGAGTGTGAGGGGGTCAGGGTGATAGTGATGCAGTGAGTGAGAGGGGGTCCGGGTGATAGTGGTGCAGTAAGTGTGATGGGGTTCTGGTGATAGTGACGCAGAAAATGTGATAGGATAAGGGAGACAGTGACGCAATAAGTGTGAGGGGGGTCAGAGTGATAGTGGCGCAGTAAGTGTGATGGGGTAAGGGAGATAGTGATGCAGTAAGTGTGATGGGGATCAGGGTGATAGTGACGCAGCAAGTGTGATGGGGTCAGGGTGATAGTGACGCAGTGAGTGTGAGGGGTCAGAGTGATAGTCATGCAGTAAGTGTGATGGGATTAGAGAGATAGTGACGCAGTAAGTGTGATGGGGTCAGGGTGATAGTCATGCAGTAAGTGTGATGGGATCAGAGAGATAGTGACGCAGTAAGTGTGAGGGGGTCAGGGTGATAGTGACGCAGTAAGTGTGTTTGGGTCAGGGAGATAGTGTCGCAGTAAGTGTGACGGGTTCAGGGTAATTGTTACACATTAAGTGTGAGGGGATCTGGGTGATAGTGACGCAGGAAGCATGATGGGGTCAGGGTGATAGTGACGCAGTTTATGTGAGGGGTCAGGGTGATTGTGACGAAGTAAATGTGTGGGTGTTAGTGCGTTAGTGACGCAATGAGTGAGAGGGGGTCAGAGAGATAGTTGCGCAGTAAGTGTGAGGGGTCAGGGAGATAGTGATGCAGTAAGTGTGATGGGATCAGAGTGATAGTGACGCAGTAAGTGTGAGGGGGTCAGGGTGATAGTGACGCAGTACGTGTGTTTGGGTCAGGGAGATAGTGTCGCAGTAAGTGTGACGGGTTCAGTGTAATAGTGACGCAGTACGTGTGATGGGATGAGGGAGATCGTCATGCAGTGAGTGTTGGGGGTCAGGGCGATAGTGACACAGTAAGTGTGAGGGGTCATGGAGAAGCTAACACAGTGAGTGTGATGGTGTCAGCGTGATAGTGATGCAGTAAGTGTGTTTGGGTCAGGGAGATAGTGTCGCAGTAAGTGTGATGGGGTCAGGGTGATAGTGACGAAGTAAGTGTGAGGGGGTTAGTGCGATAGTGACACAGTTAGTGAGAGGCGTCAGAGAGATAGTGGCGCAGTAAGTGTGAGGGGTCAGGGAGATAGTGATGCAGTAAGTGTGATGGGATCAGAGAAATAGTGACGCAGAAAGTGTGAGGGGGTCAGTGTGATAGTGACGGAGTAAGTGTGAGTGGTTCAGGGAGAGAGTGATGCAGTAAGTCTGAGGGGATCAGGGAGATAGTGACGCAGTATGTGTGATGGGTCAGAGTGATAGTGATGCAGTAAGTGTGAGGGGGTCAGGGAGACAGTGATGCAGTAAATGTGATGGAATCAGGGAAATAGTGATGCAGTAAGTGTGAGGAGATCAGGGACATATTAACACTGTGAGTGTGAGGGGGTCAGGGTGATTGTGACGCAATAAGTATGAGGGTTCAGGGTGATAGTGACGCAGTAAGTGTGAGGGTTCAGGGTGATAGTGATACAGTAACTGTGATGAGGTCAGTGTGATAGTTATGCAATAAGTGTGAAGGTCTCAGAGTGATAGTGGGGCAGTAACTGTGATGGGGTTATGGTGATAGTGACGCAGTGAGTGTGAGGGGGTCAGGGTGATAGTGACGCAGTGAGTGAGAGTGGGTCCGGGTGATAGTGGTGCAGTAAGTGTGATGGGGTTCTGGTGATAGTGACGCAGTAAATGTGATAGGATAAGGGAGATAGTGACGCAATAAGTGTGAGGGTGTCAGGGTGATAGTAACGCAGCAAGTGTGAGGGGATCAGGGAGATAGTGACGCAGTAGTGTGAGGGGGTCAGGCTGATAGTGAGGCAGTAAGTGTGAGGGGATCAGGGTGATAGTGATGCATTGAGTGTGATGGGGTCAGGTTGACAGTGATGCAGTAAGTGTGATGGGGCCGGGTTAGAGTGACGCAGTAAGTGTCAAGGGGTCAGGGTGATAGTGATGCAGTAAGTGTGAGGGGGTCAGAGTGATAGTGACTGAGTAAGTGTGAGGGGGTCAGAGTGATAGTGGCGCAGTAAGTGTGATGGGGTCAGGGAGATAGTGATGCAGTAAGTATGGTGGGGTTCAGGGTGATAGTGACGCAGCAAGTGTGATGGGGTCAGGGTGATAGTGACGCAGTGAGTGTGAGGGGTCAGGGTGATAGTCATGCAGTAAGTGTGATGGGATCAGAGAAATAGTGACGCAGTAAGTGCGAGGGGGTCAGGGTGTTAGTGCTGCAGTAAGTGTGTTTGGGTCAGGGAGATAGTGTCGCAGTAAGTGTGACGGGTTCAGTGTGATAGTGACGCAGTACGTGTGATGGGATGAGGGAGATCGTCATGCAGTGAGTGTTAGGGGTCAGGGCGATAGTGACGCAGTAAGTGTGAGGGGTCATGGAGATGCTAACACAGTGAGTGTGATGGTGTCAGGGTGATAGTGATGCAGTAAGTGTGTTTGGGTCAGGGAGATAGTGTCGCAGTAAGTGTGAAGGGGTCAGGGTGATAGTGACGCAGTAAGTGTGAGGGGGTCAGGATGATAGTGACGCAGTAAGTGTGTTTGGGTCAGGGAGATAGTGTCGCAGTAAGTGTGACGGGGTCAGTGTGATAGTGTCACAGTAAGTATGAGGAGTCAGGGAGATGGTGACGCAGTAAGTGTGATGGGATCAGGATGATAGTGACGCAGTAATTGTGAGTGGTCAGGATGATAGTGACATGGTAAGTGTGATGGGGTCAGGGTGATAGTCATACAGTAAGTGTGATGGAGTCAGTGTGATAGTGACCCAGTAAGTGTGGTGGGGTCAGAGTGACAGTGATGTAGTAAGTGTGAGGGGTCAGGGAGATAGTTACGCAGTAAGTGTGAGGTGTCAGGGTGATAGTAACTCAGTAAGCTTGAGGGGATCAGGGAGATAGTGAGGCATTGAGTTTGATGGGGTCAGGGTGATAGTGACGCAGTAAGTGTGATGGGGTCATGGTAATAGTGACGCAGTAAGTGTGATGGGGTCAGGGTAATTGTTACGCAGTATGTGTGATGGGGTCAGGGTGTCAGTGACGCAGTAAGTGTGATGGGTTCAGGGTCATAGTGACGCAGTAAGTGTGAGGACATCAGAATGATAGAGATGCACTAAGTGTGATGGGGTCAGTGTGATGGTGACACAGTGAGTGTGAGGAGTGAAGGAGATCGTGACGCAGTAAGTGTAATGGGATCAGGGTGATAGTGATGCAGTATGTGTGAGGGGATCAGGGAGATAGTGACGCAGTAAGTGTGAGGGTGTCAGGGTAATATTGACGCAGTAAGTGTGAGGTAACACTGTGATAGTGACGCTGTAAGTGTGATGGGGTCAGGGTGATAGTGATGCAGTAAGTGTGATGGGGTCAGGGCGATAGTGATGCACTAAGTGTGATGACGTCAGGGTCATGGTGACGCAATAAGTGTGATGGGGTCAGGGTGATAGTGATGCAGTAACTGTGAGGGTGTCAGGGTGACATTGACACAGTAAGTGTGAGGGTATCACTGTGATAGTGACACTGTGAGTGTGATGGGGTCAGAGAGATAGTGACGCAGTTAGTGTGATGGGATCAGGGTGATAGAGGCTCAGTACGTCCGATGTGATCAGGGTGATAGTGGCGCAGTATGTGTGAGGGGATGAGGGGGATAGTGACGCAGTAGGTGTGATGGGATCAGGGAGATAGTGACGCAGTAAGTGTGAGGGTGTCAGGGTGATAGTGATGCAGTAGTGTGAGGGTATCACTGTGATAGTGACACAGTAAGTGTTAGGGAGTCAGAGTGATAGTGACGCAGTAAGTGTGAGGGGGTCAGGGAGACAGTGATGCAGTAAATGTGATGGAATCAGGGAAATAGTGACGCAGTAAGTGTGAGGAGATCAGGGACATACTAACACTGTGAGTGTGAGCGGTTCAGGGTGATAGTGATGCAATAATTGTGTTTGGGTCAAGGAGATAGTGACGCAGTAACTGTGAGGGGGTCAGGGTGATTGTGACGCAATAAGTGTGAGGGTTCAGGGTGATAGTGATACAGTAAGGGTGATGAGGTCAGTGTGATAGTGACGCAATAAGTGTGAAGGTCTCAGAGTGATAGTGGTGCAGTGAGTGTGAGGGGGTCAGGGTGATAGTGACGCAGTGAGTGAGAGGGGGTCCGAGTGATAGTGGTGCAGTAAGTGTAATGGGGTTCCGGTGATAGTGACGCAGTAAATATGATAGGATAAGGGAGATAGCGATGCAATAAGTGCGAGGGTGTCAGGGTGATATTAACGCAGCAAGCGTGAGGGGATCAGGGAGTTAGTGACGCAGTACGTGTGAGGGGGTCAGGCTGATAGTGACGCAGTAAGTGTGAGGGGATCAGGGTGGTAGCGATGCATTGAGTGTGATGGGGTCAGGGTGACAGTGATGCAGTAAGTGTGATGGGGTCGTGCGCGAGTGACGCAGTAAGTGTCAAGGGGACAGGGTGATAGTGATGCAGTAAGTGTGAGGGGGTCAGAGTGTTATTGACTGAGTAAGTGTGAGGGGGTCAGAGTGATAGTGGCGCAGTAAGTGTGATGGGGTCAGGGAGATAGTGATGCAGTAAGTGTGATGGGGACAGGGTGATAGTGACGCAGCAAGTGTGATGGGGTCAGGGTGATAGTGACGCAGTGAGTGTGAGGGGTCAGGGTGATAGTGATGAAGTAAGTGTGAGGGGGTTAGTGTGATAGTGACGCAGTGAGTGAGAGGGGGTCAGAGAGATATTGGCGCAGTCAGTGTGAGGTGTCAGGGAGATAGTGATGCAGTAAGTGTGATGGGGTCAGGGTGATAGTGACGCAGTAAATGTGATGGGGTCAGGGTGATAGCGACGCACTAAGTGTGAGGGGATCAGGGTGATAGTGATGCATTGAGTGTGATGGGGTCAGGGTGACAGTGATGCAGTAAGTGTGATGGGGTCGGGTGAGAGTGACGCAGTAAGTGTCAATGGGTCAGGGTGATAGTGATGCAGTAAGTGTGAGGGGGTCAGAGTGATAGTGACTGACTAAGTGTGAGGTGGTCAGAGTGATAGTGGCGCAGTAAGTGTGATGGGGTCAGGGAGATAGTGATGCAGTCAGTGTGATGGGGGTCGGGTGATAGTGACACACGAAGTGTGATGGTGTCAGGGTGATAGAGACGCAGTGAGTGTGAGGGGTCAGGGTGATAGTGATGAATTAAGTGTGAGGGGGTTAGTGTGATAGTGACGCAGTGAGTGAGAGGGGGTCAGAGAGATAGTGGCGCAGTAAGTTTGAGGGGTCAGGGAGATAGTGATGCAGTTAGTGTGATTGGGTCAGGGTGATAGTGACGCAGTAAATGTGATGGGGTCATGGTGATAGCGACGCACTAAGTGTGAGGGGATCAGGGAGATAGTGATGCATTGAGTGTGATGGGGTAAGGGTGACAGTGATGCAGTAAGTGTGATGGGGTCGGGTGAGAGTGACGCAGTAAGTGTCAATGGGTCAGGGTGATAGTGATGCAGTAAGTGTGAGGGGGTTAGTCTGATAGTGACGCAGTGAGTGAGAGGGGGTCAGAGAGATAGTGGCGCAGTAAGTGTTAGGGGTCCGGGAGATAGTGATGCAGTAATTGTGATGGGGTCAGGGTGATAGTGACGCAGTAAATGTGATGGGGTCAGGGTAATAGTGACGCAGTGAGTGTGAGGGGTCAGGGTGATAGTGACGAAGTAAGTGTGAGGGGGTTAGTCTGATTGTGACGCAGTAAGTATGAGGGGGTCAGAGTGTTAGTGGCGCAGTAAGTGTGAGGGGTCAGGGAGACAGTAATGCAGTTAGTGTGATGGGGTCAGGGTGTCAGTTACGCAGTAAGTGTGATGGGGTCAGGGTGATAGTGACGCAGTAAGTCTGTGGACATCAGAATGATAGAGATGCACTAAGTATGATGGGGTCAGCGTGATGGTGACACAGTGAGTGTGAGGAGTCAAGGAGATAGTGACGCAGTAAGTGTGATGGGATCAGGGTGATAGTGATGCAGTATGTGTGAGGGGATCAGGGAGATAGTAACTCAGTAGGTGTGAGGGCATCAGGGAGATAGTGAGGCATTGAGTGTGATGGGTTCAGGGTGATAGTGATGCAGTAAGTGTGATGGGGTCATGGTAATAGTGACACAGTAAGTGTGATGGGGTCAGGGTAATTGTTACGCAGGAAGTGTGAGGGGATCAGGGTGATAGTGACGCAGTAAGTGTGGTGGGGTCAGGGTGATAGTTACACTGTAAGTGTGAGGGGATCAGGGTGATAGTGAAGCAGTAAGTTTATGGGGGTCAGAGTGATAGTGACACAGTAAGTATGAGGGGTCAGGGTGATAGTGACGCAGTGAGTGTGAGGGGTCAGTGAGATAATTATGCAGTAAGTGGGATGGGGTCAGGTTGATAGTGACGCAGTAAGTGTGATGGGGTCAGGGTGATAGTGACGCAGTAAGTGTGATGGGGTCAGGGTGATAGTGATGCAGTATGTGTGATGGGGTCAGGGCGATAGTGATGCACTAAATGTGATGACATCAGGGTCATGGTGACGCAATAAGTGTGATGGGGTCAGGGTGATAGTGACGCAGTAAGTGTGAGGGTGTCAGGGTGACATTGACACAGTAAGTGTGAAGGTATCACTGTGATAGTGACACTGTGAGTGTGATGGGGTCAGAGAGATAGTGACGCAGTAAGTGTGATGGGATCTGGGTGATAGTGGCGCAGTATGTGTGAGGGGATCAGGGTGATAGTGACGCAATAGGTGTGATGGGATCAGGGAGATAGTGACGCAGTAAGTGTGAGGGTGTCAGGGTGATAGTGATGCAGTAGTGTGAGGGTATCACTGTGATAGTGAAACAGTAAGTGTTAGGGAGTCAGAGTGATAATAACGGAGTAAGTGTGAGTGGGTCAGGGAGATAGTGATGTAATAAGTCTGAGTGGATCAGGGAGATAGTGACACAGTACGTGTGATGGGGTCAGAGTGATAGTGACGCAGTAAGTGTGAGGGGGTCAGGGAGACAGTGATGCAGTAAATGTGATGGAATCAGGGAAATAGTGACGCAGTAAGTGTGAGGAGATCAGGGACATACTAACCCTATGAGTGTGACGGGTTCAGGGTGATAGTGACGCAATAAGGGTGTTTGGGTCAAGAAGATAGTGACGCAGTAACTGTGAGGGGGTCAGGGTGATTGTGACGCAATAAGTGTGAGGGTTCAGGGTGATAGTGACGCAGTAAGTGTGAGGGTTCAGGGTGATAGTGATACAGTAAGTGTGATGAGGTCAGTGTGATAGTGACGCAATAAGTGTGAAGGTCTCAGAGTGATAGTGGTGCAGTAAGTGTGAAGGTCTCAGAGTGATAGTGACGCAGTGAGTGTGAGGGGGTCAGGGTGATAGTGACGCAGTGAGTGTGAGGGGGTCATGGTTATAGTGACGCAGTTAGTGAGAGGGGGTCAGGGTGATAGTGGTGTAGCAAGTGTGATGGGGTTCTGGTGATAGTGACGCAGTAGGTGTGATAGGATCAGGGAGATAGTGACGCAATAAGTGTGAGGGTGTCAGGGTGATAGTAACGCAGCAAGCGTGAGGGGATCAGGGAGATAGTGACGCAGTACGTGTGAGGTGGTCAGGCTGATAGTGACGCAGTAAGTGTGAGGGGATCAGGGTGATAGTGATGCATTGAGTGTGATGGGGTCGGGTGATAATGACGCAGTAAGTGTCAAGGGGTCAGAGTGATAGTGACTGAGTAAGTGTGAGGGGGTCAGAGTGATAGTGGCGCAGTAAGTGTGATGGGGTCAGGGAGATAGTGATGCAGTAAGTGTGATGGGGGACAGGGTGATAGTGACGCAGCAAGTGTGATGGGGTCAGGGTGATAGTGACGAAGTAAGTGTGTGGGGGTTAGTGTGATAGTGACGCCGTGAGTGAGAGGTGGTCAGAGAGATAGTGGCGCAGTAAGTATGAGGGGTCAGGGAGATAGTGATGCAGTAAGTGTGATGGGGTCAGGGTGATAGTGACGCAGTAAGTGTGATGGGGTCAGGGTGATAGTGACGCAGTAAGTGTGATGGGATCAGGGCAATAGTGACACAGTAAGTGTGAGGGGGTCAGGGTGATAGTGACGAAGTAAGTGTGAGGGGGTCAGGGTGATAGTGATGCAGTAAGTGTGTTTGGGTCAGGGAGATAGTGTCGCAGTAAGTGTGACGAGTTCAGTGTGATAGTGACGCAGTAAGTGTGAGGGGTTAGGGAGATGGTGACGCAGTAAGTGTGATGGGATCAGGATGATAGTGACGTAGTAATTGTGAGGGGTCAGGATGATAGTGACATGGTAAGTGTGATGGGGTCAGGGTGATAGTCATACAGTAAGTGTGATGGAGTCAGTGTGATAGTGACCCAGTAAGTGTGGTGGGGTCAGAGTGGTAGTGATGTAGTAAGTGTGAGGGGTCAGGGAGACAGTTACGCAGTAAGTGAGAGGTGTCAGGGTGATAGTAACTCAGTAAGTGTGAGGGGATCAGGGTGATAGTGAGGCATTGAGTGTGATGGGGTCAGGGTGATAGTGACGCAGTAAGTGTGATGGGGTCATGGAAATAGTGACGCAGTAAGTGTGATGGGGTCAGGGTAATTGTTACGCAGTAAGTGTGAGGGGATCAGGGATGATAGTGACGCAGTAAGTGTGGTGGGGTCAGGGTGATAGTTACACAGCAAGTGTGAGGGGATCAGGGTGATAGTGAAGCAGTAAGTGTGAGGGGTCAGTGAGATAGTTACGCAGTAAGTGTGAGGTAGTCAGGGTGATAGTGACGCAGTGAATATGAGGGGGTCAGAGTGATAGTGATTTGTAAGTGTGATGGGGTCAGCGAAATAGTGACGCAGTAAGTGTCATGGGATCAGGGAGATAGTGACGCAGTAGGTGTGAGGTAGTCAGGGTGATAGTGAATCAGTAAGTGTGAGGGGTCAGCGAGATAGTTACACATAACTGATTTGGCAACAGGGTGATAGTGACGCAGTAAGTGTGATGGGGTCAGGGTGATTGTGACGCGGTGAGTGTGAGTAGTCAGGGAGATAGTGACACAGTAAGTGATTTGGGAACAGGGTGATAGTGATGCAGTAAGTGTGATGGGGTCAGGCTGATAGTGACGTAGTACGTTTGAGGGATCAGGGAGATAGTTACGCAGTAAGTGTGATGGGATCAGGGTGATAGTGACAAAGTAAGTGTGAGGGGATCAGGGTGATAATGACACAGAAAGGGTGATGGGATCAGGGAGAAAGTGTCGCAGTAAGTGTGAGGAGATCACGGTAATAGTGACAGGGTAAGTGTGAGGGCGTCAGGGTGATAGTGTCGCAGGAAGTATGAGGGGTCAGGGTGAGAGTGACTCAGTAAGTGTGAGGGGATCAGAGAGATAGTGACGCAGTAATTGTGATGGTGTCAGGGTGATAATGATTCAGTAAGTGTGATGGTGTCAGGGTGATAGTGACGCAGTAAGTGTGATGGGGTCAGGGTGATAGTGACGCAGTAAATGTGATGGGGTCAGGGAGATAGTGATGCAGTAAGTGTGAGGGGGTCAGGTAGACAGTGATGCAGTAAGTGTGATGGGATCAGGGAGATAGTGACGCAGTAAGTTTGAGGGGTCAGGGAGATAGTGATGCAATAAGTGTGATGGGGTCAGGGAGATAGTGACACGGTAAGTGTGAGGGTGTCAGGGTGATAGTGATGCAGGAACTGTGAGGGTATCAGGGTGATAGTGACACAGTAAGTTTGAGGGTGTCAATGTGATAGTGACGCAGTAAGTGTGAGGGGTTCAGGGTGATAGTGACACAATAAGTGTGAGGGAGTCAGGGTGATCGTGACTCAGTAAGTGTGAGGGGTTAGGGAGATAGTGACGCAGTGAGTGTGAGGGGATCAGACTGACAATGACGCAGTGAGTGTGAGGGGATCAGGCTGACAATGACGCAGTAAGTGTGATGGGATCAGGGAGATAGTGACGCAGTAAGTGTGATAGGTCAGGGAGATAGTGACGCAGTGAGTGTGAGGGGGTAATGTGATATTGATGCAGTGAATGTGAGGGGGTCAGGGTGATAGTGACATAATATGTCTGATGGGATCAGGGAGATAGTGACGCAGTAAGTGTGAGGGGATCAGGGAGATACTGATGCAGTGAGTGTGAGGGGGTCAGGGAGAGAGAGTGACACAGTAAGGGTGAGGGGTCAGAGAGATAGTGATGCAGTAAGTGTGAGGGGATCAGGGTGATAGTGATGCAGTAAGAGTGATGGGGTCAGGGTGATAGTGATGCAGTAAGTGTGATGGGGTCAGGGTGATAGTGATGCAGTAAGTGTGATGGGTCAGGGTGATAGTGATGCAGTAAGTGTGATGGGGCCAGGGCAATAGTGATGCAATAAGTGTGAGGAGATCAGGGTGATAGAGATGCACTAAGTGTGATGGGGTCAGGGTGATAGTGACACAGTGAGTGTGAGGGGTCAGGGAGATAGTGACGCAGTAAGTGTGATGGGATCAGGGTCATAGTGACGCAGTAAGTATGATGGGATCAGGGTGATAGTGATGCAGCAAGTGTGAGGGTATCACTGTGATAGTGACGCTGTAATTGTGATGGGATCAGGGTGATAGTGATGCAGTACGTTTGATGGGATCAGGGAGATAGTGATGCAGTAAGTGTGAATGAGTCAGGGCGATAGTGACCCAGTAAGTGTGGTGCAGTCAGAGTGATAGTGATGTAGTAAGTGTGAGGGGTCAGGGAGGTAGTGACGCAGTAAGTGTGATGGGAGCAGGGTGATAATGATGCAGTGAGTGTGAGGGGTCAGGGAGATAGTAATGCAGCAAGTGTGAGGGGGTCAGGGTGAAAGTGACGCAGTCAGTGTGAGTGAGTCTGAGTGATATTGACACAGTAAGGGTGAGGAGTCAGAGAGATAGTGATGCAGTAAGTGTGATGGGATCAGGGAGATAGTGACGCAGTAAGTGTGAGGGGATCAGGCTGATAGTGACACAGTGAGTGTGAGGGGGTCAGGGTGATAGTGACGTAGTAAGTGTGAGGGCGTCGGGCTGATAGTGATGCAGTAAGTGTGAGGGGGTCAGAGTGATAGTGACGCAGTAATTGTGATGGGGTCAGGCAGATAATGACGCACTGAGTGTGAGGGGTCAGATTGATGGTTACGTAGTAAGTGTGAGGGGGTCAGGGAGAGAGTGACATAGTGAGTGTGATGGTGTCAGGTTGATAGTGACACAGTGAGTGTGAGGGGATCAGGGTGATAGTGATGCAGTGAGTGTGAAGGGCTCATGGTGATAGAGATGCAGTAAGTGTGGTGAGATCAGGGTGATAGTGACGCAGCAAGTGTGATGGGATCAGGGTGATATTGACGCAGTGAATGTGTGGGGGTCAGGGTGATAGTGATGCAGTAAGTGTGAGGGGGTCAGGGTGATAGTGACACAATATGTCTGATGGGATCAGGGTGATAGTGACGCAGTAAGTGTGAGGGATCAGGGGGAAAAATCACGCAGTGAGTGTGATGGGATCAGGGTGATAGTGACACACTAAGTGTGAGGGTGTCAGGGTGATAGTGATGTAATAAGTGTGAGGGGATCAGGCTGATAGTGATACAGTGAGTGTGAGGGGGTCAGGGTGATAGTGACGTAGTAAGTGTGAGGGCGTCGGGCTGATAGTGATGCAGTAAGTGTGAGGGGGTCAGAGTGATAGTGACGCAGTAATTGTGATGGGGTCAGGCAGATAATGACGCACTGAGTGTGAGGGGTCAGATTGATGGTTACGCAGTAAGTGTGAGGGGGTCAGAGAGATAGACATTCAGTAATTGTGAAGGTGTCAGGGCGATAGTGACACATGAAGGTTGATGGGGTCAGGGTGATAGTGACGCAGTGAGTGTGAGTGGTCAGGGAGATAGTTTCGCAGTACGTGTGAGGGGGTCAGGGAGATAGTGATGCAGTAAGTGTGAGGGGTCAGGGTGATCGTGACACAGTAAGGGTGATGGGATCAGCGAGATAGTGACACAGTAAGTATGAGTCGATTAGGGTGACAGTGACGCAGTAAGTGTGAGGGTATCAGGGAGATAGTCATGCAGTGAGTGTGATGGGGTCAGGGTGATAGTGACACAGTGAGTGTGAGGGGGTCAGGGTGCTAGCGATGCATTAAGAGTGATGGCGTCATGGTGATAGTGACGCAGTAAATGTAAAGTGTCAGGGTGATAGTGAACACAAATGGTGATGGGGCAGGGTGATAGTGATGCAGTAAGTGTAATGGGATCAGTGTGATAGTGATGCAGTAAGTGTGATGGGTTCAGGGTGATAGTGACACAGAGAGTTTGAGGGGTTAGCGTGTTAGTTACGCAGTAAGTGTGATAGGTCAGGGAGATAGTGACGCAGTGAGTGTGAGGGGATAATGTGATATTGACGCAGTGAATGTGAGGGGGTCAGGGTGATAGTTACGCAGTAAGTGTGATGGGGTCAGGGTGACAGTGATGCAGTAAGTGTGAGGGGATCAGCGTGATAGTGATGCAGTAAGTGGGAGGGGATCGGGGTGATAGTGATGCAGTAAGTGTGAAGGGCTCATGGTGATAGAGACTCAGTAAGTGTGATGGGATCATGGCGATATTGACCCAGTTAGAGTGGTAGGGTCAGGGTGATAATGATGCAGTAAGTGTATTGGGGTCAGGGAGTTGGTGTTGCAATAAGAGTGAGGGGTCAGGGAGATAGTGACCCAGTAAATGTGAAGGTATCAGGGTGATAGTGGCGCAGTAAGTGTGATGGGGTCAGGGTGATAGCAACGCAGTGAATGCGCGGGGGGAATGACGCAATAAGTGTGATAGATAGGGGAGAGAGTGAGGCAGTAAGTGTGAGTGATTCAGGCTTATAGGGATGCAGTATGTGTGAAGGGATCAGCGTGATAGTGACGAAGTGAGTATGAGGGGGCCAGGGTGATAGTGACGCAGGAAGTGTGAGAGGGTCAGGCTGATAGTGATGCAGTAAGTGCATTGGGGTAAGGGAGATAGTGACGCAGTAAGTGTGAGGGGGTCAGAGTGATAGTGACGCAATAAGAGTGAGGGGTCAGGGAGAGAGTTACGCAGTAAGTGTGATGGGGTCAGGTTGATAGTGACGCAGTGAGTGTGAGGGGTCAGGGTGATAGTTACGCAGTAAATGTGAGGGGGTCAGGGAGATAGTGATGCAGTGAGTTTGAGGGGTTAGGGTGATAGTTAGGCAGTAATGTGAGGGGGTCAGAGTGATAGTGATGCAGTAAGTGTGGTGGGGTCAGAGTGATAGTGATGCAGTAAGTGTGATGGGGTCAGGGTGATAGTGATAGAGTAAGTGTGATGGGGTCAGGGTGATAGTAATGCAGCAATGTGGTGGGGTCAGAATGATAGTGACACAGTAAGTGTGAGGGGGTCAGTGTGATAGTGACACATTAAGTGTGAGGGGGTCATGGTGATAATGACGCAGTAACTGTGAGTGGCTCTAGGAGATATTGACGCAATAATTGGGAGGGGTCAGGGTGATAGTGAAACAGGAAGTGTGAGGGGATCACGGTGATAGTTACTCAGTAAGTGTGAAGGGATCAGAGTGAGAATGATGCAATAAGCGTGAGGGGATCAGGGTGATAATGACGCAGTAAGTGTAGGGGTTCAGGGTGATAGTGATGCAGTAAGTGTGAGTGGATCAGGATGATAGTGACGCAGTAAGTGTGAGGGGATCAAGGTGACAGTGATGCAGTAAGTGTAAGGGGATCAGGATGATCGTGATGCAGTAAGTATGAGGGGTTCAGGGTGATAGCGATGCAGTAAGTGTGAGAGGCTCAGGGTGGTAGTGACACAGTAAGTTTGAGGGAATCAGGATGATAGTGGCACAGTAAGTGTGAGGCGGTCAGTGTGATAGTGACACAGTAAGTGTGAGGGGGTCATGGTGATAATGACGCAGTAAGTGTGAGTGGCTCTAGGAGATATTGACGCAGTAATTGGGAGGGGTCAGGGTGACAGTGACTCAGTAAGTGTGATGGGGTCAGAGTGATAGTGATGCAGAAAGTGTGATGGGGTCAGAATGATAGCGATGCAGTAAGTGTGAAATGATCGGGGTGATAGTGACTCAGTACGTGTGATGGGGTCAGGGTGAATGTGACGCAGTAAGTGTGATGGGGTCAGGGTGATAGTGATGCAGTAAGTGTGATGAGATCAGCGTGATAGTGATGCAACAAGTGTGTGGGGATCAGGGTGATAGTGACGCATTAAGTGTGATGCGGTCAGCGTGATAGTGATGCAGCAATTGTTAATGGGTCAGGATGATTGTGATGCAGTAAGTGTGACGGGTTAGGGTGATAGTGATGCAGTAAGTGTGATGGGGTCAGGATGATAGTGACGCACAAAGTGTGAGGGGAGTATGGTGATAGTGACGTAGTAAGTGTAAGGGGGCCAGGGTGAAAATGACGCAGTAAGTGTGATGGCATCAGGGTGATAGTGACACAAAAAGTGTGATGGGTTCAGGGTGATAGTGATGCAGTAAGTGTGAGCGGTTAGGGTGATAATGATGCAGTAAGTGTGAGGGGGTCAGGGTGATAGTGATGCAGTCAGTGCGAGGGGATCAGGGAGCTAGTGACTCAGTAAGTGTGAGGCGATCACAGAGATAGTGACACAGTAAGTGTGAGGGAGTCAGGCTGATAGTGCCACAGTAAGTGTGATGTGGTCAGCGTGATAGTGATGCAACAAGTGTAATGAGATCAGCGTGATAGTGATGCAACAAGCGTGTGGGGATCAGTGTGAGAGTGACGCAGGAAGTGTGATGGGGTCAGCGTGATAGTGATACAGCAATTGTTAATGGGTCAGGATGATTGTGATGCAGTAAGTGTGACGGGTTAGGGTGATAGTGATGCAGTAAGTGTGATGGGGTCAGTATGATAGTGACACACAAAGTGTGAAGGGAGTAGGGTTATAGTGACGTAGTAAGTGTGAGGGGGTCAGGGTGAAAATAACACAGTAAGTGTGATGGGATCAGGGTGATAGTGACACAAAAAGTGTGATGGGTTCAGGGTGATAGTGATGCAGTAAGTGTGAGCGGTTAGGGTGATAGTAATGCAATAAGTGAGAGGGGGTCAGGGTGATAGTGATGCAGTCAGTGAGTGGGGATCAGGGAGCTAGTGACTCAGTAAGTGTGAGGCGATCACAGAGATAGTGACACAGTAAGTGTGAGGGAGTCAGGCTGATAGTGACGCAGTAAGTGTGATGGGGTCAGAGTAATAGTGATACAGTAAGTGTGAGCGGGTCAGGTTGATAGTGCCAAAGTAAGTCTGATGTGGTCAGCGTGATAGTGATGCAACAAGTGTAATGAGATCAGCGTGATAGTGATACAACAAGCATGTGGGGATCAGTGTGAGAGTGACGCAGTAAGTGTGATGGGGTCAGCGTGATAGTGATGCAGCAATTGTTAATGGGTCAGGATGATTGTGATGCAGTAAGTGTGATGGGGTCAGGGTGATAGTAACGCAGCAAGTGTGATGGGGTCAGAATGATAGTGACACAGTAAGTGTGAGGGGGTCAGTGTGATAGTAACACAGTAAGTGTGAGGGGGTAATGGTGATAATGACGCAGTAAGTGTGGGTGGCTCTAGGAGATATTGACGCAGTAATTGGGAGGGGTCAGGGTGATAGTGAAACAGGAAGTGTGAGGGGTTCAGGGTGATAGTGACTCAGTAAGTGTGCTGGGGTCAGAGTGATAGTGATGCAGTAACTGTGATGGGATCAGAGTGAGAATGATGCAATAAGTGTGAGGGGATCAGGGTGATAATGACGCAGTAATTGTGAGGGGTTCAGGGTGATATTGATGCAGTAAGTGTGAGTGGATCAGGATGATAGTGACGCACTAAGTGTGATGGGGTCAGCGTGATAGTGATTCAGCAATTGTTAATGGGTCAGGATGATTGTGATGCAGTAAGTGTGACGGGTTAGGGTGATAGTGATGCAGTAAGTGTTATGGGGTCAGTATGATAGTGACACACAAAGTGTGAGGGGAGTAGGGTGATAGAGATGTAATAAGTGTGAGGGGGTCAGGGTGAAAATGACGCAGTAAGTGTGGTGGGATCAGGGTGATAGTGATACAAAGAGTGTGATGGGTTCAGGGTGATCGTGATGCAGTACGTGTGAGCGATTAGGGTGATAGTGATGCAGTAAGTGTGAGGGGGTCAGGGTGATAGTGATGCAGTCAGTGAGTGGGGATCAGGGAGATAGTGACTCAGTAAATGTGAGGCGATCACAATGATAGTGATACAGTAAGTGTGAGGGAGTCAGGCTGATAGTGACGGAGTAAGTGTGATGGGGTCAGAGTGATAGTGATACAGTAAGTGTGAGCGGGTCAGCGTGTTAGTGATGCAGTAAGTGTGAGAGGTCAGGGTGATAGTGCCACAGTAAGTGTGTTGTTATCAGAGTGATAGTGACGCAGCAAGTGTGATGTGGTCAGAGTGAAAACAATGCAGTAAGTGTGAGCAGGTCAAGGTGATTGTGATGCAGTAAGTGTGAGGGGGTCAGGGTGATATTGACGCAGTAAGTATAATGGCATCAGGGACATAGTGAGAGAGTAAGTGTGAGGGGATCAGGGTGATCCTAACACAGTAAGTGTAATGGGATCAGGGTGATTGTGACAGTAAGTGTGATGGGATCAGGGTGAGAGTGACGCAGCAAATGTGAGGGGTTCAGGGTGAGAGTGACTCATTAATGTGATGCGGTCAGGATGATAGTGATGCAGTCAGTGACGGGATCAGGGTGACAGTGACTCAGTAAGTGTGAGGCGATCACAGTGATAGTGATGCAGTAAGTGTGAGGGGATCAGGGTGATAGTGACTCAGTAAGTGTGAGGTGGTCAGGGTGAGAGTGACGCAGCAAGTATGATGGTGTCAGGGTGAGAGTGACGCAGTAAGTGTGATGGGATCAGGGTGAGAGTGACGCAGTAAGTGTGATGGTGTCAGGGTGGCAGTGATGCAGAAAGTGTGAGTGGCTCTAGGAGAAAGTGACGCATTAAGTGTGAGGGGGTCTGTGTGATAGTGACGCAGTAAGTGTGATGGGGTCATGGTGATAATGACAAGGTAAGTGTGAGTGGCTCTGGGAGATATTGATGCAGTAAGTGTGAGGAGTCAGTGTGATAGTGACATAGGAAGTGTGATGGGATCAGGGTGATAGTGACGCAGGAAATGCGAGGGGATCAGGGTGACAGTGACTCAGTAAGTGTGGTGGGGTCAGTGTGATAGTGAAACAGTAAGTATGAGGGGATCAGGATGGTAGTGACACAGTAAGTGTGAGTGGCTCAAGGAGATATTGACGCAGTAATTGGGAAGGTTCAGGGTGAGAGTGACACAGGAAGTGTGAGGGGATCAGTGTGATAGTGATGCAGTAATTGTGATGGGACCAGGGTGATAGTGACGCAGTAAGTGTGATGGGGTCAGGATGATAGTGATGCAGTAAGTGTGATGGGGTCATGATGACACTTACGCAGTAAGTGTGAGGGGGACAATGTGATAGTGACGCAGTAAGTGTGAGGGTCTCAGGGAGATAGTGACACGGTAATTGTGAGGGTATCAGGGTGATAGTGCAGCGGTAAGTGTGATGGGATCAAAGTGATAGCAATGCAGTAAGTGTGATGGGGTCAGGTTGATAGTGATGCAGCAAGTGTGATGGGATCAGGGTGATAGTGACGCAGTAAGTGTGAGGGGGTCAGGGTGAAAGCGACGCGGTAAGTTTGATGGGATCAGGGTGATAATGACGCAGTAAGTGTGATGGGGTCAGGGTGATAGTGACACAAGAAGTGTGATGGGTTCAGGGTGATAGAGATGCAGTAATTGTGAGCGGTTACGGTGATAGTGATGCAGTAAGTGTGGGTGGTCAGGGTGATAGTGATGCAGTCACTGAGAGGGGGTCAGGGTGATAGTGATGCAATAAGTGTGACGGGGTCAGGGTGAGAGTGATGCAGTAAGTGTGACGGGGTGAGGGTGATTGTGATGCAGTAAGTGTGATGGGGTCAGGGTGATAGTGATGCAGTAAGTGTGATGGGGTCAGGGTGATAGTGACACACAAAGTGTGAGGGGTGGAGGGTGATAGTGACGCAGTAAGTGTGATGGGGTCAGGGTGATAGTGATGCAGTAGGTGTGATGGGTTCAGGGTGACAGTGATGCATTAAGTGTGAGGGGATCAGGGTGATAGTGATGCAGTAAGTGTGAGGCGATCACAGTGATCGTGACACAGTAACTGTGAGGCCGTCATGGCGATCACAGTGATAGTGACGCAGTAAGTGTGAGGAAGTCAGGGTGATAGTGACGCAGTCAGTGTGATGGGGTCAGGGTGATAGTGACACAGTAAGTGTGAGGTCGTCATGGTGATAGTGACGCAGTAAGTGTGATGGGGTATTGGGGATAGTGACGCATTAAGAATGAGGGTGTTAGGGAGATCATGATGCAGTAAGCGTGATCGGGTCAGGAAGATAGTGACGCAGTAATTGTGAGAGGTCAGGGTGATAACAATGCAATAAGTCAATAAGTGTGAGGGTAGCAGGGAGACAGTGACGCAGTAATTGGGATGGGTCAGGGTGTTAGTGACGCAGTAAGTGTGCAGGGGTCAAGGATATTATGCCGCAGTAAGTGTAAGGGGTCAGGGATATCGTGACGCAGTAAATGTGAAGGGATCAGGGTGATAGTGATGCAGTAAGTGTGTTGGGGTGAGGGTAATAATGTAGCAGTAAGTGTGAGGCGATCAGGGTGATAGTTATGCAGTAAATGTCATGGGGTCAGGGTGAAAGTGATGCATTAAGTATGAGAGGATCAGGGTGATAGCGATGCAGTAGGTGTGAGCGGGTCAGGGTGATCGTGATGCAGTAAGTGTTAGGCCGTCAGGGAGATAGTGAAGCAGTAAGTGTGAGTCGATCAGGGTGATAGTGACGCAGTAAGTGTGATGGGATCAGGGTAATAGTGACACAGTAAGTGTGATGGGGTCAGGGCGATAGTGATGCAGTAAGTGTGATGGGATCAGGGTGATAGTGACGCAGTAAGTGTGATGGGGTCAGGGTGATAGTGACGCAGTAAGTGTGAAGGGATCAGGGTGATAGTGACGCAGTACATGTGATGAGGTCAGAGTGATAGTGACGCAGTGTGAGCAGGTCAGGGTTATTGTGACGGAGTAATTGTGATGGGGTCAGAGTGATAGTGACGCAGCAAGTGTGATGTGGTCAGCATGATAGCGATGCAGTCCGTGTGAGCAGGTCAGGGTGATCGTGATGCAGTAAGTGTTAGGCCGTCAGGGAGATAGTGACGCAGTAAGTGTGAGTCGATCAGGGTGATAGTGACGCAGTACGTGTGATGGGATCAGGGTAATAGTGACACAGTAAGTGTGATGGGGTCAGGGCGATAGTGATGCAGTAAGTGTGATGGGATCAGGGTGATAGTGACGCAGTAAGTGTGATGGGGTCAGGGTGATAGTGACGCAGTAAGTGTGAAGGGATCAGGGTGATAGTGACGCAGTACATGTGATGAGGTCAGAGTGATAGTGACGCAGTGTGAGCAGGTCAGGGTTATTGTGACGGAGTAATTGTGATGGGGTCAGAGTGATAGTGACGCAGCAAGTGTGATGTGGTCAGCATGATAGCGATGCAGTACGTGTGAGCAGGTCAGGGTGATCGTGATGCAGTAAGTGTTAGGCCGTCAGGGAGATAGTGACGCAGTAAGTGTGAGTCGATCAGGGTGATAGTGACGCAGTACGTGTGATGGGATCAGGGTAATAGTGACACAGTAAGTGTGATGGGGTCAGGGCGATAGTGATGCAGTAAGTGTGATGGGATCAGGGTGATAGTGACGCAGTAAGTGTGATGGGGTCAGGGTGATAGTGACGCAGTAAGTGTGAAGGGATCAGGGTGATAGTGACGCAGTACATGTGATGAGGTCAGAGTGATAGTGACGCAGTGTGAGCAGGTCAGGGTTATTGTGACGCAGTAATTGTGATGGGGTCAGAGTGTTAGTGACGCAGCAAGTGTGATGTGGTCAGCATGATAGCGATGCAGTACGTGTGAGCAGGTAAGGGTGATAGTAATGCAGTAAGTGTGATGGGGTCAGCACGATAGTGATGCAACAAGTGTGAGGGGATCGAGGTGAGATTGACGCAGTAAGTGTGAGGCGGTCAGTGTGATAGTGATGCAGTAAGTGTGACGGGGTCAGGGTGATAGTGATTCAGTAAGTGTGATGGGGTCAGGGTGATAGTGACACACAAAGTGTGAGGGGAGTAGTGTGAGAGTGATGCAGTAAGTGTGATGGGATCAGGGAGATAGTGACACAGTAAGTGTGAGGCAGTCATGGTGATCATGACTCAGTTCGTGTGAGTGGCTCAGCGAGATATTGACGCAGTAAGTGTAATGGGATTAGAGTGAGAATGATACAATAAGTGTGAGGGGATCATGGTTATAGTGATGCAGTAAGTGTGAGGGGCTCATGGTGATAGTGATGCAGTAAGTATGAGTGGATCAGGGTGATAGTGACGCAGTAAGTGTGAGGGGGTCACTGTGATAATAAAGCAGTAAGTGTGAGTGGCTCTAGGAGATATTAACGCAGCACTTTGGAGGTGTCAGGGTGATAGTGACTCAGTAAGTGTGACGGGGTCAGGGTGTTGGTGATGCAGTAAGTGTGATGGGATCAGGATGATAGTGATGCAGTAAGTGTGATGGGATCAGGGTGATAGTGATGCAGTAAGTGTGATGGGGTCAGGGTGACAGTGATGCAGCAAGTGTGATGGTTCTGGGTGGTAGTGATGCAGTACGTGTGAGGGGATCAGGGTGTTGGTGATGCAGTAAGTGTGATGGGGTCAGGGTGATTTTGACGCAGTGAGTGTGATGGGATCAGGGTGATAGGAATGCAGGATGTGTGATGGGGTCAGGGAGATAGTGATGCACTAAGTGTGATGGGATCAGGGTGATAGTGACGCAGTACATGTGATGGGTTCAGAGTGATAGTGACGCTGTGTGAGCAGGTCAGGGTTATTGTGATGCAGTAATTGTGATGGGGTCAGAGTGATAGTGACGCAGCAAGTGTGATGCAGTAAGTGTGAGGGGGTCACGGTGATAGTGTCGCAGTAAGTGTGAGGCTGTCAGGGAGAACGTGATGGAGTAAGTATGATGGGGTCAGGAAGATAGTGATACAGTAAGTGTGAGGGGGTCAGTGTGATAGTGATGCAGTAAGTGTGAGGGGGTAATAGTGAAAATGACTCCGTCAGTGTGAGGGGGTCAGGGAGACAGTGACGCAGTAATTGTTATGGGGTCATGGTGTTAGTGACGCAGTAAGAGTGAGGGGATCAGGGTGATAGTGATGCATTAAGTGTGAGGGGTCAGGGATATAGGGACGTAGTAAGTGTGGGGGAGGCAGTGTGATATCGATGCAGCAAGTGTGATGTTGTCAGGGTGATAGGGGCGCAGTAATTGTGAGTGGCTCTGGGAGATAGTGATGCAGTAAGTGTGAGGGAATCAGGGTGATAGTGACGCAGTAAGTGTGATGGGATCAGGGTAATAGTGACACAGTTAGTGTGATGGGGTCAGGGTGATAGTGATGCAGTAAGTGTGATGGGTTCAAGGTGATAGTGACGCAGTAATTGTGATGGGGTCAGGGTGATAGTGACTCAGTAAGTGTGAAGGGATCAGGGTGATAGTGACGCAGTACATGTGATGGGTTCAGAGTGATAGTGACGCTGTGTGAGCAGGTCAGGGTTATTGTGATTCAGTAATTGTGATGGGGTCAGAGTGATAGTGACGCAGCAAGTGTGATGGAGTCAGCGCGATAGTGATGCAACAAGTGTGAGGGGATCGAGGTGAGATTGACGCAGTAAGTGTGAGGCGGTCAGTGTGATAGTGATGCAGTAAGTGTGACGGGGTCAGGGTGATAGTGATTCAGTAAGTGTGATGGGGTCAGGGTGATAGTGACACACAAAGTGTGAGGGGAGTATGGTGAGAGTGATGCAGTAAGTGTGAGGGGGTCAGCGTGATAGTGATGCAACAAGTGTGAGGGGATCAAGGTGAGATTGATGCAGTAAGTGTGATGGGTTCAGGGTGATAGTGATGCAGTAAGTGTGAGCGGTTAGGGTGATAGTGATGCAGTAAGTGTGAGGGGTCAGGGTGATAGTGATGCAGTCAGTGTGAGGGGATCAGGGTGATAATGACGCAGTAATTGTGAGGGGTTCAGGGTGATATTGATGCAGTAAGTGTGAGTGGATCAGGATGATAGTGACGCACTAAGTGTGATGGGGTCAGCGTGATAGTGATTCAGCAATTGTTAATGGGTCAGGATGATTGTGATGCAGTAAGTGTGACGGGTTAGGGTGATAGTGATGCAGTAAGTGTTATGGGGTCAGTATGATAGTGACACACAAAGTGTGAGGGGAGTAGGGTGATAGAGATGTAATAAGTGTGAGGGGGTCAGGGTGAAAATGACGCAGTAAGTGTGGTGGGATCAGGGTGATAGTGATACAAAGAGTGTGATGGGTTCAGGGTGATCGTGATGCAGTACGTGTGAGCGATTAGGGTGATAGTGATGCAGTAAGTGTGAGGGGGTCAGGGTGATAGTGATGCAGTCAGTGAGTGGGGATCAGGGAGATAGTGACTCAGTAAATGTGAGGCGATCACAATGATAGTGATACAGTAAGTGTGAGGGAGTCAGGCTGATAGTGACGGAGTAAGTGTGATGGGGTCAGAGTGATAGTGATACAGTAAGTGTGAGCGGGTCAGCGTGTTAGTGATGCAGTAAGTGTGAGAGGTCAGGGTGATAGTGCCACAGTAAGTGTGTTGTTATCAGAGTGATAGTGACGCAGCAAGTGTGATGTGGTCAGAGTGAAAACAATGCAGTAAGTGTGAGCAGGTCAAGGTGATTGTGATGCAGTAAGTGTGAGGGGGTCAGGGTGATATTGACGCAGTAAGTATAATGGCATCAGGGACATAGTGAGAGAGTAAGTGTGAGGGGATCAGGGTGATCCTAACACAGTAAGTGTAATGGGATCAGGGTGATTGTGACAGTAAGTGTGATGGGATCAGGGTGAGAGTGACGCAGCAAATGTGAGGGGTTCAGGGTGAGAGTGACTCATTAATGTGATGCGGTCAGGATGATAGTGATGCAGTCAGTGACAGGGGATCAGGGTGACAGTGACTCAGTAAGTGTGAGGCGATCACAGTGATAGTGATGCAGTAAGTGTGAGGGGATCAGGGTGATAGTGACTCAGTAAGTGTGAGGTGGTCAGGGTGAGAGTGACGCAGCAAGTATGATGGTGTCAGGGTGAGAGTGACGCAGTAAGTGTGATGGGATCAGGGTGAGAGTGACGCAGTAAGTGTGATGGTGTCAGGGAGGCAGTGATGCAGAAAGTGTGAGTGGCTCTAGGAGAAAGTGACGCATTAAGTGTGAGGGGGTCTGTGTGATAGTGACGCAGTAAGTGTGATGGGGTCATGGTGATAATGACAAGGTAAGTGTGAGTGGCTCTGGGAGATATTGATGCAGTAAGTGTGAGGAGTCAGTGTGATAGTGACATAGGAAGTGTGATGGGATCAGGGTGATAGTGACGCAGGAAATGCGAGGGGATCAGGGTGACAGTGACTCAGTAAGTGTGGTGGGGTCAGTGTGATAGTGACACAGTAAGTATGAGGGGATCAGGATGGTAGTGACACAGTAAGTGTGAGTGGCTCAAGGAGATATTGACGCAGTAATTGGGAAGGTTCAGGGTGAGAGTGACACAGGAAGTGTGAGGGGATCAGTGTGATAGTGATGCAGTAATTGTGATGGGACCAGGGTGATAGTGACGCAGTAAGTGTGATGGGGTCAGGATGATAGTGATGCAGTAAGTGTGATGGGGTCATGATGACACTTACGCAGTAAGTGTGAGGGGGACAATGTGATAGTGACGCAGTAAGTGTGAGGGTCTCAGGGAGATAGTGACACGGTAATTGTGAGGGTATCAGGGTGATAGTGCAGCGGTAAGTGTGATGGGATCAAAGTGATAGCAATGCAGTAAGTGTGATGGGGTCAGGTTGATAGTGACGCAGTAAGTGTGATGGGGTCAGGATGATAGTGATGCAGCAAGTGTGATGGGATCAGGGTGATAGTGACGCAGTAAGTGTGAGGGGGTCAGGGTGAAAGCGACGCGGTAAGTTTGATGGGATCAGGGTGATAATGACGCAGTAAGTGTGATGGGGTCAGGGTGATAGTGACACAAGAAGTGTGATGGGTTCAGGGTGATAGAGATGCAGTAATTGTGAGCGGTTACGGTGATAGTGATGCAGTAAGTGTGGGTGGTCAGGGTGATAGTGATGCAGTCACTGAGAGGGGGTCAGGGTGATAGTGATGCAATAAGTGTGACGGGGTCAGGGCGAGAGTGATGCAGTAAGTGTGACGGGGTGAGGGTGATTGTGATGCAGTAAGTGTGATGGGGTCAGGGTGATAGTGATGCAGTAAGTGTGATGGGGTCAGGGTGATAGTGACACACAAAGTGTGAGGGGTGGAGGGTGATAGTGACGCAGTAAGTGTGATGGGGTCAGGGTGATAGTGATGCAGTAGGTGTGATGGGTTCAGGGTGACAGTGATGCATTAAGTGTGAGGGGATCAGGGTGATAGTGATGCAGTAAGTGTGAGGCGATCACAGTGATCGTGACACAGTAACTGTGAGGCCGTCATGGCGATCACAGTGATAGTGACGCAGTAAGTGTGAGGAAGTCAGGGTGATAGTGACGCAGTCAGTGTGATGGGGTCAGGGTGATAGTGACACAGTAAGTGTGAGGTCGTCATGGTGATAGTGACGCAGTAAGTGTGATGGGGTATTGGGGATAGTGACGCATTAAGAATGAGGGTGTTAGGGAGATCATGATGCAGTAAGCGTGATCGGGTCAGGAAGATAGTGACGCAGTAATTGTGAGAGGTCAGGGTGATAACAATGCAATAAGTCAATAAGTGTGAGGGTAGCAGGGAGACAGTGACGCAGTAATTGTGATGGGTCAGGGTGTTAGTGACGCAGTAAGTGTGCAGGGGTCAAGGATATTATGCCGCAGTAAGTGTAAGGGGTCAGGGATATCGTGACGCAGTAAATGTGAAGGGATCAGGGTGATAGTGATGCAGTAAGTGTGTTGGGGTGAGGGTAATAATGTAGCAGTAAGTGTGAGGCGATCAGGGTGATAGTTATGCAGTAAATGTCATGGGGTCAGGGTGAAAGTGATGCATTAAGTATGAGAGGATCAGGGTGATAGCGATGCAGTAAGTGTGAGCGGGTCAGGGTGATCGTGATGCAGTAAGTGTTAGGCCGTCAGGGAGATAGTGACGCAGTAAGTGTGAGTCGATCAGGGTGATAGTGACGCAGTAAGTGTGATGGGATCAGGGTAATAGTGACACAGTAAGTGTGATGGGGTCAGGGCGATAGTGATGCAGTAAGTGTGATGGGATCAGGGTGATAGTGACGCAGTAAGTGTGATGGGGTCAGGGTGATAGTGACGCAGTAAGTGTGAAGGGATCAGGGTGATAGTGACGCAGTACATGTGATGAGGTCAGAGTGATAGTGACGCAGTGTGAGCAGGTCAGGGTTATTGTGACGGAGTAATTGTGATGGGGTCAGAGTGATAGTGACGCAGCAAGTGTGATGTGGTCAGCATGATAGCGATGCAGTACGTGTGAGCAGGTCAGGGTGATCGTGATGCAGTAAGTGTTAGGCCGTCAGGGAGATAGTGACGCAGTAAGTGTGAGTCGATCAGGGTGATAGTGACGCAGTACGTGTGATGGGATCAGGGTAATAGTGACACAGTAAGTGTGATGGGGTCAGGGCGATAGTGATGCAGTAAGTGTGATGGGATCAGGGTGATAGTGACGCAGTAAGTGTGATGGGGTCAGGGTGATAGTGACGCAGTAAGTGTGAAGGGATCAGGGTGATAGTGACGCAGTACATGTGATGAGGTCAGAGTGATAGTGACGCAGTGTGAGCAGGTCAGGGTTATTGTGACGCAGTAATTGTGATGGGGTCAGAGTGTTAGTGACGCAGCAAGTGTGATGTGGTCAGCATGATAGCGATGCAGTACGTGTGAGCAGGTAAGGGTGATAGTAATGCAGTAAGTGTGATGGGGTCAGCACGATAGTGATGCAACAAGTGTGAGGGGATCGAGGTGAGATTGACGCAGTAAGTGTGAGGCGGTCAGTGTGATAGTGATGCAGTAAGTGTGACGGGGTCAGGGTGATAGTGATTCAGTAAGTGTGATGGGGTCAGGGTGATAGTGACACACAAAGTGTGAGGGGAGTAGTGTGAGAGTGATGCAGTAAGTGTGATGGGATCAGGGAGATAGTTACACAGTAAGTGTGAGGCAGTCATGGTGATCATGACTCAGTTCGTGTGAGTGGCTCAGCGAGATATTGACGCAGTAAGTGTAATGGGATTAGAGTGAGAATGATACAATAAGTGTGAGGGGCTCATGGTGATAGTGATGCAGTAAGTATGAGTGGATCAGGGTGATAGTGACGCAGTAAGTGTGAGGGGGTCACTGTGATAATAAAGCAGTAAGTGTGAGTGGCTCTAGGAGATATTAACGCAGCACTTTGGAGGTGTCAGGGTGATAGTGACTCAGTAAGTGTGACGGGGTCAGGGTGTTGGTGATGCAGTAAGTGTGATGGGATCAGGATGATAGTGATGCAGTAAGTGTGATGGGATCAGGGTGATAGTGATGCAGTAAGTGTGATGGGGTCAGGGTGACAGTGATGCAGCAAGTGTGATGGTTCTGGGTGGTAGTGATGCAGTACGTGTGAGGGGATCAGGGTGTTGGTGATGCAGTAAGTGTGATGGGGTCAGGGTGATTTTGACGCAGTGAGTGTGATGGGATCAGGGTGATAGGAATGCAGGATGTGTGATGGGGTCAGGGAGATAGTGATGCACTAAGTGTGATGGGATCAGGGTGATAGTGACGCAGTACATGTGATGGGTTCAGAGTGATAGTGACGCTGTGTGAGCAGGTCAGGGTTATTGTGATGCAGTAATTGTGATGGGGTCAGAGTGATAGTGACGCAGCAAGTGTGATGCAGTAAGTGTGAGGGGGTCACGGTGATAGTGTCGCAGTAAGTGTGAGGGTGTCAGGGAGAACGTGATGGAGTAAGTATGATGGGGTCAGGAAGATAGTGATACAGTAAGTGTGAGGGGGTCAGTGTGATAGTGATGCAGTAAGTGTGAGGGGGTAATAGTGAAAATGACTCCGTCAGTGTGAGGGGGTCAGGGAGAGAGTGACGCAGTAATTGTTATGGTGTCATGGTGTTGGTGACGCAGTAAGAGTGAGGGGATCAGGGTGATAGTGATGCATTAAGTGTGAGGGGTCAGGGATATAGGGACGTAGTAAGTGTGGGGGAGGCAGTGTGATATCGATGCAGGAAGTGTGATGGTGTCAGGGTGATAGGGGCGCAGTAATTGTGAGTGGCTCTGGGAGATAGTGATGCAGTAAGTGTGAGGGAATCAGGGTGATAGTGACGCAGTAAGTGTGATGGGATCAGGGTAATAGTGACACAGTTAGTGTGATGGGGTCAGGGTGATAGTGATGCAGTAAGTGTGATGGGTTCAAGGTGATAGTGACGCAGTAATTGTGATGGGGTCAGGGTGATAGTGACTCAGTAAGTGTGAAGGGATCAGGGTGATAGTGACGCAGTACATGTGATGGGTTCAGAGTGATAGTGACGCTGTGTGAGCAGGTCAGGGTTATTGTGATGCAGTAATTGTGATGGGGTCAGAGTGATTGTGACGCAGCAAGTGTGATGGAGTCAGCGCGATAGTGATGCAACAAGTGTGAGGGGATCGAGGTGAGATTGACGCAGTAAGTGTGAGGCGGTCAGTGTGATAGTGATGCAGTAAGTGTGACGGGGTCAGGGTGATAGTGATTCAGTAAGTGTGATGGGGTCAGGGTGATAGTGACACACAAAGTGTGAGGGCAGTATGGTGAGAGTGATGCAGTAAGTGTGAGGGGGTCAGCGTGATAGTGATGCAACAAGTGTGAGGGGATCAAGGTGAGATTGACGCAGTAAGTGTGATGGGTTCAGGGTGATAGTGATGCAGTAAGTGTGAGCGGTTAGGGTGATAGTGATGCAGTAAGTGTGAGGGGTCAGGGTGATAGTGATGCAGTCAGTGAGAGGGGATCAGGGAGTTAGTGACTCAGTAAGTGTGAGGCGATTATAGTGATAGTGACACAGTAAGTGTGAGGAAGTCAGGGTGATAGTGACGCAGAAAGTGTGATGGGGTCAGAGAGATAGTGACACAGTAAGTCTGATGGGGTCAGCGTGATAGTGATGCCGCAAGTGTGATGGGGTCAGGATGACACTTACGCAGTAAGTGTGAGGGGGACAATGTGATAGTGACGCAGTAAGTGTGAGGGTCTCAGGGAGATAGTGACACGGTAATTGTGAGGGTATCAGGGTGATAGTGCAGCGGTAAGTGTGATGGGATCAAAGTGATAGCAATGCAGTAAGTGTGATGGGGTCAGGTTGATAGTGACGCAGTAAGTGTGATGGGGTCAGGATGATAGTGATGCAGCAAGTGTGATGGGATCAGGGTGATAGTGACGCAGTAAGTGTGAGGGGGTCAGGGTGAAAGCGACGCGGTAAGTTTGATGGGATCAGGGTGATAATGACGCAGTAAGTGTGATGGGGTCAGGGTGATAGTGACACAAGAAGTGTGATGGGTTCAGGGTGATAGAGATGCAGTAATTGTGAGCGGTTACGGTGATAGTGATGCAGTAAGTGTGGGTGGTCAGGGTGATAGTGATGCAGTCACTGAGAGGGGGTCAGGGTGATAGTGATGCAATAAGTGTGACGGGGTCAGGGTGAGAGTGATGCAGTAAGTGTGACAGGGTGAGGGTGATTGTGATGCAGTAAGTGTGATGGGGTCAGGGTGATAGTGATGCAGTAAGTGTGATGGGGTCAGGGTGATAGTGACACACAAAGTGTGAGGGGTGGAGGGTGATAGTGACGCAGTAAGTGTGATGGGGTCAGGGTGATAGTGATGCAGTAAGTGTGATGGGTTCAGGGTGACAGTGATGCATTAAGTGTGAGGGGATCAGGGTGATAGTGATGCAGTAAGTGTGAGGCGATCACAGTGATCGTGACACAGTAACTGTGAGGCCGTCATGGCGATCACAGTGATAGTGACGCAGTAAGTGTGAGGAAGTCAGGGTGATAGTGACGCAGTCAGTGTGATGGGGTCAGGGTGATAGTGACACAGTAAGTGTGAGGTCGTCATGGTGATAGTGACGCAGTAAGTGTGATGGGGTATTGGGGATAGTGACGCATTAAGAATGAGGGTGTTAGGGAGATCATGATGCAGTAAGCGTGATCGGGTCAGGAAGATAGTGACGCAGTAATTGTGAGAGGTCAGGGTGATAACAATGCAATAAGTCAATAAGTGTGAGGGTATCAGGGAGACAGTGACGCAGTAATTGTGATGGGTCAGGGTGTTAGTGACACAGTAAGTGTGCAGGGGTCAAGGATATTATGCCGCAGTAAGTGTAAGGGGTCAGGGATATCGTGACGCAGTAAATGTGAAGGGATCAGGGTGATAGTGATGCAGTAAGTGTGTTGGGGTGAGGGTAATAATGTAGCAGTAAGTGTGAGGCGATCAGGGTGATAGTTATGCAGTAAATGTCATGGGGTCAGGGTGAAAGTGATGCATTAAGTATGAGAGGATCAGGGTGATAGCGATGCAGTAAGTGTGAGCGGGTCAGGGTGATCGTGATGCAGTAAGTGTTAGGCCGTCAGGGAGGTAGTGACGCAGTAAGTGTGAGTCGATCAGGGTGATAGTGACGCAGTAAGTGTGATGGGATCAGGGTAATAGTGACACAGTAAGTGTGATGGGGTCAGGGCGATAGTGATGCAGTAAGTGTGATGGGATCAGGGTGATAGTGACGCAGTAAGTGTGATGGGGTCAGGGTGATAGTGACGCAGTAAGTGTGAAGGGATCAGGGTGATAGTGACGCAGTACATGTGATGAGGTCAGAGTGATAGTGACGCAGTGTGAGCAGGTCAGGGTTATTGTGACGGAGTAATTGTGATGGGGTCAGAGTGATAGTGACGCAGCAAGTGTGATGTGGTCAGCATGATAGCGATGCAGTACGTGTGAGCAGGTCAGGGTGATAGTGATGCAGTAAGTGTGGGTGGTCAGGGTGATAGTGATGCAGTCACTGAGAGGGGGTCAGGGTGATAGTGATGCAATAAGTGTGACGGGGTCAGGGTGAGAGTGATGCAGTAAGTGTGACAGGGTGAGGGTGATTGTGATGCAGTAAGTGTGATGGGGTCAGGGTGATAGTGATGCAGTAAGTGTGATGGGGTCAGGGTGATAGTGACACACAAAGTGTGAGGGGTGGAGGGTGATAGTGACGCAGTAAGTGTGATGGGGTCAGGGTGATAGTGATGCAGTAAGTGTGATGGGTTCAGGGTGACAGTGATGCATTAAGTGTGAGGGGATCAGGGTGATAGTGATGCAGTAAGTGTGAGGCGATCACAGTGATCGTGACACAGTAACTGTGAGGCCGTCATGGCGATCACAGTGATAGTGACGCAGTAAGTGTGAGGAAGTCAGGGTGATAGTGACGCAGTCAGTGTGATGGGGTCAGGGTGATAGTGACACAGTAAGTGTGAGGTCGTCATGGTGATAGTGACGCAGTAAGTGTGATGGGGTATTGGGGATAGTGACGCATTAAGAATGAGGGTGTTAGGGAGATCATGATGCAGTAAGCGTGATCGGGTCAGGAAGATAGTGACGCAGTAATTGTGAGAGGTCAGGGTGATAACAATGCAATAAGTCAATAAGTGTGAGGGTATCAGGGAGACAGTGACGCAGTAATTGTGATGGGTCAGGGTGTTAGTGACACAGTAAGTGTGCAGGGGTCAAGGATATTATGCCGCAGTAAGTGTAAGGGGTCAGGGATATCGTGACGCAGTAAATGTGAAGGGATCAGGGTGATAGTGATGCAGTAAGTGTGTTGGGGTGAGGGTAATAATGTAGCAGTAAGTGTGAGGCGATCAGGGTGATAGTTATGCAGTAAATGTCATGGGGTCAGGGTGAAAGTGATGCATTAAGTATGAGAGGATCAGGGTGATAGCGATGCAGTAAGTGTGAGCGGGTCAGGGTGATCGTGATGCAGTAAGTGTTAGGCCGTCAGGGAGGTAGTGACGCAGTAAGTGTGAGTCGATCAGGGTGATAGTGACGCAGTAAGTGTGATGGGATCAGGGTAATAGTGACACAGTAAGTGTGATGGGGTCAGGGCGATAGTGATGCAGTAAGTGTGATGGGATCAGGGTGATAGTGACGCAGTAAGTGTGATGGGGTCAGGGTGATAGTGACGCAGTAAGTGTGAAGGGATCAGGGTGATAGTGACGCAGTACATGTGATGAGGTCAGAGTGATAGTGACGCAGTGTGAGCAGGTCAGGGTTATTGTGACGGAGTAATTGTGATGGGGTCAGAGTGATAGTGACGCAGCAAGTGTGATGTGGTCAGCATGATAGCGATGCAGTACGTGTGAGCAGGTCAGGGTGATAGTGATGCAGTAAGTGTGGGTGGTCAGGGTGATAGTGATGCAGTCACTGAGAGGGGGTCAGGGTGATAGTGATGCAATAAGTGTGACGGGGTCAGGGTGAGAGTGATGCAGTAAGTGTGACAGGGTGAGGGTGATTGTGATGCAGTAAGTGTGATGGGGTCAGGGTGATAGTGATGCAGTAAGTGTGATGGGGTCAGGGTGATAGTGACACACAAAGTGTGAGGGGTGGAGGGTGATAGTGACGCAGTAAGTGTGATGGGGTCAGGGTGATAGTGATGCAGTAAGTGTGATGGGTTCAGGGTGACAGTGATGCATTAAGTGTGAGGGGATCAGGGTGATAGTGATGCAGTAAGTGTGAGGCGATCACAGTGATCGTGACACAGTAACTGTGAGGCCGTCATGGCGATCACAGTGATAGTGACGCAGTAAGTGTGAGGAAGTCAGGGTGATAGTGACGCAGTCAGTGTGATGGGGTCAGGGTGATAGTGACACAGTAAGTGTGAGGTCGTCATGGTGATAGTGACGCAGTAAGTGTGATGGGGTATTGGGGATAGTGACGCATTAAGAATGAGGGTGTTAGGGAGATCATGATGCAGTAAGCGTGATCGGGTCAGGAAGATAGTGACGCAGTAATTGTGAGAGGTCAGGGTGATAACAATGCAATAAGTCAATAAGTGTGAGGGTATCAGGGAGACAGTGACGCAGTAATTGTGATGGGTCAGGGTGTTAGTGACACAGTAAGTGTGCAGGGGTCAAGGATATTATGCCGCAGTAAGTGTAAGGGGTCAGGGATATCGTGACGCAGTAAATGTGAAGGGATCAGGGTGATAGTGATGCAGTAAGTGTGTTGGGGTGAGGGTAATAATGTAGCAGTAAGTGTGAGGCGATCAGGGTGATAGTTATGCAGTAAATGTCATGGGGTCAGGGTGAAAGTGATGCATTAAGTATGAGAGGATCAGGGTGATAGCGATGCAGTAAGTGTGAGCGGGTCAGGGTGATCGTGATGCAGTAAGTGTTAGGCCGTCAGGGAGGTAGTGACGCAGTAAGTGTGAGTCGATCAGGGTGATAGTGACGCAGTAAGTGTGATGGGATCAGGGTAATAGTGACACAGTAAGTGTGATGGGGTCAGGGCGATAGTGATGCAGTAAGTGTGATGGGATCAGGGTGATAGTGACGCAGTAAGTGTGATGGGGTCAGGGTGATAGTGACGCAGTAAGTGTGAAGGGATCAGGGTGATAGTGACGCAGTACATGTGATGAGGTCAGAGTGATAGTGACGCAGTGTGAGCAGGTCAGGGTTATTGTGACGGAGTAATTGTGATGGGGTCAGAGTGATAGTGACGCAGCAAGTGTGATGTGGTCAGCATGATAGCGATGCAGTACGTGTGAGCAGGTCAGGGTGATCGTGATGCAGTAAGTGTTAGGCCGTCAGGGAGATAGTGACGCAGTGAGTGTGAGTCGATCAGGGTGATAGTGACGCAGTACGTGTGATGGGATCAGGGTAATAGTGACACAGTAAGTGTGATGGGGTCAGGGCGATAGTGATGCAGTAAGTGTGATGGGATCAGGGTGATAGTGACGCAGTAAGTATGATGGGGTCAGGGTGATAGTGACGCAGTAAGTGTGAAGGGATCAGGGTGATAGTGACGCAGTACATGTGATGAGGTCAGAGTGATAGTGACGCAGTGTGAGCAGGTCAGGGTTATTGTGACGCAGTAATTGTGATGGGGTCAGAGTGTTAGTGACGCAGCAAGTGTGATGTGGTCAGCATGATAGCGATGCAGTACGTGTGAGCAGGTCAGGGTGATAGTAATGCAGTAAGTGTGATGGGGTCAGCATGATAGTGATGCAACAATTGTGAGGGGATCGAGGTGAGATTGACGCAGTAAGTGTGAGGCGGTCAGTGTGATAGTGATGCAGTAAGTGTGACGGGGTCAGGGTGATAGTGATTCAGTAAGTGTGATGGGGTCAGGGTGATAGTGACACACAAAGTGTGAGGGGAGTAGTGTGAGAGTGATGCAGTAAGTGTGATGGGATCAGGGAGATAGTGACACAGTAAGTGTGAGGCAGTCATGGTGATCATGACTCAGTTCGTGTGAGTGGCTCAGCGAGATATTGACGCAGTAAGTGTAATGGGATTAGAGTGAGAATGATACAATAAGTGTGAGGGGATCATGGTGATAGTGATGCAGTAAGTGTGAGGGGCTCATGGTGATAGTGATGCAGTAAGTATGAGTGGATCAGGGTGATAGTGACGCAGTAAGTGTGAGGGGGTCACTGTGATAATAAAGCAGTAAGTGTGAGTGGCTCTAGGAGATATTAACGCAGCACTTTGGAGGGGTCAGGGTGATAGTGACTCAGTAAGTGTGACGGGGTCAGGGTGTTGGTGATGCAGTAAGTGTGATGGGATCAGGATGATAGTGATGCAGTAAGTGTGATGGGATCAGGGTGATAGTGATGCAGTAAGTGTGATGGGGTCAGGGTGACAGTGATGCAGCAAGTGTGATGGTTCTGGGTGGTAGTGATGCAGTACGTGTGAGGGGATCAGGGTGTTGGTGATGCAGTAAGTGTGATGGGGTCAGGGTGATTTTGACGCAGTGAGTGTGATGGGATCAGGGTGATAGGAATGCAGGATGTGTGATGGGGTCAGGGAGATAGTGATGCACTAAGTGTGATGGGATCAGGGTGATAGTGACGCAGTACATGTGATGGGTTCAGAGTGATAGTGACGCTGTGTGAGCAGGTCAGGGTTATTGTGATGCAGTAATTGTGATGGGGTCAGAGTGATAGTGACGCAGCAAGTGTGATGCAGTAAGTGTGAGGGGGTCATGGTGATAGTGTCGCAGTAAGTGTGAGGGTGTCAGGGAGAACGTGATGGAGTAAGTATGATGGGGTCAGGAAGATAGTGATACAGTAAGTGTGAGGGGGTCAGTGTGATAGTGATGCAGTAAGTGTGAGGGGGTAATAGTGAAAATGACTCCGTCAGTGTGAGGGGGTCAGGGAGAGAGTGACGCAGTAATTGTTATGGGGTCATGGTGTTAGTGACGCAGTAAGAGTGAGGGGATCAGGGTGATCGTGATGCATTAAGTGTGAGGGGTCAGGGATATAGGGACGTAGTAAGTGTGGGGGAGGCAGTGTGATATCGATGCAGGAAGTGTGATGGTGTCAGGGTGATAGGGGCGCAGTAATTGTGAGTGGCTCTGGGAGATAGTGATGCAGTAAGTGTGAGGGAATCAGGGTGATAGTGACGCAGTAAGTGTGATGGGATCAGGGTAATAGTGACACAGTTAGTGTGATGGGGTCAGGGTGATAGTGATGCAGTAAGTGTGATGGGTTCAAGGTGATAGTGACGCAGTAATTGTGATGGGGTCAGGGTGATAGTGACTCAGTAAGTGTGAAGGGATCAGGGTGATAGTGACGCAGTACATGTGATGGGTTCAGAGTGATAGTGACGCTGTGTGAGCAGGTCAGGGTTATTGTGATGCAGTAATTGTGATGGGGTCAGAGTGATAGTGACGCAGCAAGTGTGATGGAGTCAGCGCGATAGTGATGCAACAAGTGTGAGGGGATCGAGGTGAGATTGACGCAGTAAGTGTGAGGCGGTCAGTGTGATAGTGATGCAGTAAGTGTGACGGGGTCAGGGTGATAGTGATTCAGTAAGTGTGATGGGGTCAGGGTGATAGTGACACACAAAGTGTGAGGGGAGTATGGTGAGAGTGATGCAGTAAGTGTGAGGGGGTCAGCGTGATAGTGATGCAACAAGTGTGAGGGGATCAAGGTGAGATTGACGCAGTAAGTGTGATGGGTTCAGGGTGATAGTGATGCAGTAAGTGTGAGCGGTTAGGGTGATAGTGATGCAGTAAGTGTGAGGGGTCCGGGTGATAGTGATGCAGTCAGTGAGAGGGGATCAGGGAGTTAGTGACTCAGTAAGTGTGAGGCGATTATAGTGATAGTGACACAGTAAGTGTGAGGAAGTCAGGGTGATAGTGACGCAGAAAGTGTGATGGGGTCAGAGAGATAGTGACACAGTAAGTCTGATGGGGTCAGCGTGATAGTGATGCCGCAAGTGTGATGGGGTCAGGATGGTAGTGACGCATTAAGTGTGATGGTGTCAGGGTGATAGTGATGCAGCAAGATTGATGTGGTCAGGTTGATACTGATGCAGTAAGTGTGACGGGGTCAGGGTGATAGTGACACACAGAGAGTGAGGGGAGTAGGGTGATAACGACACTGTAAGTGTGAGGGGGTCAGATTGATAGTGATGCAGTAAGTGTGAGCAGGTCAGGGTGATAGTGACACATAAAGTGTGAGGGGAGTAGGGTGATAGTGATGCAGATAGTGTGATGGGGTCATGATGATACTTGCGCAGTCAGTGTGTGGGGGTCAGGGTGATAGTGATGCAGTGAGTGTGAGTGGATCAAGGTGATAGTGACGCAGTAAGTGTGAGGGTGTCAGGGAGATAGTGACACAGTAAGTGGGATGGAATCAGGGTGATAGTGATGCAGTAAGTGTGATGGGGTCAGCGTGATTGTGATGCAACAAGTGTGACGGGGTCAGGATGTTGGTGATGCAGTAAGTGTGATGGGGTCAGGGTGATAGTGACACAAAAAGTTTGATGTGTTCAGGGTGACAGTGATGTAGTAAGTGTGAGCGGTGAGTGCGATAGTGACGCAGTAAGTGTGAGGGAGTCATGGTGATAGTGACGCAGTAACTGTGATGGGGTCAGGGTGATAGTGACACAATAAGTGTGAGGCAATCACAGTGATAGTGACGCAGTAAGTGTGAGGGAGTCAGGGTGATAGTGATGCAGTAAGTGTGAGGCGGTCATGGTGATTATGCCGCAGTAAGTGTAAGGGGTCAGGGATAGCGTGACGCAGTAAATGTGAGGGGGTCAGGGTAATATTGAGGCAGTAAGTGTGAGTGGGTCAGGGTAATAATGAGGCAGTAAGTGTGAGGGGATCAGGGTGATAGTGATGCAATACATTTCATGGGGTCAGGGTGAAATTGATGCATTAAGTGTGAGGGGATCAGGGTGATAGCGATGCGGTAAGTGTGAGCGGGTCAGGGTGATAGTGATGCAGTCAGTGAGAGGGGATCAGGGAGATAGAGACTCAGTAAGTGTGAGGCGATCACAGTGATAGTGACGCAGTAAGTGTGAGGGGATCATGGTGATCGTGATGCAGTAAGTGTGAGGGGATCATGGTGATAGTGATGCAGTAAGTGTGAGGGGATCATGGTGATAGTGAGGCAGTAAGTATGAGTGGATCAGGGTGATAGTGACGCAGTAAGTGTGAGGGGTTCAGGGTGATAGTGACGCAGTAAGTGTGAAGGACTCAGTGTGGTAATGACACAGTAAGTTTGAGGCGATCAGGATGATAGTGAAACAGTAAGGGTGAGGGGGTGACTGTGATAATGACGCAGTAAGTGTGAGTAGCTCTAGGAGATATTGATGCAGCACTTTGGAGGGGTCAGGGTGATAGTGACTCTGTAAGTGTGCTGGGGCCAGAGTGATAGTGATGCAGTAAGTGTGACGGGGTCAGGTTGTTGGTGATGCAGTAAGTGTGATGGGATCAGGATGATAGTGATGCAGTAAGTGTGATGGGGTCAGGGTGACAGTGATGCAGCAAGTGTGATGGGGTCAGGGTGATAGTGACGCAGTAAGTGTGATGGGGTCAGGGTGGTAGTGATGCAGTAAGTGTGATGGGGTCAGGGTGATAGTGACGCAGAAAGTGTGAAGGGATCAGGGTGATAGTGACGCAGTAAGTTTGAGGGGGTCAGGGTGTAAGCAACGCAGTCAGTGTGAAGGGGTCAGGGTGATAGTGACATAAAAAGTGTAATGGGTTCAGGGTGATAGTGACGCAGTAAGTGTGAGTGGTTAGGGTGGCAGTGGTGCAGTTAGTGTGATAGTGACGCCGTAATTGTGAGTGGCTCTGGGAGATAGTGACGCAGTAAGTGTGAGAGGATAAGGGTGATAGTGACGCAGTAAGTGTGAGAGGATCAGGATGATAGTGACACAGTAAGTGTGATGGGGTCAGGGTGATAGTGACGCATTGTGAGCAGGTCAGGGTTATTGTGATGCAGTAATTGTGATGGGGTCAGAGTATTAGTGACGCAGCAAGTGTGATGTGGTCAGCATGATAGTGATGCAGTACGTGTGAGCGGGTAAGGGTGATAGTGATGCAGGAAGTGTGATGGGAACAGGGTGATCGTGCCGCATTAAGTGAGATGGGGTCAAGGTGAAATTGACGCACTGTGATGGGGTCAGGGTGATAGTGATGCAGTAAGTGTGATGGGGTCAGGGTGATAGAGATGCAGTAAGTGTGAGCAGGTCAAGTTGATGATGATGCAATAAGTGTGATTGGGTGAGGGTGATAGTGCCGCAGTAAGTGTGAGGGGATCATGGTGATAATGACCTAGTAAGTGTGAGTGGCTCTGGGTGATTTTGACGCAGTGAGTGTGATGGGATCAGGGTGATAGTGATGCAGGCTGTGTGATGGGGTCAGGGAGATAGTGATGCACTAAGTGTGATGGGATCAGGGTGAGAGTGTTGCAGTAAGTGTGAGGGGGTCATGGTGATAGTGTCGCAGTAAGTGTGAGGGTGTCAGGGAGAACGTGATGGAGTAAGTATGATGGGGTCAGGAAGATAGTGACGCAGTAAGTGTGAGGGGTCAGGGTGATAGCGATGCATTAAGTGTGAGGGGATCAGGGTGATAGTGACTCAGAAAGTGTGAGTGGGTCAGGGAGATAGTGACGCCGTAATTGTGATGGGGTCAGGTTGTTAGTGACGCAGTAAGTGTGCAGGGGTCAGGGTAATTTATGATGCAGTAAGGGTGAGGGGATCAGGGTGATAGTGACGCAGTAAGTGTAATGGTTTCAGGGTGATAATGATGCATTAAGTGTGAGCCGATCAGGGTGATAGTGATGCAGTAAGTGTGATAGGTTCAGGGTGACAGTGACGCACTAAGTGTGAGGGTTCAGGGTGATAGTGATGCACTAAGTGTGATGGGGTCAGGGTGATAGTGATGCAGTAAGTGTAATGGGATCAGGGTGGTAGTGATGCAGTAAATGTGATGGGGTCAGGGTGAGAGTGATGCAGCAAGTGTGAGGGGGTCAGTGTGATAGTGATGCAGTAAGTGTGAGGGGGTAATAGTGAAAATGACTCAGTCAGTGTGATTGGGGTCATGGAGACAGTGACGCAGTAATTGTGATGGGGTCAGAGTGTTAGTGACGCAGTAAGTGTGAGGGGATCAGGGTGATAGTGATGCATTAAGTGTGAGGGGTCAGGGATATAGGGACGCAGTAAGTGTGAGGGCATCAGGGAGACAGTGACGCAGTAATTGTGATGGAGTCAGGGTGTTAGTAACGCAGTAAGTATGCAGGGGTCAAGGAGATTATGCCGCAGTAAGTGTAAGGGGTCAGGGACATCGTGATGCAGTAAATGTGAGGGGATCAGGGTGATAGTGACGCAGTAAGTGTGAGGGGGTCAGGGTAATATATGATGCAGTAAGTGTGATGGGGACAGGGTGCTAGTGATGCAGTAAGTGTGATGGGTCAGGGAGATAATGATGCAATAAGTGCAATGGGGTCAGGGTGACAGTGATGCATTAAGTGTGAGGGGATCAGGGTGATAGTGATGCAGTAAGTGGGATAGGTTCAGGGTGATAGTGACGCACTAAGTGTGAGGGTTCAGGGTGATAATGATGCAGTAAGTGTGAGCGGGTCAGGGTGATAGTGACGCAGTACGTGTGATGGGGTCATGGGGATAGTGACGCAGTAAGAATGAGGGTGTCAGGGAGATCATGATGCAGTAAGCGTGATGTGGTCAGGAAGATAGTGACGCAGTAAGTGTGAGAGGTCAGGGTGATAGTGATGCAATAAGTGTGAGGGTATCAGGGAGGCAGTGACGCAGTAATTGTGATGGAGTCAGGGCGAGAGTGACGCAGTAAATGTGCAGCTGTCAGGGAGATTTTGCCTCAGTAAGTGTAATGGGTCAGGGATATCGTGACGCTGTAATTGTGAGGGGATCAGGGTGATAGTGACGCAGTAAGTCTAATGTGGTCAGGATGATAGTGATGCATTAAGTGTGAGTGGGTCAGGGTGATAATGATGCAGTAAGTGTCAGGGCGTCAGGAAGATAGTGACACAGTAAGTGTGAGTGGATCAGGATGATAGTGACGCAGTAAGTGTGATGGGGTCAGGGTGATAGTGATGCATTAACTGTGAGGGGACCATGGTGATAGTGGCTCAGTAAGTGTGAAAAAGTCATGGTGATAATGACGCATTAAATGTGAAGGTGTCAGTGTGATAGTGACACAGTAAGTGTGAGGGCGTCATGGTGATAGTGACGCAGTAAGTGTGAGGGTGTCAGGGAGATCGTGACGCAGTAAGCGTGATGTGGTCAGGAAGATAGTGACGCAGTAAGTGTGAGAGGTCAGGGTGATAGTGATGCAATAAGTGTGAGGGTATCAGGGAGGCAGTGACGCAGTAATTGTGATGGAGTCAGGGCGAGAGTGACGCAGTAAATTTGCAGCTGTCAGGGAGATTTTGCCTCAGTAAGTGTAATGGGTCAGGGATATCGTGACGCTGTAATTGTGAGGGGATCAGGGTGATAGTGACGCAGTAAGTCTAATGTGGTCAGGATGATAGTGATGCATTAAGTGTGAGCGGGTCAGGGTGATAATGATGCAGTAAGTGTCAGGGCGTCAGGAAGATAGTGACACAGTAAGTGTGAGTGGATCAGGATGATAGTGACGCAGTAAGTGTGATGGGGTCAGGGTGATAGTGATGCATTAACTGTGAGGGGACCATGGTGATAGTGGCTCAGTAAGTGTGAAAAAGTCATGGTGATAATGACGCATTAAATGTGAAGGTGTCAGTGTGATAGTGACACAGTAAGTGTGAGGGCGTCATGGTGATAGTGACGCAGTAAGTGTGAGGGTGTCAGGGAGATCGTGACGCAGTAAGTGTGAGGGGGTCAGTGTGATAGTGACACAGTAAGTGTGAGGGGGTCATAGTGATAATGACACAGTAAGTGTGATGGGTCATGGGGATAGTGATGCAGTAAGAATGAGGGTGTCAGGGAGATCATGATGCAGTAAGTGTGATGGAGTCAGGAAGATAGTGACGCAGTAAGTGTGAGAGGTCAGGGTGATAGCGATGCAATAAGTGTGAGGGTATCAGGGAGACAGTGACACAGTAATTGTGATGGGGTCAGGGTGTTAGTGACGCAGTAAGTGCACAGGGGTCAAGGAGATTATGCCGCAGTAAGTGTAAGGGGTCCGGGATATCGTGACGCAGTACATGTGAGGGAGTCAGGATAATAGTGAGGCAGCAAGTGTGAGTGGGTCAGGATAATAATGAGGCAGTAAGTGTGAGGGTATCAGGGTGTTAGTGATGCAATAAATGTCATGGGGTCAGGGTGAAAGTGATGCATTAAGTGTGAGGGGATCAGAGTGATAGCGATGCGGTAAGTGTGAGCGGGTCAGGGTGATAGTGATGCAGTAAGTGTCAGGGCGTCAGGGAGATAGTGATGCAGTAAGTGTGAGTGGATCAGGGTGATAGTGACGCAGTAAGTGTGATGGGGTCAGGGTGATAGTGACATAAAAAGTATGATGGGTTCAGGTTGATAGTGTCGCAGAAAGTGTGAGCGGTTAGGGTGGTAGTGATGCAGTAAGTGTGAGAGGGTCAGGGTGATAGTGATGCAGTAAGTGTGAGGGAGGCAGTGTGATATCGATGCAGTAAGTGTGAGCAGGTCAAGGTGATAGTGATGCAATAAGTGTGATTGGGTCAGGGTGATAGTGCCGCAGTAAGTGCGGGGGTCATGGTAATAATGACCTAGTAAGTGTGAGTGGCTCTGGGTGATTTTGACGCAGTGTGATGGGATCAGGGTGAGAGTAATGCAGTAAGTGTGAGGGGGTCATGGTGATAGTGACGCAGTAAGTGGAATGGTGTCCGGGACAACGTGATGGATTAAGTATGATGGGGTCAGGAAGATAGTGATGCAGTAAGTGTGAGGGGTCAGGGTGATAGCGATGCAATAAGTGTGAGGGGATCAGGGTGATAGAGACTCAGTAAGTGTGAGGGGGTAAGGGAGACAGTGACGCAGTAATTGTGATGTGGTCTGAGTGATAGCGATGCAGTACGTGTGAGCGGGTAAGGGTGATAGTGATGAAGTAAGTGTAATGGGAACAGGGTGACCGTGCCACAGTAAGTGTGATGGGGTCAGGGTGAAATTGACGTAGTAAGTGTGTTGGGTTTCAGGGTGATAGTGCCGCAGTAAGTGTGATGGGGTCTGGGTGAAATTGACGCAGTAAGTGAGATGGGGTCAGGGTGATAGTGATACAGTAAGTGTGAGCGGGTCAGGGTGATAGTGACGCAGTAAGTGTAATGGTTTCAGGGTGATAATGCTGCAATAACTGTGATGAGGTCAAGGTGACAGTGATGCATTAAGTGTGATAGGTTCAGGGTGATAGTGACTCACTAAGTGTGAGGGTTCAGGGTGATAGTGAGGCAGTATGTGTGTTGGGGTCAGGGTGATAGTGACACAGTAAGTGTAATGGGATCAGGGTGGTAGTGATGCAGTAAGTATGAGGGGGTCATGGTGATCGTGATGCAGTAAGTGTGAGAGGTCAGGGTGATAGCGATGCAATCAGTGTGAGGGCATCAGGGAGACAGTGATTCAGTAATTGTGATGGAGTCAGGGTGTTCGTGACGCAGTAAGTGTGCAGGGGTCAAGGAGATTATGCCGCAGTAAGTGTGAGGGGTCAGGGATATCGTGACGCAGTAAATGTGAGGGGGTCAGGGTAATAGTGAGGCAGTAAGTGTAATGGGGTCAGGGTGATAGTGACGCAATAAGTGTAATGGGGTCAGGGTGATAGTGATGCATTAAGTGTGAAGGGATGAGGGTGATAGCGATGCAGTAAATGTGAGCGGGTCAGGGTGATAGTGAAGCAGTAAGTGTCAGAGCGTCAGGGAGATAGTGACGCAGCAAGTGTGAGAGGATCAGGATGATAGTGACGCAGTAAGTGTGAAGGTGTCAGTGTGATAGTGACACAGTAAGTGTGAGGGCGTCATGGTGATAGTGAAGCAGTAAGTGTGAGGGTGTCAGGGAGATCGTGATACAGTAAGTGTGAGGGGGTCAGTGTGATAGTGACACAGTAAGTGTGAGGGGGTCATAGTGATAATGACACCGTAAGTGTGATGGGTTCATGGGGATAGTGACGCAGTAAGAATGAGGGTGTCAGGGAGATCATGATGCAGTAAGCGTGATGGGGTCAGGAAGATAGTCATGCAGTAAGTGTGAGAGGTCAGGGTGATAGTGAAGCAATAACTGTGAGGGTATCAGGGAGTCAGTGACGCAGTAATTTTGATGGGGTCAGGGTGTTGGTGACGCAGTCAGTGTGCAGGGGTCAAGTATATTATGCCGCAGTAAGTGTAAGGGGTCAGGAATATCATGACGCAGTAAATGTGAAGGGATTAGTGTGATAGTGACGCAGTAAGTGTGAGGGGGTGAGGGTAATAGTGAGGCAGTAAGTGTGGGGGATCAGGGTGATAGCGACACAATAAGTGTGATGGGGTCAGGGTGATATTGATGCATTAGGTGTGAGGGGATGAGGGTGATTGCGATGCAGTAAGTGTGAGCGGGTCAGGGTGATAGTGACACAGTAAGTGTGATGGCGTCATGGTGATAGTGATGCAGTAAGTGTGATGGGATCAGGGTGATATTGACGCAGTAAGTGTGATGGGGTCAGGGTGATAGTGCTGAAGTAAGTGTGATGGGGTCAGGGTGATCGTGATGCAGTAAGTGTGATGGGGTCAGGGTGATAGTGATGCAGTAAGTGTGAGGGGGTCAGGGTGATATGATGCAGTAAGTGTGATGGGATCAGGGTGATAGTGACACAGTAAGTGTGATGGCATCAGGGTGATAGTGATGCAGTAAGTGTGATGGAATCAGGGTGATATTGACGCAGTAAGTGTGAGGGGACAGAGTGATAGTGACGCAGTAAGTGTGATGGTGTCAGGGTGATAGTGACGCAGTAATTGTGAGTGGCTCTGGGAGATAGTGACGCAGTAAGTGTGAGGGAATCAGGGTGATAGTGACGCAGTAAGTGTGATGGGGTCAGGGTGATAGTGATGCAGGAAGTGTCAGGGGGTCATGGTGATAGTGACGCAGAAAGTGTGAGGGTGTCAGGGAGAACGTGATGCAGTAAGTGTGATAGGTTAGGGTGATGCTGACTCAGTACGGGTGAGGGTGTCAGGGAGACTGTGACGCAGTAATTGTGAAGGGGTCAGGGTGTTAGTGACGCAGTAAGTGTGCAGGGGTCAAGGAGATTATGCCGTAGTAAGTGTAAGGTGTCAGGGATATCGTGACGCAGTAAATGTGAGGGGTTCAGAGTGATAGTGATGCAGTAAGTGTGAGGGGGCCAGGGTGCTACTGACGCAGTAAGTGTGAGGGGGTCAGGGTGATAGTGATGCAATAAGTGTAATGGGGTCAGGGTGACAGTGATGCATTAAGTGTGAGGTGATCAGGGTGATAGTGACGAAGTAAGTGTGATAGGTTCAGGGTGATAGTGACGCACTAATGTGAGGTTTCAGGGTGATAGTGATGCAGTAAGTGTAATGGGGTCAGGGTGATAGTGACGCAGGACATGTGATGGGGTCAGGGTGGTAGTGATGCAGTAAGTTTGATGGGAAAGGGTGAGAGTGACGCAGTAACTGTAATGGGATCAGGGTGAGAGTGACGCAGTAACTGTAATGGGATCAGGGTGGTAGTGATGCAGTAAGTGTGATGGGATCAAGATGAGAGTGATGCAGTAAGTGTGTGGGGGTCAGGGAAATCATGATGCAGTAAGTGTGAGGGGGTCAGTGCGATAGTGACACAGTAAGTGTGAGGGGGTCATATTGATAATGACGCAGTAAGTATGATGGGGTCATGGGGATAGTGAAACAGTAAGAATGAGGGTGTCAGGGAGATCATGATGCAGTAAGCGTGATGGGGTCAGGAAGATAGTGACGCAGTAAGTGTGAGAGGTCAGGGTGATAGCGATGCAATAACTGTGAGGGTATCAGGGAGACAGTGACACAGTAATTGTGATGGGGTCATGGGGATAGTGATGCAGTAAGTGTGAGCGGGTCATGGTGATATTAATGCAGTAAGTGTCAGGGCGTCAGGGAGATAGTGACGCAGTAAGTGTGAGTGGATCAGGGTGATAGTGACGCAGTAAGTGTGATGAGGTTAGGGTGATAGTGATGCAGTAAGTGTGAGGGGATCAGGGTGAGAGTGATGCAGTAAGTGTGGGGAACAGGGTGACAGTGGGGAAGGAAGGGGAAACGAGAGCGCGGGGAAGGGGGCAAGGAGAGAGGGGAGAAGGAGAGATGGAGAAAGGAGAGAGGGGGAAGGAAACGGGGGAAGGAGAGAGTGGGGAAGTAGAGAGAGGGGTAGGAGAGAGGAAAGTAGGGGGGCGAAGGAGAAAGGAGAGAGGGGAGAACAGAGAGGGGAGGAGGGAGGGGAGAAGGAGGGGGGAAGGAGAGAGGGGGAAGTAGGGAGGGGAGAATGAGAAAGGGGACGAAACGGGGAAGGAGAGGGGGGATGGAAGGGGGTAGGAGAGAGGGGTGAAAGAGAGAGGAGAAGGAAGGTGGAAGGAGAGAGGGTAGAAGGGGGAAGGGGGATGGAGAGAGGGGAGAAGGAGAGGGTGAAGGAGAGAGGGGGATGTAGGGAGGAGAGCAGGAGAAAGGGGACGAAACGGGGAAGGCAAGGGGGGGGAGGAGAGGGGGGAAGGAAGGGTGAAGGAGAGAAGGGAAGGAAGTGGGAAGGAGAGGGGGAGAAGGGGGGAAGGGGGATGGAGAGGGGGAGAAGGATAGATGGGGGAAAGGGGAAGGAGCGAGGATAAGGAATGGGGAAAGAGAGAGGGGTGAAGGAAGAGGGAAGGAGAAGGGAAATGAGAGAGGGGAGAAGGAGAGAGGGAGATGGAGGACGGGAAAAGGAGAGGCGAAAGGAGAGAGGGGAGAAGGAGAGTGGAGAAGGAGAGGGGGATGGAGAGAGGGGGAAGTAGGGAGGGGAGAAGGAGAAAGGGGATGAAACGGTGAAGGAAAGAAAGGGGAAGGAGAGGGGGGAAGGTAGGGTGGAGGAGTGAGGGGAAGTACGTGGGAGGGAGTGAGCGGGGAAGGAAGGCGGAAGCAGCAAGGGGTGAAGGAGAGAGTGGAGAAGGATAGGGGGAAGGAGAGAGGGGAGACAGAGAATTGGGAAGGAGGGGGGAAGGAGAGAGGGAGAAGGAGGGCAGGGGAAGGAGAGGGGAAACGAGAGGGGGGAAGGAGAGGGGGAGAAGGAGAGAAGGGAAGAAACGGGGAAGGAAAGACGAGGGCAGGGGAAGGAGAGGGGAAAGGAGAGAGGGGAAAGGAAGGGGTAGGAGAGGGGGTGAAGGAGAGAGGGGAAGGAATGGGGAAGGAGAGAGGGAAGAAGGAGGGGGGAAAGGGGGTGGAGAGAGGGGGGAAGGAAGGAGAAAGGAGAGAAGGGTGAAGGAGAGAGGGGGGAATGAAGCGAGAAGGAGATAGGGGAGAAGGAGAGAGGGGAAGGAAGGGGAAGGAGAGAGGAGGAAAAGGAGAGAGGGGAGAAGGAGAGAGGGGAAGGAGAGGGGGATGGATAGAGGGGGAAGGAGAGAGTGGGGAAGGTTAGAGGGGGACGAATAGAGGGGAGGTGGATAGAGGAAGGAGAGGGAAAAGGAGAGAGGGGAGAAGGAGGGGGGAAGGAGAGAGGGGAAGAAACGGGGATGGAAAGAGGGGAGAAGGAGAGGGGGAAGGAAGGGGAAAGAAGAGAGGGGAGAAACAGAGCGTGGAAGGAAGCGGGAAGGAGAGAGGGGAGAAGGAAGGGGGGAGCAGAGGGGGATGGATAGAGGGGGGAAGGAGGGAGTGCGGAAGGAGGGGGGAACGGGAGAGGGGGCAAGCGGGAAAAGAGTGAGGGGAGAAGGAGAGATGGGGAAAGGTGAGAAGGTGGAAGGAGAGAGGGGAAGGAGATGGGGAAGGAGGGGGGGAAGAAGAGAGGGGAGAAGGAGAGAGGGGAAGGACGGGGGAAGGAGAGAGTGGAGAAGGAGAGGGGTGAAGGAGCGGGGGAAGGAAGGAGAGGAGAAAGTGGAAGGAGAGAGTGGACAAGGAGAGAGGGGAGAAAGAGAGGCGGGAAGGAGAGGGGGATGGATGGGGGGAAGGAGAGAGTCGGGAAGGAGGGGAGAACGAGAGAGGGGGCAAGGGGGGAAGGAGTGAGGGGAGAATGAGAGATGGGGAAAGGAGAGGGGGAAGGAGAGGGGGGAAGGAAAGAGTGGGAAGGAGGGAGTGGGGTAGGATAGAGGGGGATGGAGATAGGGGATACGTAGAGGGGGGAAGGAGAGACGGGGAGGGAGAGGGGAAAGGAGAGAGAGGAGAACAAGGGGGGAGAAGTAGAGAGGGGAGAAGGAGAAAGGGGAAGAAACGGGAAAGGAAAGAGGGCGGAAGGAGATGGTGGAAGGAAGTGGAAGGAGAGAGGGGTGAAGGAGAGGGGGGAAGGAGCGAGGGGAAGAAGGGGGAAAGAGAGAGTGGAGAAGGAGAGGAGGAAAGGACGGTGGAAGGAGAGAGGGGAGAAACAGAGCGGGGAAGGAAGGGGGAAGGAGCGAGGGGAGAAGGAGAGAGGGCAAAAGGAGAGGGGTGAAGGAGCGGGGGAAAGAGAGAGGGGACAAGGAGAGAGGGGAGAATGCGATAAGAGATTAGAGGGGGATGGGTAGAGGAGGGAAGGAGAGAGTGGGGAAGGAGGGGGGAACGAGAGGGAGGGAAGGGCAAAGGAGTGAGGGGAGAAGGAGAGATGGGGAAAGGAGACGGGGGAAGGAGTGAGATGGGAAGGAGGGAGGTGAGACGGAGAGAGGGGAAGGAGGGGGGGAAGGAGAGAAGGGAGAAGCGGAAAGTGGAAGGACAGGGGAAGACGATGGGGAGAAGGAGAGAGGGGAGAAGAATAGAGGGGGAAATGCGAGAGGGGTGTAGGAGAGAGGGTAACGAATGGGGAAGGAGAGAGG